>NC_046199.1:6526871-6829902 GCF_011004875.1 Balearica regulorum gibbericeps
CAGCCTGCGGAGAGGTAGTGGAGGCTGGGTCACTGGCCACGCTGGCTGCAGTGAGGGTTACCTGCAGATCCTGCCCTGTGCGAGCTTAGTGTCAACAAGAAGCCCAGGAACTCTCTCAAACTGTGGGCTAACCTGCCCGGCGGTGAATTATTCCTGCCTGAAGAGCTTGAAGCATGGCTGTAAGCCCCAGAGAGCTTTCTGCTGCCCACCAGCCCACCGCAGCATGGCCAGGGCTGCCTCAGCAGTGCCACCAGCTGCTCCCCACTGCTGGTCGGGGGGAGCCATCCCGGGGGGCTCCCACCAGGAAAGGCTTCCTTGCAGGGAGGTTCCCCTTTGCTGGCCCTGCTAAGGGGCTGGTGCGGCAGTGCATGACCTGGGTTCCTCAGCCAGGACACCCATGGTGGGTGGACACCAGGGTGACTGTCACAGCAGGGCATGACTCCCTGATGTGCACGTGCTTTGATCTGCCGGGGATAAATGAGAGTGTTTAAAATACACTGGGGAAAAAAACAAAACAAAACAAAACAAAACAAAACAAAACAAAACATATCTAGGAAGATATAGAAGGGAAGCAGATTCCAATCAAAGCCTTGGAAGGTCCAGACCCAGGATCTGCAGTTTAACTGAACCCACCCAAAACAAGAGCGATTCTCTCCACATCTCTCTCAGCATGGAGACACGCTGCCTGAGGTCTTTTCTCCCCGACCAGGGGATGTGCTGACATGTAAGTCCCTGAAAACCCTGGGACACCTCGTCTGAAGATAGCTACCTGATCTGAGGGTGCCCTGAGTGCTGCAGCTCCACTGAGCACACCTCCCCAGCGCCCACCCTTTGAAGTACAGAGGGAGCTGGATGGGGGATCCCTGCAGCTCATCGGTGGCTCTGTCCATCACTCAGGCTGTGTCCACGCAGAGACACAAAGGTCTGACTGTGGCTTGTGCTGACACATCCGTGCTAGTGTGACCTTGCCCACGTGCCACGAGCGACACGGAGGAAACAGCAGTGGAGCTGGGCACACACCGGTACCTGGAGCACGCAGCCCATGGGGACCTGGGTTGTGGTGGCTGGTAAGGACCACGGGGGATAAGGTTTATGCTGCCTCATCCTCCCCGCTGCTGCTAGCGAGATTTAACTAGCCCGCGCAGGCAAGCGTGGTACAATCCAGCCTTCATGCTGCTAACAGATGTGCCGGTGCCAGCTCCCGCAGAGGCACCTGGCGGGGCGGAGGGAGGTGCTCAGTGAAGGAAAGGACAGAGCCCATCTGCCCCGCGGCCGGCGTCTCACAGGACAGCAAACACTGAGCTCACCGAGACAGCTGTTGCTTTTGGCACGTCCCTCTCCCCGCTCCACTTCCCCAGCAGACACGGGGCAGGGTTTTACCCCGACGTTCCGTCTGCTGCCCATGTGTTGCTGCAAAGCTGAGCCTGCCGAGGCGGTGGAGTCCCCCCGCTCCCGGCTTTCCTTGCCTTGGAACCAGAGGAGATGAGAGCCGTGCAGAAGCACCACGTCCCGGGAGCCGGGAGGGGGGGACCCCCAGAGCCTCCCCCAGCATCTTCCCAGCATGTGTCCCAGAGCCGAGGGGAAAGACGCCCGCAGGGGCTGCACGCAGTTCCCAGCTGGACCCTGTTACAGCCCCAGCGCTTCCTTTGGGGCTTGTCAACATCCAGCTGCAGGTTCCTGGCTGAGAGAAAGGGAGGGTGGCATTGCCCCAGGGGCCATGTCCGAGCAGGGGGGTGCTGGGTCAGGTTTGGGCTGGGGGGTGAGGAATGAGTCTAGCCCCATGCTTCTCATCTGGTGCTCAGCTGTTTCTAGTTTTTCCCTTCCCTTTTTCTTGTTTAAGCTAGTATTTTCATGCTGTGCTGATAGGAGAGAGGAAGCCTGGGAGCGCGGATGGGTGGTTTGGTGCTGGGGCTAGCTGCTGGGTGTCCTCATCGCCCCCCTCCTGCAGTACAGACACCAGGGACAGAGGGGCCCAGCAAAGCCCTCTTTCCAAAACCAACACCTTGGACCCCTGTAAGTGGGTTGGGGGGACGTCGGAAACTGGAACTTGTTAAATTCGTGGAGGTGTTATATGATGGTATGTCTCTGGCATGGATAGCTCATGATGTCCACCATTAAACCTGCGATAGCAGGTGGGAGATACAATGAGCTCTCAGCCTCTGTGAGCAGCTGATGCCCATCTGGAGTAACTGGGCTGAATGAAGTGGTTGTAAAGCTGCAGTAGCAGCACTGGGAGCAGGACTGGTCTTCTCTCCAGGCAAGAAAAGGACCTTCCTCTCTGCCTGCTCTAGTGATGGAAAGGATGAGATGTCTCCATGAGTTCATGGACCGTGCGAAGGGGAAAGCCTCCAGGTCTCCTCGCCGCAGTGTTTTGTGTCTACCCGCCTCCCGAAGTGGTTCAGTAAATCAACAAGGCTCTCCTCTGTGCCTGCCGAAACCCCTCCAGCCATCTCACACAGACGACTGTTGAGGTGATGAGGGTTAATTGACCCTGACAAATATTTACCTGTTTCTCTGGGTTTACAGAAACCTCGCTCCACCTTTGAAGTGGAGTTCAAAGCTCCAGCAACACTGTCTTGGGGGGAGTGAGCTCTCACTGGCGTGCAAAAACGCCGCTCTACAAGGAGGGAAACTGCATCCCCCGTCCTCCTCAGAGAGCACCCAGTGCAACATTGGCGTCTTCCGTCATCTCGCAGGGTCCTGCTCGTCTCCCTGCACCAGGGTAAGATCTGCTTTGCCAATTGTTTGGAGCCTACTTTAAATAAACAGCCCAAAGAAAAGTCTTTTTTCCAGCAAAGTGGCAGAACATGCTTTTCATGTGTTTTTTTTCCTAACCTCTGAATGGTGTCAACAGAGATTGGGCTGAGTCGCACATCTGTGGTGGGCTCATATTTTTAAAAAAATAGCTTGTTTGAACTGTACAAATAAACACTTGTGAAAAGAATCCTGTTTCTTTAAGTAAAGCTGGTAAATGCTCTGATTTAGTTAAGGCACTAGGATTTGGCTTTAATTTTATTTTTCACCAAACCTAAAGATGGGGGCGGGGGGGGGGGAAATGTTGTTTATTCTCACAATAGGTAGAGTCCAGGCAGCAGGAGCACAACCTTCATCACCCACCTCCTCCTCGGGCTGCAGGCGACCCTCCGCTCCGTGCACCGTTGAGCACCCTCCGTACATTCCACCCACCGTGGTGAGGAGCAGACCGGACCGCTGTATTTTGGGAGATGCTCCATTCCTGGCAGACTGGGATGCGCTTCCGTGAGGTAAATTCATTTCTGCACTGCCCCAATCCCAGGGGTGCGTGACCTGGGTGTTGCTCGGCACACTTCACACCAACACGTCCCCTCACCTCGCTGTTTCTGCCCAGCTTGTCTTTCAGATGCCACCTGTATTTAATGCCCACGCCGACAAACTCCACGGCCTTGGGCATCCTTGTTGCTCCTGAGGAAGGCTGAGATGTGGGGCAGCCCTGCGGTGAAAGAGCGCGGTGAGGCGAGCAGGAGGCGTGCAGCTTGCTGAACACAGCAAAGACGTAGGTGAAAAACTGAAGAAATAATTTGGAAAAAAAGAAAATTCTACTAATTTAACCATCCAAATTAAGACACTGACAATCTTGAGTGCACTGCTATTCAGTATACCCTTTGAACATCTTTTGTAATTTTTTTTTTTTTTAATTGACAGAGTATTTCAATAGCCATTATGGTTAGGACACATTCAAATCACATTTCCATCCAACACTTATATAATTAACCAAGCCAGTAAAGCACACATTAAATATTATGTATGTATATTTTTTAGTTTTTCGTTTAGTATTTGTAAATCTATATTTGACTGAAATGGCCACCGCTCATGTTCTGTGGCTGGCTCTACCAGGTATCCAGTCAAGAAACCAGAACTATTGACTGTGGTCCCTGCAGCTAATCAACACAAAGTCACTTCCAGTTTTACACCTGAACATACGACTCTGATTCTTTCCTGCAAATATACGAGCTAAAAATGCACCAGTAAAGTTTGAAAAGTTCATACTTCTGAATGTGAATGAATAAGCACAGGCCATTTCCTTCCCATATTTGATCAGTTCCAATAAACAGCAGTTTCTTCGTCTAAAAAAAATTTGCAATATTTTTGTACTGTAGCTCAAGGGCCACCCAGCAAAGGGTTTCGTGGAAATTGTTGTTGTGAGTTTTGCGTGATGTTTGATCTGTGATTGATAATCCTTATAGAAAGGGAATAAATAGAAACAACAACTAACACTTTTAGCACGTGGCTAACAGAAGGGTTAATCTGACTGGGCAGGAGTTACTTCCCAGTGACTCAGCCTGCAGGGAAAAACCCACCCAGCAGCTCCCCCCAAAATACAACACAGCGAGAATGGAGTTAATTCAAATACGCAGGTGTTGGGGGTGAGGATTTTCTTTGGCAGACGCAGAAAGCGTGCATTATATGCTGTGCAAAACAAGGGGAATACTTCAGCAAGGAGCTGCACACGCAGCCACCACAGCTGCTCAGGGAAGTCGGGCAATTATAGATGTACCTGACTAATGAAGACTGTTTTATGCCCAAGCACATGTACACTTAATCACATGAACTATATATTTTTTTCATGCGTAGTCTCATTCCCCACTTAATCTGCTAATAGGCTGTTTAATTTGTATTGTCAGAAGAGTAACTATTTTACATCTTTTCGAACTCTGGTTATTTTTAAGCTCTGCAGACCATTATTGTATCCCTCTGCAACCTCACAATTATCTCTGAGAGAAATTTAGGGAGGAGGAGAATGGAACCTCTCCCTTATCCCGCTCAGGGCATGGGGATGCAGAGGTTAGAGGATTTGCCTATGGCTGGAGAGGAAGTTTCAGAGCCACAAATTAAACTCGGAGTCCGTGCTCATCATAAGACCATTTTCTCCTGTAAATTAAAACCCATCATTAGTCTGCTTGCTGCAATCTGGCTGCACGGAACAAGAAATGTAAATATTTTGTAGCAGTAGGTATTAATTTGTAGCATTAATAAAGTTTGTGCCACTGAAAACTGAATTAGTTCTTTATAACGCTTTGCCCAGTATCCCAAAATATTTTGATCTTTGGATATAACCACCAAATATGCTGAAAATTCCCTGCAGCTCAGATCATACGCTTCCTATTCATTTGAGGAGAGTTGGAGGGGAAATGTGGGACCTGCAGAGGTTTTCAGGCCGGGTCCAGCGATGGTTCTGTCTGTACAAATTCCCTGGGGTTAATTTCCACACCTTTTACCAAAATTCTTGGGGCTTCAGGACTGGGAAAGACCTTTCCCATTTGTTTGGGTAGCCACACAGGTGGTGAGTTACCATGGTCTCTGTCCTGTCTCTCGATTCAGCATCTCTGCTGTAAATAACGCGGCGTCCGCTCACAGGAGCAGGACTCAGCCTGGGTTCTGCCCAGACCGATGGCAAGACCGGGGCTCGCGGGAAGAGCATCCTTCCCCGTCAGAGATGGGCAGCAAAGATCTAGGCCAGTGTGAGGGGAAGGTGGCTACGCCTCTGCCCCAGGCTGCATTTCAAAGGCGTCACTGGCACAAGGGAACAGAGCACAATATTTTAATTTTTTAATTTTTTTTTTAAGCTGACAGCAAATAGAGAAGGCTGTGGAGCTGAAAGCACTGAGGTTGATGAACAGTGTCTGAGCAAAGGGCCAAAACTATCTTAAACTCCAAGCTTAAGCTTCTATTAGGCAAAGAAAATACAGCACAAATTATGCTTATGTAGCACCTCTCGTGCAAACATCCCAGGACGCTCCACGATCAAACTCAAACACAATCAATCATGGAGATGTGAGCAGCGCTCACCAAGGAAAACAGAGAGCGGGGGAGGCTCAGCAAGAATGAGCAGCATGGCCACCACGAGCCCCTGGCTTCCGAAGGGAAGGGCTGGGGGGCTGGCGGGGCACAGCCGGTCCCTGGGCAGGCGGTGGTGGGTACGCAGATGCCAGCGGGGTGTGGGAATCGCTGCAAGGCAGGAGGACGAGCCGGGAAGAGAGGAGATCTCCCAGTGTCCGAACGGGCCGTTACGAGTGGGGTAAATCAGTCCCACAGGCTGGTGGCTCTGCCGGTCCCGCCGGGCAGTGTGTTTGGGGGGTGCACCCACCGTCCCCTCGTGGAGCACACCTTCCCTGCCACGATGACTGGCCTGGGAGATCCCACCTTAGCCCTAACTCGGGTCGGAAAAGAACGATTGCTTGGTTTTTGTAAAAAAAATTGAGTAGCTTTTCTCTCCTTCTCCTCCAGGCATTCTTCCTTGGTTGCAACAGAGAGCAGTGGACCCAGAAACCTCACCAAAAAAAAAATAAAAAATATCCTATTTAGCACAGTCAAAAGGCTTAATCTGACAGTTTGAGCTGAAAATTTGGTTCAAACTTCTTGGTCCTGCTCCATAGCAAATCTCGGTCCTGCAGGACTTTGACAAAGGGCAGAAGAATTAAACCCCAGTAGCTCATCCTGCGAATGGCTTTAAGGTACAATTGACTTTTCGGTAACGATCTCGCCTTCTTCTAACATGTGATGGTTTTGAGCGTGTTTAGCAGGAAGAGCTTGTGCATAGGGGTCTCATGACGCTCAGGTGTGAGGCTGTGACACTACTGCAGCATATTCGGATACAACATCATTTTCTCAGCATCGAAGTGACAGCAGCTCACAGTGCAGCACCATGAGCTGCAAAATGCCACTGTCTTGGCAAGAAGGTCTGAATTTATCCACAGCTAATTTTAAGCACCCAAATTAGGTGTACAGTTGCCCTAGGCTCCTGGCAAGGGTTGCTAAGGTTGTCTTTCCACTGACCGTACACTGAGACCGGGGCGACTCTGCTTCCAGATGAGGATCCTCAGTTGTGTGGAAGGTATCCATACCATAGCCTCACATCAGCAAGACAGACTTCTTTGCAATCAAAGTGATTAACCGATGATTAACAGAATCACCAAAATGAGACAAATTAATTTTCTAAGCCACTTAATTATTGAAAATAATTAAATCAAAGTGTCGTTCTTTTTGCTCTAATGAATAGTAAAATACCTGATACAACATGAACTCTCTGACCAGGAAAGATTTCCCCTAAACCTGCCGCAGCTCAGGAGTAAGGATGTTCTTCCCAGGCGTGCTGGCTCTCACTTCAAGGCTCTGCTCCACATCGCCTCTCCAAACGAGTGCCCTAAGCTCTGGGTGACTGGGCATGCAGGGATGAGGCTTACCAACCACTCTTCAGCTCTGAAAGTGGTTCTACAGCCCTAATGATTCTGTCCCTGAGTAATTTAGAGGCAAAATGTGATTTCTTAATGAAAGTGAAACAACTGGGGGAGGGGGGGCTTGGTTCAAATTAAACCAGAAAAAACAAACAAACAAAAAACCCACACCAATGTTTTTAATCAAATAGTTTGGGAGATTTCGGCTTGAATCAGACAGTGATTCGGTGGGGTTAAGGAAAAAGCTGCAAAGAAAGGGAAGGACAGCTACATCTGCTATTCCTCATAAATCAGTTCAATTTAGAACGGTTTATACCTGTCGCGGCTTGACCAGATGTCGGTGAAGCTCTTTGGGAACCTTCTGCAATCCCCCTAGAACAAACCCCATTATGTGCTTATGAGTAAAAGTCTTTTCTGCAGTTTTAAAAGACCTAACTTCTGCTTCTCTGATTCTTTACAGAGGAGCTGTGGTCGGCTCCTCAAAAAGACTGTTGGCCTTGGCTGGTGCACATGGCAGCAAATACATGGCCCAAAAGTGGAGATTTAGTCTAAATCTGCAGGACACCTGGACCCAGCCGAGCTTTGCTCACTGCACTTGCGAGAACCCGCGATTTACAGAGATAATCCTCAGACATTTCAAGCTGGGCTGAAGATAGACACGTTTCCAGCCCATGCCATCAACTCCATTCATCTGGAACAGGTGCCAAGCTTATGAAATCTTCCTGCCGTGTGGTAGACACCACGGCACGCTTCATTAGCAACCAGCCGAGCAGCTCGCCACCTCCAGCTTGCAGGCATTGCAAACAGTCTGGAGATCAGAGCCCCCAACCTGGGAAGCAGAGGAGGCAAGGTTTCAAAGGCAGAGGGGGATTTAGGCAGACAATGCCGGACTCTGTAAAACCTGCTCCCAGCCCCTCTCATCCTCACTCGTTTGAGTGAACGCAGCTGTCTGTCTTTTCTAATTCAGGGGTACAATGCTCTAGCTGGAAGGGCTAGACGGGGCCGTGGCAGTCTTATTAAAAACAACATATAATAAATTGCCAAATGCCATTTACCCTGGATAACCTCCTTAGCCGAAACCCTCCGTATCTACTGCAGCTGCTTTGATGTGTCCTTCTGCTGTTTCAGCCCAGATGTTGTCATAGATTCGCTGACGATGACTGCAAACCGGCTTTGAAACGCGCTCTGGCAAGAAATACTTTCCCATCCTGTCTCAGATAGGGTCTGTTTTTCTCCCCCTCTCACATTTTTCTTCCTGAGGCCATTGGGGTGAATAAAGGCTCTTTGTTCACTTAGCCATTTCTCTGCTCGCTGATGCTTTTTTTTATTATTATTTTTTCAAAGCTGAGTCGAAATGACAGCGGCAGCAGTTCAATAGATGAAATGTCTCAAATACCGCAGTGACGGCCAGTGCTTGGACACCACTTTCAGCTATAAACATGGACGGTGAAAAGGGGCAGGAGCCTTAAGAGCCCCGAAAAGACTTTCTCCCTCTTTCTTACGCCCCAGGAAAAAAGCAAAAAAATTCTACCGAATGAGGAAATTCTCCAATTTTCTCTTGAATGTTGTAGTAAGACATTCCCTTTCAGAGGAGCTGGCGCCTTACTCTAGAAGTAGTGGGTGCTCGGTTGTAGGATGAGAGAGCAAACAGCCTCAAGCCGCGCCAGGGGAGGTTTGGATTGGGTAATGGGGAAAAACTCTCCCCCGCAAGGGTTGTCCAGCGCAGGAACAGGCTGCCCAGGGAGGTGGTGGAGTCACCATCCCTGGAGGCGTTTAACAGACGTGGATGTGGCGCTTAGGGACAGGGTTGTGGTGGACTCGGCAGCGCTGGGGTAACGGTTGGACTAGGGGAGCCTAAAGGTCTTTTCCAACCTGAGGGATTCCATGACTGTGTGACGCTATGGTACGGATGCTATACCCCATGAGCCCCTTAGAGCATCTCTTCTGATGTTCTGGTCTGGAAGCAACCTGCCCGTCCGGTGACGGGTGTGAAACGCCATCTTTGGTCTCATTTTGGCCGGTGGGAGCGGGACAAGGAGGTTCCCGCGCAGACGTTCCCGTACGGACCCCGCACCGCCACGGGCCCGCTGACGGCCCTGCAGGGGGCGCCCTCCCACCCGCAGCCGCCGCGCGGCAGTACGCATGCGCTCACCCACCCCCCCACACCCCCCGCTGTTCCCGCGTCCCAGCCTGGCGGATGCCGCAAGGGGGCGCCCGAGCGGTGACGGCGGAGGGAGGGGCCGGCGCAGTGGCGTAGTACGGCGGCCGAGCGGGTGCGGGCCGCGATGGAGCGGCTGGAGCGGTGCGGCCGCTGGCTGCGGGCCGGGCTGGCCGCCGGGCGAGTGCGCTGCCGGCTGCCCTGGCTGCTGCTCGGCATCGTCCTCCTCGGGTCCGCCCTCAAGGACGGCGACATGGTACCCGAGACGCCTATGCGGAACAAGCGTAACCCGCTCAACGTGTGAGGAGAACGGCGGGGGGCGGCGGGGAGGGAGCGGAGCGCAGGAGGGCGAGCGGGCCCGGGGGGGGGGGGGGCCGCGGGGGGCCGGTGTTAACGGGAGCTGTGTCCCGCTTTTGTGGCCCCGTGTCCTCTCCCGGGGCGGCGGGGCCTTTGCTGGGGCAGCACGGGGGGGGGGGGGCGGAATGGGGGGCTGGGGGCACCCGTCGGGTCCGGGACCGGGGGGCGGGCACCGGGCACCGGGCAGGCACCGGAGGTCGGTGTGACCCGGGCTGGCCCCGGCGCCGGGGGGGGCAGGGGAGATGGCGAGTCGCGGAGCTGGTGCTGGCCAGCAGCCGGGAAGCGCTGCGTGTGCTGGGCTTGGAAGGAAGGTTTGTATTCGATTTCCTGCCTTTAATGTCCGATACAGTCTACAGGACTTCAGAGCAAGGGGAATTTCTTGCTTAGTTTTTATTGGAAGAGGAAAAGAAGGATTTTATTTTTTTTCCTTCTTTAGTTCCCAGATGATTCCTCAGGTTTGAGGAAACAGCTAGTTACTGAACGGATCTAAAAGCAAGCTGAAGAAAATAAGTCTTTTAGCGTCTTTTGTAAAAGCAGAGTTGCTGCGATCCTTTTCTAGTACTTAGGCAATGATTTAACTGGCTTAGTCATTCTTTAAAACTGAGTTTGAATGTTTTGAAGGGCACGAGGAAGGTGATGAGCTGGAACGGTGCACGTGTGCTTTACATGCTATAGATCAGAAAGGAAAGCTAAAATTGCTGTTTTCCCCCGTCACTTGGGGAATTTTGCACTTTATTGATTCAAATTTGTCATTTGGTGATGTGTGGGAGAGAAGCTGCTTTTAGTGTGATCGAAAGGAAGGATTGGCAGGAATGCTTAGAGAGTGAAATTGATCTTCCAGTAAAAACATACTGCAGTTCAATGCTCCCTTTTTAAATAGAGGAGGGTTGTCTGTATTGACAATTCCTGAAGCAATTTTTTTCCCTGCAAATTACTTGCCTGCTGGTTTGCCGGCAGCTGTGATGTTAGCGGCCTTTTTTTGCTTTCAACTGTCTCAATAAAATGAGGATTTTATTTTCAATTACTCTTCCATGGTAGCAGCTGTGGTTGCCACACAGATGCCCCTTCCACTGTAAAATGAAGAATAAAGGAGGTACTCCTCAAAATCCTGGGCGAGGCCCTGATAGTTTTTGTTAGCGGCTCAGTGAAGATGCAGAACTCTGTTCCTGCTTGGTTTTGTCCTAGATGCTGAGGTGATGATTACATGATGACAGTGTGCCTAGCTATAGCTCAGCCACAGACCAGAAGTCTGCTGTCTCTGTTTTTCACTTGGAACGTGGGTAAAGAGGAGGCTGCACAGTTCCTCTCTCCCACCAGCTGATAGGAAGCAAGCTGCTGTGGAAGGTACTAAGGGGAGAAAGAAGATCGTAGACTATGGTCTCCTTAACTCTTTAGTAAATTCACTTGTACCTACTCCACTTTAAGATTTGAAAAGAGGACTAGTTGCACAATGCTGTCTCATGCTAATCAGAATATCAGCACATCATCAGCTGATTTGCAACACTTTATAGGCATCACAGCAAAAAAATTCAAGGTGGGGAGTGAATTTAGAGATGGAAGGATTTGTATTTGCCAAAGGAAGGCTCTCATCAGCTGGAGGGATGGCAAAGGAACAAACATGTTATGTTTTTTCATTTATTCTATACGGTTTCATGGATTGATTCGGAAGAGTCAGCCCTTCTCATGACTGTCTTAGTATTAAGAGGGTGAGGTTGTGAAGCAAAGGTAATTGAGATGGAGGAGGAGGGTCAGAGGAACTGTTACTGTGGACAGGGTGGCAAGCTAAAAATACACTCTGTAGCTGCATTCTGAGTAGGGCAGAGTTGAGCGTGTTTGTAGGGTAAAAGCAATTGCAAAACTGAACTGCAAGTCTGAACAAGGGCTCTAGGTCAGAGGGAACACTGCATGGGAAACTGTTGAAGTACCTGGATGAGGGAGTATTGAGCTGTTGGGCCCGAGAGAGATAGTGGGGAGAGGGTTGAGATTTTAGCTATGCTTCACTTTGAGGGGAGGGCACAAGTGTCTGATTTAGCTCTAAGCACTGACCTTGAAAACCTACTTCTTCAAGTATCACCACTTAGCTCAGCTCCTCAAGTTTCACACATGCATGTTCTCTTTTGGCTTTTCTCTGGCAGATATTTTGTCAAGGTGGCTTGGGCATGGACGTTCTGGCTTCTGCTGCCCTTCATCGCAGTCACCACCTATCAGTTTGCCAAGAGCAAGTTCCTCTATGGTCCCACAAAGAGCATTTTGATGGTACTGCGGCGTCTCAGTGCACTGCTAGTGGGTACTGCCATCTGGTACGTCTGCACCGGACTCTTCATATATATCGAGAATCTCACTGGCATGTGCTCAACCTCGGGTAAACCTAGCGAGCCTCGCCGACTGTATGCCACCAAGCAGGAGTGCCACCAGGACAACGGGATCTGGAATGGTTTTGATATCTCAGGGCACTGTTTTCTGCTCTCGTACTGTGCTCTGATGATTGTGGAGGAAGTGGCTGTGCTGGAAAGCTTGTCCATAGACCAGAACTCTAAGCTGCGTGTTGTGATCAACGGCCTATTTGTGTCCTTGTGTCTTCTCACCATGATCTGGGTATTCATGTTTCTCTGCACTGCCGTGTATTTCCATGACTTCAGTCAAAAGCTTCTTGGTGTGCTCATAGGTCTGTCAGCTTGGTACGGGACATACAGATTTTGGTACTTGAAACCCTTTTCTCCTGGACTACCTCTTCCAAATGTACCTTGGAGTTCAAAGAAATACAGTTATAGCAGATAAAATAAGTTTTAAAATGTTTGGATGTTGCTTTTGGTACTGAAAGTTTTCAGTAGTTGAATGTAGGAATAGTAATGGTATTTCCACTGTAAGGAACAAGGTGATGGGCAGGAGGAAACCAAATCTATACTAGCTGACGGCTGGCAGGTGGTAATGAGCTTCTTCCTTGGGAGAAAAAAAAATTGGTGTTGGAAGAGGTCTGCTTTTGTTTAGGAGCTGCTGACTGGCATTCCCAGCAAAGAAATGAGAAGTTGGATCTGTTTCTCTTACTAATAAATGGAGGAGCAGCTCCAAGGCTGACAGAGGCCTTTGCTCTTTAAGAGCTTGACTGATCTCAAATTAATTCTCCCTCTTTTTGATTTATGTATGTCAAAATATCATGGATGATCCAAACCTCATATTTCTGTTTTTTTAATACTCCTATTTGTATTGCCTTACGGGAAAACTCTAATAATGACAGTGCCGCTAAGTTGCAAAAATATCAATACTCATTAAAGCAGTATATAGCTCTGTTGTGAAACTGGAACATCTCATGTTATCAAATGTTAAATGCAGTGACTTGCCAGAAATGCTTCTTAGCTGTCTGCGACAAAAAGAGTAAATCTGAGATGTAATGTCTTAAGCAGACTGTGATTTAAATTCATGCCTGCCTTTGAAAAGGAAACTCTTGAAAAACAAGCCTTAACTTCGTCCTTAGGTGAAGTATCTGTAATAATATTTTGTCATTTTATTCTTGACATGAAAAACAGACTCCTTCCAATTTTGCTAAAAAGTCTAATATGAGAATTGGGGTTTTAATTTTTTTAAAATCTTGCAAGTTGTACTCTTTGCGACAAGTAGTACTATGTTCCTTCTAGAAGAACAATGAAACTTGTTATGAACGAGTTAGCTTAACCTGCTATTTCCCGAATAGTATGCTTGGTAATTAATGAAACACAGTGTTTATCCTAAGAGCTGCAAAGCAATGTGCTTGAAGCAATATTTATTCTTGCTTATCCAGCAATATCAATAACCAACATAATTTTATTTGCACATAAAGCTGTGGCTGCTTTTGATGTGGCTGGAAACCCACTACTGAATGAAACACTACTGTTATATAATGAATAGGTATGAGGTGGGATGAGTTTACTCATCATATCAATCAGTCATTTAGCATAGCTTTTATCTTGAAAAGCTTTTTATTATTTCATAAAGGCTTATTCATGATGCAGTTGCACAAAATCTGTTTGACAGTTGTAGTGATGAGCAAGACAGCCAAAAAGGGCCGTGGGCGAGGCTGTGGATAGTGTCCGCTGGTCTGAGAGCGGGCTTGATCTGTCTCTAGCGTTTGACTCCAAGGTGATTATTTTGCTGAATATAGGGTATGATGCACCGTAATCTCATCTCAGCACATTTCTTTTTGTCATCTCAACAGCTCTCTTCCAGCAAGAGAGTGGTAGCATTTGCAGTAAATACAGCAGTGTTAATTCCACACTTGTGGTCTGCCTCGGAGGAGAGCTGAATTCACCTGAATTTTCACTGAATTCAGTGGCGAGTGGGAGTTGTGTGTCTTTAGAAAGTCCAAATCACCTCGCAGAAATAAGCTGTGTTGTGTATTTTCTGTCAAGCTCCTCCTTTTGTTTTGGCAGTAAATTGCCTTTTAAGCTGAGTTTTTGGGAAATTTGCACTGATTAACTCATATTGGGTTTAACTAAATTTGTTTAAACGATGCAAATTCATTTGCAGACATTCTTTTTAGGTAATGTAAGCCTGCTCCCAATAGAATTTAGCTAGACTGCAAGCCACTTTGACCATGAAAAAGCATTATATACCCAGGAGGTTTTCTGATTAATGTCATTAGATTTAAATTTCTGTTTTAGGTTATCTTTATGTAACTTTGCTATATAGACAAAGCCTTGGAACAGAAAATGCTATTTATTTAAACTGACTTGCTGAAATGATCTTCGGTTTCACAAATATTTTGTGCAATCGCTATATGGATATTTCTGTCCACTTCTAACCAGTGCCATATAATGTTTTTATTATGGAAATAATGTGGGATATGGTTATTTGCAAAACTTTTATTTAAACAATGAAAGAAAACGTTTATTTAAACACTTGAAAACTTTATCAGTGTTTGTGTCTTTGAGAATGTTTCTGATGTCTGTAAAGATGATTGCTGTTGCTCTTAATTTCCTTGAATGATCCAACCTCGCGGTGGTTTTGTGACTACTAAATGCATGATCAAACTGGCATTGATGATTCTGCAGTATTTGAAGAGGTTAATGTAACACAGATTCTCAGAAGTACAGGGTATAAAAAGAAACAACAAAGACAAAACAAAAAATCCCCATGCCTGACACAAGCAAGTTTCCTGATGTGTGCCTGTTACATCAGGCAGTTGATTTTGTAGACATGGACAGTTGCTTATTGTAGCAAAGTGAAAGCCTAATCCATTGAAATCTATGGAAAAATTCCTGTGGGCTGTAATACTGCTTAGGAGTTTGGAAATCTTGGCATACGTGTCTTTCTCGATACGCAGAGACCACGTGCCAGCTGTTGGCATAGAAGGTTCCCTTGTGCTCCGGGCCTTTTCTCTGAGCTTTTTGACTCTGTTTCAGAGTAACTCTTTGCTTCCTTGTACTTCCACTGGAAATCAAGGGTTACAATTTTTCTGTTGGCATATTTGCCATCACCTTTTATCAGGCTTCTTTCCTTCCCCTAAATATGCTTTTATCATTAAAATGTGGCCTCTCTACAACAGATTTGCAGCCAAAGAGAAACTGCTGTGATTAGCTGAATTCGATGTCCTCTGCCAAAGGGACAAATCCTTTCTTTCAGCTGTCAACTGTTACTGTTAATTTAAGGGTTTTTTTAAAAAGTGCAGTGTTTTAAAGATAAATGTTCACATTTTGTAGTGGATTCCAACAGACAGCACCTGTAATCACAAGAAACACTTGGTCTTCTTCCTTTTTTTTTTTTTTTTTTTTTTGCTGTTCTGTGTTAAAGTTAATTCAGTACAGTATTTTCCTTGTTCCTGCAGAGCTGTCTTTCTGTGTCTGTAGAATTATTTAGGGAACTTCTGTCTCCAACATCTTACTGGCCTATTACTTCAACATAGGTTTGCTGATTTTTCGTTGCCAGTGTTTAGTTTGTCTGTTCTTTCCCAGAAGCCACATTTGACCTGACTGACGTGGCTGAGGCAGTTCTTTGTCTCGGTGCCTTCATTTTCCTCTGCTGGGGCCAGCGAGGAAGGGACTCTTAGCTACAACACAGTGAGAAGATTAATTGGATTAGGATTCATTTCACTCTTCACTTACCTGGGACTTTTTCAAAGGTTTGCATCACTGGAGGCAAGGTCAGGCAAACAGGAAAGTTTAGATCTTTCGTAAGATCCATCTGAACAGTTGAAACTTTAAACTTACCTGAAACTGGGGTTTGATTCTTCCTCCAAGTCTTTGTTGAAAGCAAACTTGTTCCATGAATGCTTCGTTGGTGCTAAATGCTATTCTTGGTTTGCCAATTTATTTGTGTGTACTGAAACTTGGGTCGTGGAGTGGCTGGAAAAATAGAATCCTGTTATCATGACAAAGCCAGAAACACCCGGTTGTGCCCTATGGTGCATTTTAATGGAAGAAACTGTAGGGGCTGCTGTGATATATTAAATGTTTTGGAAAATTAGGTTTTAGTTGTGAACACAAGTCTATGGTCGCTTTTCTTAGTGAAATAGTATTTGTTTTTTCCACTGTAGCTTAAAGCAGGTCCCTGCAGCTTCTCTGCAATCAGCCTTTTCCAGCTCTCCCTTTGATCAGCCCGCATTTATCTCTGTTCACTCGGAAACCTGTTTCCTGGGATTATTTCTTTTCATAGCTTCATCTCGGTTCCTGGAGCGCAGATTAGTAATAAATGCTCTTTACCTCTGCTATATGCATGCTTTCGCTGTATTTTGTCTTCCCCCCTTTCAAGTATTTTGCCAAAGCTTAAGATGAAAGTAATTAATACTAGCAAAAAAGTCTGTTGTGGCTCTGAACTCATAATTAACCATTGCTAAAAGGAGTCGGTCTGTCACTGTAATGGTGTTCACCTGGAAAAAAGCATGCGCTTAATTTATTGAAGCGGAACTACCCCAATGTGATCGAACTTGTGGAAGGAAGGAGAAGGTAACTTGACGGTGCCACTTGGTGCATCAGTGGAGTTGGCTCTGGCCTTTTCTTGGGGCATGCCGCTGCATTTCTTCAAAGAGCGGTTTCACGCCGGTGTTTGGTAGGAAATCGTCGATTCATTTGAATGTGGGAAGGGTACTTCAGTGCTTAAAGTATACAGTGAACATAGAGGTTACAAGCTGGGAAAGCAGAAATGGAAATGACTATCAGGATTAAGTGCAGTCCCTGAAGTTTCAGGCAATTATGTAGTAATATTTAGTCTGAAATATTTTTTAAACTACCCTCTGTCCATCACAAAACACAGGCAATGCTGTGTGCCTTGTAACAAGCTGTAAAGCTTTGGAACTATAATATGGCACAGAAAATAAGCAGTAGGTGAAGAGCTTTTGTCAGCCTTTCAGGAGAGTGAGTATCAAGGGAAAGAAGGGCTTGGAAAAATGCCCTTTCTCAGTCATGCTCTTCCTGACTACGTGTCCAATGGATGGTAGGAGACCTGTGCATCTCTCTAGTGGAGTAAGGCTGGAGAAAGGAAAGTGTGGAATAAACGTCAAATACAAATGATGATTACTCGTCTCACATCCCTGAAGCCTTTTTCCATGTTCAGTCTGGGTTCATTTTGCACTTTTAGGTCATGTATTCTGTCAGTCATGTAATTTAATGCATTTAATCTGTGGGAAACATGGTTGATATCAGAGCAATAAATAGGTGTCTCCTCGATGTGAATGTCAGCTCTCTTCTGAAGTGTCTTCCCTGACGCCTGCGCTGCCTCTGTTCTGCAGAGCCTTCCCCGTCTCGTGGGGACTGGAGGGAAGAGCAGCGCGAGAGGTTACACGCGGCGTGACTGTATCAGTGACAGCCTTAACGTCGTGACTCAGTGCTGGAGAAAGTTCAGCTAAATGGGTTGTGGCTGAAAATAGTTGACTTCGATGGAGAAAGCTGTGCGAAAATAATTAAAAATACAGATGATACTAAGCCCACAAAGCCTTATATCCTAATGTGTGAATTGTTGCTGCCAAACCGAGCGGGATTGTGCTGATTCGGAAGGGCCCTCAGGGTCTGCCCTCTGTGTTTTGCAGGTGATGGAAGTGAGCACGGATTTAATGAGTGCTTGATAGAGTGTCATTCTGGACCACGGCTCTTCCGAGCACCGTGCGTTCTTGCTCCAGCTTTGCCATAGCCTGACCTGACTGGTTTGGTTTTTAGAAGAATGGGAGTGATAGAGGTTTGAGGCTTTGAAGATACTTTTTTTTTTTTCGGTTGTCATGCTTTGGAAGTTAAGAGAAAAAATTATGCCAGAGTGGGTTTTTTTGTTTTATTTTGTTTTCTGGGGATTTTTTGTTTGTTTTGGGTTTGTTGTTTTGTTGGTTTGGGGTTTTTTTCCCCCTCTTGTGGCCAAGAATCCTCCCTATTGCTGTTCTGTAGTGGTTGGCTCCGAGGGCATAGAGTGGAAAGACATTGCTTTTGGTAAGCAAAAATAGAAGAGTGTTCCAGGAGGCTTGCAGTGAAGTGACATGACCTTGTGATGTACAGAGCATGTGCAAAACAGCACTTAACTATGCAGAATACTTAGTTCTAAGTATTCTTCTTAGTCAAGAAGTGTCTGCAGCATTATAAAGCACCCTCAAACCTGGTTACACTCTGTTCTGATTCCAGAGTAGCTTTATTTGGATAACTCTCCTGGAGCTGAAAAGGATTTAGGTTGCGGGTGCCGGTGCGAAAGGGCTGAGATAGGAGGCAATGAGAGTAGGGGGTTGGACAGTGTTATTTTTAAAGAAAGGCTTCTAAGTTGTCATTGGTCTGTGCTGTGAAGAGCTTTCTAGCAGATTGTGTCTCCTTCGTTTCTTCGCAGTCCTTTCTCAGAAGGTGGAAACGGGAGGTGCTGTGTCCACTGATGCAGTTTGACATCCCGTGGGCTCCTGACAACAGAAGTGTCTCTGAAAAGGGTCACGTATACCTGGCTGCCTGCAGCAGGGGTGAGATCGGAGTGTCCGGGAGAGGGGAAAGTGGAGGATAGTAGAGAGGGGTAAAGGAAAAAAGAGCTGAAAGTAGATCGTTGTGCAGAGGAGAGAGACAAAAAGGAAGAAAAAAAACCTCCTGTGAGCTTTTGAGGAGCAGGTAGAGGTTGACACTTTACTCATCAATGCTCTTCAGCATCAAAGTCGCATGGAAATGGAAATAATCTGCTTTGGCAACGGCAACTGCCGTCTGCAGGTAGAGCCTTGGGCTGCAGCATGCGGGTTGCTGCAGTCCGCAGCCTCTGCTTTCCCCCGCTGCAGCTGCAGTGATAGACATCTGTGTTCTGACAAAGCAATTGTTCATCTAAATTATTTATGGCGTATGGAGTATTCTCCCTTTCACTGTGAGGCATTTAAAGCAGACTGTTTTCTCTCTGTTTAATCCTTCAGAGGAAAGCATGTAAAATGGAGAGCGAGACAATGATAGTCAATATTTCACTTGAGCACACTTGGAAATCAGCATGAGGGGAAAAATAGGAAATTTGTTTGTCATGAATGCACTTTATCTGAGAATACAAGTTCCAGTGTGTTTTCACTACTGCCTAAAACCTTAGATTCAATATTAGAAACGGCTTGGTCTGAAACCTCTCTGATTTATCACTGAGGCCGTGCTTTAGGGAATCCTTTAGGGATATGAAATATGTCCCTGCTCCAAAAATACTTATGCAGATGTTTAGATGTTTTCATTCCTATTCATACCTGTGGGTTTGAACTTGTGTCTGGGCACAGCCTGTTGACCGTGGGCTGGGGGGTGGATTCTGTCCCGTCGCGGCAGATGAAGCTTTTCTCGAGACTTGTGTAGTAAGAGCAGCTTTGCTGATGGTGTGAACAGATGTGAAATTACCCTCTTATCCTCACTGTGCCACAGATAACTGCCGTGGTGGAGTTAGAGTAGTTAGCTCTCAGGTTGTACATTGTCTCGTGGTTCTTTGGTTATTTAGTTTTGCATCCCATATCATATTTTGTCTTATCCCTGGCCCTCTCAAAATACTATTATCATATTATCCTGTATTATTTTAATCCCAGATATCTCTCAGGAACCTGAGAGGTTTAGTTGCTATCGTTGCCTGCGCTGTGGATCCAGTCTGGCTCCTTGGCTTTGATGTTGATGATGGCAGTGAAGGCCACAAAACGCAACCTGATGTTAAATATTTTCACCAGCTTTAATGTTTTCTGTTTGCTGTTCTCAGGTGGGGAGTCCTTCATTTACTTTCACAGCGGAAAGAGAGTTTCCCCTCGCTTGAAGGAGCAACTCTTAGACCGTCCCCTTTCCTCCTCAGCCAGGATACTGAAATTGCAGTTGGGTGGTAAGGATGGGTTTTTTCATTGAGAAACAGAGCAAGACCCAGCAATTAATTTCTGAGAGGACCACGAGATGGTCACTAGGTATTCTTAGGCAGCCCTTGATCTCTATTTCTTTGGCAACCTGTGACAGACAGGCTCCACGGTGTGTTCTCTGTCCTCTGGCAAGCCTGGGTTTGAAATCCTTTATTCTGCATGGAGAGGTTTTCTCCCTCCCTTGACAAGCAAAGGAGAAGGCTGCCAGCCAGCTGCATGACTGACGTGTACGTTTTCAATTTTCATAATTGAGTCTTTTGAGCAAAACCCGTAGGAGTAAAAAGATTTCAGAAGCTGTAGTTCTACACATCTGACCATTGGGAGCCTATTAACCGGGAGGCTTGGCAGGGAGGAGGGGTGACCGCTCCTGGCGTGCTGGGTACCCACAGCTCGCCCCGTGTCGGGAAGCTCCATCTCAGAGGAGCTCGGAAGGGCTTGGACTTGACAAGTAGCCCCTGATTTTCTCCCCTCTGATAAGTATGAGTTCAGCATTTCAGCACAGATACAGGCCCTGAGGTGCCTAAAAGCACTTTTTTCTCTAAAACCCAGAGGTTTTGAAGACTAAAAATGTGCTTGGGTAAATAAGTACCTCTAGGGTGAAGCCTGAGAAGGACCCTACCTGGGGTCAGACCAGGTACACAGAAGTATTTGGTGCAAGACACAGCACAAGCCATTCCCTCTGTCCAGTGCGGCCAAGCCAGTGTTTCGGTGATGGCAGTTTGCTACAGAATTGCTCAGCAGCAAATTGTAAGGTGTCCCAGAGCAGACATTGCTCCAAGTAGTACCTCTGAGATGCCTCACCTCCCAGCCTTACCCCTTGGATGCTGCTGTTACCCCATGCCTTGCTGAGACCCAAGCGTAAAGTCCTGGAGTCAGAAAACAAATTTTTGCTATCATTTTTGTATAACTGTACAGAAAGCACCTTGGGCAGCAAACGTCGGGCCAGTGCCCGGCTTACGGCCGTGTAGTGCGGTGGTCTCCCCTTTTAAATGGAACTAGAGCAGAAAAAGGTGCTTGGAGCAGTGAGAGCGAAAGCAACTTTTTATGATGACAGCCTGTAATCACCACAGGGCTGCTTATAGTAACTTGCTAATCTGGATCGATCGGGGTGGTGACATTCATCTCCCGGTTCGTTTCAGCATGGTCTTGAACATCAATCCAGCCTCTGCCTGGCACAGTAATTGTCTTTTATCGCTCCCGCAGATTGCTTTTCCCTGGAGCAAAGTCCTGGTATTTTTTCATTACCGCAGCAGGGAAACAAGACTCAGCGACAGGGAGTGGTGCTGTCTTCACTGATTTTTGCTTTTTTTTAAAATTTGGTCTGAAACAAAGGTTTGTTAGTGAATAGCCCTTGCTGAGAACCTGTACCAAACTCATCACTACAGCACATGTGGCCTCCCAGCAGCTCACAAAGCGCCATGACTGACAGCTCTCATGTCCAAACTGACCCGCATCTTGTTCCAGCTTGTCTGGCTTCCTTATCATAGTTGCACTTTAACAGCGGGCTCCAGAATAAAACAAACGCCTCTTTTTCTCCAGTGTTTAGAGTTCTGATTTGCTTCATGATTTGAAATTTATTGTTTGGTTTAAAAAAAAAAAAAAGAGGAAAGTTAGCAGCAGTGATAGACATCTGCAAAGCAGCTTCTTTCTGCCTCATCTCGGGCTGAAATCCTGGGAGCTGAGCGAGTATTTGCCCTCGTTCTGTCTGGGCTCCCTGGCCTTGTACCCCCATTAATATTCCTTCCTACCCCTGGTGTGTGCATTTCATCAGCTTTTGGAGATCACCAGGGAATGTGAGTGTAGGACAATGGGCAAAGGTAAAAGGATGAAATCCTGGTAAGGTTTCATGCCAATGTATCTTTCTAAATTCTTTTGGGAGGGTTTAGTATCAGCTAATGGACCAGATGAACTATGGGCCATCATGTGTGTTCTCACATCTTTCAGATTCCGCAGAAGGGATGACCTCAGTGGACGCTCTTGCCTCCCACTTCAAAAAGAAGCAAAATAACTATTTTTTTCCCAAGTCATTGATACCATGAAGCAAATATGTCACTGTATCTGGGGGACCGTGTGTCTGCAATGTTTCACTCAGCAGCCTCGGCTGCGGGTGCCTGGTCTGCATGTGCCAGTGGTGGATTTGGGGTCTCACTCACCAGTTTTAAGTGTTGCCCTGATCGCTGGGGGGTAGCACAGATAACCCAGCACCTTTATAGCTACACAAGTCATTGTATTCCAGAAGTATGCCAGACCAGCCTACACAAACGTGACAAGCACAGCGTAAATTTGTGCATTATCCAATCTCTGTGTGCTCATCCCTTCTAATTCCTGCTAAATACTCGCAATTCCATGGCTGCCAGGTTGTATCAAGAACCAAAGCTCCTGGGAAATCCTGCTGCTTTCAAATACATAAAGATAATTTTTGAGTCAGAGGCAAATGCAATTCGTATTGCTTCAGCCACGCTTGGCATACCTTCCCGAGCCTCGAGATGCAGGATGACGTGCTAGGGATCTCCGGAGTGCTTGGATAACCAGCCAGAGGAGGTCCTAGCAGGCTCAGCGCTTACAGAAATGAGCGCTTTGGAAGAGGAACGTGTATTGTTTCCATGCAAGTTTTATACCAATGCAGTACATGAGAAAAAGCACAAACCACCTGCACATCCCTGGGCCCGTGGGCATGCTTTGAAATAAGACTAGAAGGATGTTGAATGCATTTAGAAATGTGAAGCCGTTACTCCTCCCATACGGTTTATTGAGGATCTCAGTTTTCAAAGCATGAGTAGTAGTGAGGCCTGTTATTCTTTCCAACATGCAAAAGGCACAAGAAAGTCATCAATGTGATTCTGTGCAAAGTGTCTCTAGGAAAACACACAGCGAGGAAATGACAGAAGAGAGCCCCCGATGGAAGAGAAAGCCAAAGTGCCTTCAGGAAAGTGCTGAAAAGTTCTGAAAATGGTCGTACTTTTTCAGAGTCCAGATAGGCTCAGTCGGTGAAAGATGCTTTGCAAATCCGTGAAAGAAAACCCAAGAGGCAGAGCCAAAAGGCTTAAAACAATAATCTCCTCCGTGTGCCAAAATTCAGGATGGAAGTCAAAATGATTTATCTCAGGAAAAAAGTGCAGCAGTTAAAGACAGACATTAAATTCTTTAAAAAAAAACCCACCAAAACCAGACGTAGAAAGTGGATACGTTCTAAGAGGAGCTCAATAAAAAATACTCCTTTTAATGAAAATAATTTAAAAAATGGATACTGGAAGAATGCAAATCCACCTTGACTGTGACCAGCTACTGCACCCTGCTCCCAGGAAAGCCTCCGAGCACAACACAACGCCTTCTAGAAGACGAAAGTCCCCACTACCTGCATGTGTGAAATGTGGCCAGTGAACACAAACGTACAGGACCGAGTATCCGAGTCCCATTAGTTAACCTGGGCATCGAGAAACTTCCCGGGGTTCCCGTCTCTCCCACTGGAGCCGGCTGGTGCCGGAGGCGGCGGCGCTTCCCGGTGGGTTCGGCGGAGCCCGTGAACCCCTGAGCCTCTCGCTGGAGTTGAATACTTAAACCTAAAAAAGGCATTTACAAGTTGACACATTTTTTTGTTGTTGTTGTTGTCTTATTTCCTTGCAGTATACGTTTCTACTTCTAGACTATGGAATGTTACATTAAACAATATAATTATTCATTACCTTGCTTCAAATTTCATTACAGTTACTGAGGCTTCATCATAATTTCACACAGCACAGAGACACCAAACTAAACACCAAGCAGCCAGCACTAAATGTATTTTTTCTTTAAATACCAATAAGCAAAATATCCCATTCCCCCCAGAGATCCCATCAGGAAGGAGGCTCCGAAGAAGGAGGGAGGTTTCCGCTTGACCAGCCTGAAGGCATTGGGTACCACCGCGGAGAGGAGTGTGGTATGTATATCTCCCAAAACTTTCCTGAAGGCGAAGCGTTTTTGTATCCTGTCGAAGAAGGACTGTAGGTTAGGTCTGCTGCCATCTTCCCAGTATTTCTTAGAGAGTCCCAGAAACTTGAGGCGGTGCAGGGTAGCTCCTAACAAGACATCGGCCAAGGTAAACACGCATCCACAGAGCCAAAGTTCACACTTCTGCCCTGCAGAGAGAAGCGACAGAGCAGGCAGGGTAAGAAGAAACCCTTGGGTAGGCACCTAAAGGCTTGCTCTAAAGACCCACGAAGGCAGGAGCATTTGCATTAGACCTGGGGTGGTTTTTTCTCAGCTCTCCGGTATCCCAAGAGTTCAGACCCTGTCTGCCAGGCCATGTGATGAAGGATACGTGGAGCCACAAAGATGGGAATATGAGATTATCGTTTATAGCCCATGTGAAGATACCAATCGCTGTCTGCAAAATGGCTCTGTTGCCTCTCTCCCAAGTCAGGAGCAGGAGGAGATGGCATCCTCCCATACCCAGGAGGTCCCCGGAAAAGGGCCCTTGGCCCCCCTTGAAGGAAAATGTGGTGCAATGACCCTTTCTGCTGTCTTAGTGCTCGGGGAGAGCAGCAGTGTTTGTCCTTGGCTGTACGGGCGGCTCTTTCAGGAGTGTCGTGTTAACTTGTCCTATTTTAGGGATGTAAGAAATCCTCAGGAATCAAAACCATTTGCTGGCCCAGCCTGGCTGTTCTCCCTGCGTGCTGTCAGACAGGTCCTGCCTCTGCATCTTCTCCTGCAGCAGGGACCCAGCTCTGGGACACCAAAACCGGCAGTACATCTGTGCCGAGAGTCAGGCTCTCGGGGGAGGCAGAGCTGGGTGCGATGCTGGGCGTGAGGAGAGGCACCAAAGCACGGTCAGCCCTTGGTAAGGGGTGACCCTGGAAATAACCTCACCAGAGAGATGTCTAGGAATAAACCAAGCTGTTGTTAGGCTGGAAGAAGCGGGCTCGGGCCAGGATAATGTTAAACGCTCCCCTGCTGCCCTTTCAATGCTAAGGAGCAGGGCAGGGATGGAGCTAAGGCAGATGGAGGGAGGTGCCCGTAGGGAAGAACAGCAGAAGGGGTGTAAAACCTGGCCCGACCCAGCCTGAGCCCCCAGTTTTGCACCAAATCCTTAATTTTGGGGCTTTTCCACTGCCCTGTGGCTGTTGCATCCAGGAAGGGGAGAGCAGCACCTTTATTGCACCCCTGTGCAGGCACTGGTGCTGCCTGCAGGGCCAGGCCAGGGGAATTACTGCTAATTAGCAGCCCTCATTTGTAGCCACTTGGCAGCCTGCCCGATCCTGCTAGAGGCACAGCCCAAGTGGACAGATTGCCTATGCCTAATTAGTCAATAAATGTTTTCAGTGGCTAATGAATTGTGGGGTGCTGCAGCCAGAGCCTCCTGGGTGCGCCGGGGACCATGAGGATGCTCTGGCTCAGAGGTAAGGGAAGCGGGGCTGAAGTGTCTGCCGGGCTCCGGGCACTGCTGCGGGTGAAGGAGAAAGCACATGTGAGGGTGGCGGCTTTGAGAGATCTGGCCCTACCCCTCCTGGCTCTGGGCTTGCACCCACCGCTGATGCCTCACCAGGCTGTGGGGTGCCCCAGAGCAGAAGCATGGGCAAGGGCAACTCATCCCCTTTGCATCCGCAGCGGCTCCCGCCCGGATCAGCCTGTCCCAGCCGAGCAGGGTGCCTGTGGCAGGGGGTCACCCTGTGCTCCTGCAGCATCTCCCACCCTCCTCCTGCCTGCCCTGCCTGCATCGCTGCGCGTCGGGCCGGCAGCCTGGGCTGCGTGGGAGGAGAGCTGCTGCACTGCGGCTCCTGGGAAGTTGCCAAAGGGCTGGTGCTTGTGCCCACTGCTGAGATCCTGACCTGGCTGTGGGCACGGCGGGGGAAGTTTGGGGGCCCAGAGCAGAGGGCAGGGGCAGCACGCAAGGACCGAAGGCAGCAGACCGCCTGGGTGCCGGCAGCAGCAGCCACCCCTCTGCTCCAGGCACCCGGGACGTCCTCCGAGGGCACCTCATTAGGCTGAATTCTGCTGAGCTGGCCCAGCTCTCAGATCAGTTAATGAGGGTGTTCACTGGAGGCAATTAGGGCAACGCAGGGTGCCACTGTGAATGCATCAGGGCTCTCGGCAAATCCCTGACCTTGTGCCTTGCATGGCCCGACCTTGGCACCTCCGAGGACCCTTCGGTGTGTCCCCAGGCATGACGCACGGCTCCCCGTGGCTGAGGCCAGCCCCGAGGGCAGGGACAGCTGTGGGGCCATCCCCCAATTAACTGTGTCTGGGCTCTGCTCTGGACCTGGCACCGCAGTGTTGGCGGCTACCGGCTGTCCCAGGGCTGGGGTTACGAGCCCTGCCGGCAGCGGGGACGGGAGGATGACGGCATCATCCTGGGGTGACAGCGGGACAAGCGATGCCCAGCTGTGCCCATGCATCCCTGTCTGCCAGGGCACCGAGCAGCATGTATTTGATGTTGGGGATGGCTGGTGTCGCTCTCTCCCACCTGCTGGTGTTTGACGCAGGTCCTGTAAAGGCTCCCACCCACCCACCCCCCCGCCCCGAGTCCCTCAAGCTCCTTTTGGGTTTCCCTGCCCGTGCTCTGCTGGGATGTGCTGTAGCCCGTGTCTGGAGGGGGCTTTGCTGCAGGACATGTCCCCAGCCCCACGCTTTTGTCGGTCCGTGCTCCTCGTGGTGCAGCAGCCCAGGGCCAGCCCGATCCTTCCTGAGCCAGCCAGAGCACCAGTCACCAGCAGCCCCTCGCTGGGGCAGAGGGGACCTGCCACCACCCTGCAATGACTTGGGAGCTCCCACAGAGCAGCTGTGAGGACAGGGCTCCCGCTGTCTCCTGTGGCAAGGGGTGCGGGGGCTCCCCCGAGCAGGGGTGGTTTGCCAGAGGTTAGTAAGACCACGGCTGCAACAGCATCAGTGCACCCAAAAACAGGAGAGCCCAGCAGCAGCCCTGGCCCCACTGGTGGTTGCCCTGTGGGGGATGTTCATCAGGTGTAAAGCCATCGGCTGTTCCTGGTGTTGCACCTTGGCCTCATGTGGAAAAACACTCCATGAAGGCAGCCCAGCGCCTACCTTGGTACTCCAGTTTCCTCTTCTCCAGCTCGGCCTCGATCTGGTCTAGCACCATCCCCAGTTCACCAAGGATCTTCTTCAAGTAGTTCACATTGTCGTGCTCCAGGATCTTGGCCTGGGTGGAGAGCGGGGTTAGGATGGAGGGTGGACGGACGGACAGACAGACACATGTCCCTGCAACCGTGCAGGGACACGAGGCACCAGGTTCCCATGGCAGGTCTGTGGGTCATGTCCCCCACCACCAGAGATATGTGTGGCTTTACCTACTCACCATGAGCTTCTTCTGCTTGGAGAGGTAGGGCTCTGATAGCTGTGGCTCCTCTTCGTGGTCCAGCTTCATCAGCTCCGTGCTGGCATTAGCTAAATGTCCTGGGGGGAGACAGACAGAGACAGAGGGGCTGGGGGAGCTGTTTGGCAGGGGTAGGCATGACCTTGTGGCTGGTAGCAAAGCACCTTGTCCTGCAAGCAAGAGAGCCAAGAAAAACACCCCAGAGAGCTAAAATGGGCCAAATTCATGGCTTGCTGCCACTGTGCCACCATAGGGGCGGGTGGCCGGGGCATCGCACACCCTCCCAAGGGCATGCGGCTCCTTCAGCCCTCCCGTCTGCTCACGGCAGGGCAGGTGGCACAGCAGATCCCCCTCCCTGGCCTTGGCGAGTCCCAGCTCTGCGGGTTTTGGGGGGCGTTCAGCTCTTTATTTCCTCTGCTGGATTCATATTAGAGCTGCCAGCAGATCTCTGTCTGTCTGTCACTGTCTTAAGAACATCCCTGAGCTTCCCCATAACCTGGTTCCTGCAGCTCCATCCCCAGCAGGTCGATCCATTGGGATGTCCGAGCCGGCTGCCCGCGTGTGGGTGTGCAAGCAGAGCAGCGCGGCAGGGAGCGGCACAGGACGAGGTGTTCCCTCCCGAATGAAGCTGTCCCACCCCAGCTCGGTGTCGGGGGATGCAATTTGGTAGCGTGGAGCCCAGGAGAGCACAGGAGAGACACCCACCATCCTCCCTCCAAGGGCATGGGGAGAATGCAAAGGGCTTTGTGCAGGGGAGCTGACACAGGGAAAGGAGCAGAGTAAATGAAAAGAGAATACAAGATGCAGAGTAACACCTTAAGGACGACATAAATTACCCGAAGCTGCGCTACTGTCTTCTTGGCAGGGACCATCTGTCTCTCCCTCCTTGCTCCCTCCAATGAGGGTTTGGCTCTGCGGACGTGCGGGTGCAGGAGGTGCCAGGGCAGCAGCCAGCAGCGGGCTGCACGCTGCCACGAAATGGTGAAACTCCCTGCTTTCTACCACGAGCCTTGAAGCTCGTGCTCCCTAAGGCTCCCAGCCGGCTCTCCTGGGGCTGTAACTCAGAGGGAAGCCTGGATATCACCCTGGGTTTGTTCCCTGTTCCCCTTGGGAGACCCTGGCCCTCGGTTCACCCTCTCTTGGGACACAGCTACATGAATTTGCCTCGGCGCCCACTGCAATGGGGCAGCCCGGCCATTGCCTGGGTGTAGGAGATGTGCCAGGGAGGAAGGGCACTGCCGGCACTGGGGCATCCCACTCCCCGCCCACAACCTCTCCTTTGCAATGGCTTGGGAAAAATGCCACCAGCAAGGAGGTTTGGATGGTGAGATATTTTTAGGGACCTCAGCAGAGCGCTGGGGCAGTGATGCGAGGCAGGCGGCTCTGGAGCCATCACAGCGGCACTCTTTGGGGAGGGGATGGGCTCTGGGGGTGGAGATGATGCTTGGTGACATGTGGAAAGCAGCCTGCACAGGGTGCCAGCAGAGGTAGGGCAGACCACAAGTGCATGAGTGAATCCCGTTTTGGAGGGACCATCCATGACCCAGACAGCTGAAGGGACAGTGGTGGGGGAACCCTGTTTGCTATGGGTGCTGCTTGGGGCCAGAGCCTAAAGGAGGGGAGAGACACCAGGCATGCCAGTGCCCTCCTGACAAGGTCACCTCTTTGGTGAGGGACTCTCTCCAGGAGTGATCCTTGCTGTTCAGTTATATTAAGCATTGTCAATGTTTCATGAGCGCTTGAAGGTCACACAATCTTATGCCAATTCATCCACTATCTGCAGCTCGTAGTCACCAGCTGTTGCTCTCAGAACTGTTGGAGGGAAAGGGGATGCGCAGGAGAGGGAGCAAATTCACGTGCCCCACAAAGAGCTGGGCGAGAAGCGTGCATGGCTCAGGGGAGCCTGGACACCTCCCGGGTTAGGAAGCCTCCACAGGGTGCGTGCAGCTCCCAAATTAGCTGCGCTTCACCATTTCCCAGCTATGTCCCTGCCCGTGTTGGTGGAAAGGGGAGATAAGCAAGAGCGGGGTGGCTGGCCAGGCCGCGGAGCCAAACCAAGCCTAGAAGAAGGGCTGTGGGGGCCGTCCCGCTGGCACCGGCCCTGGGCAGCCCCGCTGGAGAGGCGACTTACTGCGGATCTCAGCGGTCGCGTACTTTGGGATCATGGAGTCGGTGGTGAGCTCAGGGTGCAGGATGCAGCCGTGCGTGTAGGCGTCCATGGGGAGCGAGTCCAGCAGCTCCCGGTACTGCAGCACCCGGGAGTGCAGCAGGCTGCCCGGCTCGGGGATCAGCTGCGTGACGTTTTCTGCCAGGGCAAGGGGAAAGGTGTTAGCAGGACGCTCATTAGCAGCTCGTTAGCCCGCGTGGGACACGGGTGTGCAGTCCTGGCTTGAGCTACCTCCGAGCAGGGGCTCAAACCTGTACTCCAGGCTGGGCTCTGCCCCCTCCCTGCTGCCCGTCCCAGCCTGCGCCCAGAGACGGGCAAACCCGCAGGACCCCGGGGACGCGTACACGTGTCGTTCCCCGGCCCCGCAGCCTCCGCGTCCCCAGGAGCTCAGCATGGCAAACACTTCAACTCTGCAGCCCCTGAATTTGTACGCTGTCGTTTCACATCTCTCAGAAGGGGAACAAAATGTTTTAGGAAGCTAAAACACAGGGATTTGAGTTTGGGAACTCCTGAGTTACACGCTCCTTACACCAGTGGCAATGAGACACCTAATTCTCTTGGGCTTCCTCGAAAATCCCATTCAAAATGAGTAATCAGGGAGCTGATGACCAAAGAAGGAGCCCAGCATCTTCCCTCTGCTCTCAGCCAGTGCCCCAGCCGCAGGAGCATCCCCCAGCCCAGCCGGCTCTGCTCCTCCTCGCCTTGTTGGGTTTTATTCATCTTTTGTAGATGGCAGTTTGTATCCTGCTCTTTTTATTACACTTTCAGCTCAAAATACACAGCAGATGACACCACAAGGAGAAAAACGTTGTTCTTGTCTCCGCCAAAAAATCAGGTCCTTTTTTTTTATGGGATCATAAATGTTTATGGCATTTTCAGACAGCAGTTAATAGGTAGTGAGTAAATTTACCACCGGGACTCAGTAAAGCCAGTTGCCCACATGCCACCTGCAGTGCAGGGCTCACCGCACGCCGGCCTCTCGGCACACCGGCAGAAGGACTTTGCCAGACATGGCCAACGCGGCTCCTTAATTAAGGGCCCGAAACGACAGTTCTGCCCAGCCCCGCTGCCGGTGGCGGGAGGAAGGCTGCGGGCACAGCCTGGCGATGCCCACCCAGCACAGACACACAGCTCGCCCTGCCCTGGGCCAGGCAGCCTCGCGCTGGCCGGGACCCACCGCTGGGCAGGAGCCAGGGAAATTTTGGCAAACCTCCTGTATTGCAAACCTCCTAGCAGCTCTGAGTCAGGGCTGTCTCTGCTGGTAGGCTCCGTAAAGTTGTTCTGACCGATGACCATCGGCATTACTGTCCCGAGCGAGGGGAGGATTTGGTAGCTCCTCTCTGCCCACGGGCTGCTCGCTGCCTGCGCTGCCTGGAGTCCAGCTCTCCAAGCGGGGATCTTCCATCCGACACAAGCGACTGGCTGAATGAAATAATAATAACGGACCTATAGACTGTGTGATTCTTCCTGATGGGCTGGTGCTGAGGCTGGAAACCAGCACATCCAGAGTGACTGCCCCGTCTGGCAGCCAGACAGAGTGACCACAATGAAATAGCGGCGTGTTGGCTGCCGGTCCACGTCCTTCAGCGTGTCCCAGGGAGGTTTTGCAGCAGGAGGGTGGGAGGGGGCTCGCTCTGCCTTTGCACGCCACAGCGGACCTGCACGTACGGGCTGCTGCTGCATATAGTGATGGGTCGTGCAAAGGCGGGATGGGGGGACGCTCAGAAGGACGGGCTGGGGGCTGCAGTTCTTGGAGGAGCCCCTCGCCCAGGCTCTGAGATGCATTGCCACCAGCCAACCCATCGGTAGTTTCTTGGCACTGCTGGGCCGTGCCCTAGTGAGAAGCACCCTCAGAGGTGGCTTACTGGCACTATTCACTACTCCTTTTGGTGAAAGAAAACCATCGCTCATCACATCACCCTCTACTGACAGCTCTGTGTGTAAGCGTGCTCCCAGCTGAGGGGAAAGCATAACTCAGTGAAAACACTTTCTTATAAAGGCATTTTCAAGCTCTGCATGTTTCTGCAAGGTGGGTGATTCCCCCTCGGACCAACGCTGTGGCATCCTGGTAATGCTATTGCCAGCTAGCGTTGGTGGGTGATGGCTGGGGGCAGAGCAAGCCGCAGGGAGTGATGCTCCGGGCCCTCTTCCCTGGAGCTTCCCCTCTCTGTTTCTCAACAAAAAGGTAAGAAATTGCACCTGGCCGGAAAACCTCAATGGCAGGAGTTTCCCAGCGCACGGGCAGCGCTGTGTCCCCCTCCCGCTGGGGACAGCCTGTTGTCACATATGCCGGACCACCTGCCCTTTGCAGAGACCGGGCGAAGCGGCGCGGGGACCGCAGCCCCATGGACCCACGATCCCCACTGTCCCTCGGCCCCGGGGCTGCTGCCGGGTGGGACAGTGGCTGCCGTTCCCCAGCCTGCTGCCAGTGCAGGCTCCTCCTGACCGATCTCGTCCCCGCTGCCCCGCCGGCGAGCGAGCATCGTGCCTCTGCCGAGCAGCACCGCCACGGCGGGGCCGGGAGAGGACAGCGGCTGAGCTGGCAAGACGCCCTTGCTTCGGGAGCTATTTTGAGATGTTTTTGATGTCTCTGTTGCAAGCGGAATGGATGCTGGGGTGAGCGTTGTGATGGCACAGCCTGAGTTCCCTGCTCGGCTTTGAAGCCTCCCCGGCGGAGCATCCCAGCCTGACAGCCCGCAGGTCTGGGGAAATGAGGGTGAAGGAACGTGAGATGCTGGGGAGAGGCTGCCTGCCGCAGCGGCCCTGCAAACAGCCACCTTCAAGCGCTGTCTCAGCATCCCGGTGTGCTGGGCTTGGCCGGCCGCTGACTGCTCCGGGAGGGAATATGAGCTTCCATCTCCTGGCTGTCCCTTCCTCTGGGTTTGTGTCACATCATCCTCCCATGGTCCCCAGCACCGATGGCTTTCTTTGACTTTAAGGACATGGTTTTCTCTGAGGTACAGCGGTGCCGGGGACAGCAGGGTCCCCTGCCCGTTGCCGGTGGCACAGGGCTCATCGAGGAAGGGGACAGGGGCAGCAGCACCCGGCTCAAACCCACCTTCTCTCAGCAGGGCCACCTACGGGGGGCTACTGGGGGTTTTACACTGTTACCTGAGGCCAAAGTACAAAGGTGGCCAAACCCAGAAGCATTCCCAAGGGCCATGCCCCAGCTGTGGCCCTGGTGAGATGCCACCAAGCATCATGGGGACAGGGGCAAATGGTCCGGTTTGGGAGCGTGCCTCCAAAGCAGAAAAAGGGGCACCCAGCTATGACCCCCCCCAGTCCCCCAGCAGCACTTCCAAGGGACATTTGGGGATTTCTGCTGGAAATCCTTCTTTTTCATGGGAAAATGTAAAAGTTTGGGGAGGAGTTGTAGCTTGCTGCTCTTCTGGGGTAAATCTAAAACTTTAAAGGAAAAAGTGGGTGTATTTGGCAAACAGCATCTGGATTAGACCTGAGTTTCCCCCGAGACGCAGCCCACCCCACCCCCCTTACCTCCCGTGAAGTTCTTCTCCATGTAGTCAATGATCTGGTTGTAATCGCTGATGATGTTGTCCCTGTGGATGATGACGGGCACCTCCTCCCCCAGGTTGAGGCGCATGAACCAGGGCTCCTTGTGCTCCATCAGCGGCATGCTGACGTCCCGCTCCTCGCAGGGCAGCCCCTTCTCCGCGATGACCAGCCGCACCTGGGGCAAGAGGCCGGGGAGACAGGGCTCAGCCCCACGCACCGAGCTGGCCCCGAGAGCCCTCGAAGCACCCCGAGAGTTCCGCCGCCACCCCATCGCCCCTCCCTGGCCCTCCCCTGTTGCTTAAGCACAGCGATGTGCCAGGAAAAGCCTTGTCCTGCAAGAAGCCAAGCAGCCCTTGGCACGGGGCAGCTGCAAAATCCAGGCAGCCAAGTGAGGATTTCCCTTCCCAACAAAGAGGGGAGACCCAAACCCATCCTAACTTTGCGGGATCATCCTCCCTCTGGTCACTGGTGGCCCGTGGGACAGGTGGAGGGGCTGGAGGGGCTGAGAGCCCATCCTTCGGCAGCAGGTGGAGGGAGGCAGCAGCTCTCCAGCTGGGGGGGATCAGTGATGCTGCCGTGGTCCCAGCACAGCCCAGCATTTAACCGCGGAGCAAGCAAAGGCTGTGGTCATGCTGGTTTGCACCCAGTGGGTGCTACTGCCTGGCTGAAGGAGGCTAAGGTGCCAACTCAGGTATGTCCTGCGCTTGGGGGACACACACGTGACACTCTGGCTTTGCTGGGCATGTTTTGAGCAGGGAGAAGGCTCTGTTTTGCGGAGGGTTTCAAGCAGCCCCTGCAGCTTGCGCAACATCCCTCCTGCTCCGTGCTGCTGCTGGCCTGGGGGCATCGCCCGCCACCTTCACACCCCTTGTGCCAAACCTGCTGCCTTCCCCTGCCCTCCTCCAGCCCCCGGCCGGCAAGCGGCACCGCTGGGGTGGCACCCACCCGTCCTGTGAGTGGGAATGCTGAGTCCAGTGGGGTGCAGGGGCAGGAGTGGGGCTGGATGTGGGGTACCATCCCCATAGCTGGTCCTGCTGCTTTGCTCTGTGCTTGAGATGGTGCTGAATATATGCTCGCGGGTGGTATTTTAGGCTTCTGGGTTATAAAAACCTGACTGTTGTGAACTAAGTATGTCAAACAGGCCAAAAAAAACCCTTGGGGGATGTGAGACAGCCGTGTTTTACAGAGCTGCTGAATGAGGGACAAGTGCTTGTTTTCCTCCAAGTAGCAGCAGCTAAAAATACAAGTTAACAAATATAAGCATTTCTATGAGTACTTCAGAGTTCCTGGGGAATTAGTCATTAATTATTTACAGGGCTGGCAAATTAATTTTTGCTTTTAAAGTCAAACAAGGAAAAGCCTGGGTCCCTCAACTGCAACTTGCTCTCGGCCTTTTCCTCCCAGCTGATGGATAAACCCCAGGCAGGACCACCCGGGGCATCTGCCTCCAAACCCCCTGTGCTCCCTGTTCTGTTATGAAGAGCCAAGGCCGAAGGCAGCCGTGAGGCAGGAGGACATCGGCTCCTGGGGTAACCCCGATGCCTGTGGGTGAGGGGAGCCCTTACTAGCACCCCAAGGAGGGGTCCCAGCCGGTCCCCGCAGTGCTGATGTGGCTGTGATGAGGCATCTTGTATAAAAACCCAATGTTGGCTGTAAAACTCCAAAAATCCCTTTGCAGGGAGGGCCAGATCCTGGTGGGGGCTCAGGATCCTTCCCACAGCCTCAGCACCCCCCAGCACCCTGGGGGCTGCTTCCGAGCACCTCCCGGGGCAGAGCAGGAGAAGCTTCGCCCGCAGCCAGCTCCCAGCAAACCCCTCTGCAGAGGGTTGCCGTGCAGCCCCTGCCGCTTCCCGCCCTGCCACGTCCATCACACCAGCTCGTGCTCATCCGTCTTCCAGTAAACGCTCTTTCCTTGCAAGTGACCTCAAAAGCGAAGCTCGGAGCAGCGCCAGCGGGTGCAGTGGCTCTAGGTGTGCCCTGCCCTGTCCCCGGTGTCCCCAGCCCTGCAGAGGTGAGGCCGGTTGTAGGAAACCCCCTACAAGAAGTGCCTTAACAGCTGCTTACCCGCTGCTGGTGGCCAAATGAGCAAGACAAAAAAAAAAAAAAAAAAAATTAGCAGCAAGCTCAGCGTGAGGTGGGGGACCTGGGTGCGAGCATCCCTCGCCGGTGTTGATCAGAAGCCCGTTAGTCACCCGGTGCCGGTGAAGCCGACCGTGTGCAGCCACCCTGCTGCATCGGGCATCCTCCCCTTTCTTTGTGCCTGCGAGGAGGAACACGCGTCTCTGCCCTTGGCTTCCCCCGGCCTCCCTGCGGGGCTCAAGGGGGCCCTTACAGCGGGGGAACTTTGTGTTCCCCCCACCCCTCTGAACAGCCTATTCCTCATGTAATATATATGGCATGGGAATGACGGGGGGGTTGGGGCCGGGAGGAGGTTGGATTTGCTACACAGCTGCTGTGCTGCAAAATGAGCATTTACTATTGCCTGGAAAATGTGATTTCTCGCTGCTTAGCCCCATGAGCCTTGCATGGAGCTGAGGCACCCCAGGAACAGGATTTCCAGGGTGCTGCTGCAATGTCATGGGTAAATTGTCGCTGGGGGCTCCTCGGGGGCTGCCTCCCCCTCTCCCAGCAGCAGGGTGGTCCCGGGGCCCGGCTCAGCCTTTGTCTGCGCTCCTGGCCACGCCGGAGTGGGGCTGTGAGCGAGCACAAAGCCAAGGCGGCTCCCGATGCAAGCTGCGATCCCAAAGCAAAGCAGGATTTGGCTGAGCCCCCCCCCCCCCCATCCCCGTCCCCTCCCCAGGCAGATGCTGTTAAAATGCAGAACCAGGTACAAAAGAGCTGCCCGGCCACATGCTGCTGCCCTCGCCAGCCCTGGGGATGAGCCCCTTGCTCTCCCGGTGAGTGCGTCCATCCTCCCCAGGCAAGGGGATGCCCTGCGGACCGGAGGTGATTCTTCCCCGGGAACCCAGCTGAGCAATTATTTGTTTTACCTTTTGCGAGCTGAAGGACTGAGTCCAGTGGTACAAAACCAGTCTGTCCTGGGATTTGAGAGCAGGGTCTGTCGGGTCCTGATTTTCCTCCCCCTCCGTGGATTTCCCTGCGTCGTTCTCCAGCGCTGAGATGGGCCACCAGCTGCAGTTGGTGGGAGTAACATTATTGGGAGTCGCCATGACAGCCTGTGAGCGAGCGGGGAGAGGGATGAGGGAGCGAGCAGCGCTAGCCCAGCATCACATGGGCTCCTGCCAGCAGCATCACTCCCGGGGCAGCTCCATCTCCCCGGCTGGGGTGGGCAGCGCAGGGTGGTGGGCGCAGGGGGTCACAGGAGAAGATGGTGACAGCAGCGTGGGTGAAATCGCAGCCCGACCCCGCTCGTGGCGGGGCTCCCACGGAAACGTGCAGGCATCGCTTCGATATGCGAGTCAGCAGTGGAGGCTCCTGCTGCCTGCCAGCTCGGCAATCCGGGGCAGCTCCAACCCCTGCGGCTCCTTAGGAATATTTTGCAGCAGAGATTAAGATTTTTTTTTTTTGACAGGTTTAGATATGGCAGATATGTAATAAATAGCTACATTGATGGATACTGGCTTGAAAATGTCTAGTAGGTATCTTGCCTGCTTTGCAACCTTCATGGAAAGAACAAGCGATGGCTCTTTAAAGGTATTTGGTGATTTTTGGAGAGCACTGATTAATTACTGCCTAATGGGTGTTCTGTAGCCTGTGCCAGGGTAGAGCCCAGGAGCCCTCGCTGCGTACCAGAGCCCCAGGGTGCCCGGCCAAACCAGACAAGCCCTCCTGCACCAAAGCAGGCACGGCTGGGGGGCATTTCCAGAATTAGCAACGTGTGTCACAATTGCAAACCAGTCGGGTTGCCGCTGCTCGGAGAGCACTGGGGCTTCTGGAGCTGCTGCTCGCTGGGTGCTACAAGCATCACCCAGAGGTTTGCAGGCAAACTGTGTGTAGGCAGCTGACACCTTTCTGGGCACAGCAACCTGGACATCTGGGCCTGTTTTATGACACTTGGCTTTGTCACGCTCCATCTTCAGCAACCTGGCAGCCTGGAGATAATTTCACACACGTGGGACTAGCTGCCAGTGCCGGGGGGATAAAACCAGCCAGGTTATGGGGATCACAGGGGCAGGTTCTGGAGAGGATGGAGGAGAGGGCTCTGCAGGCACAGGGTGCCAGCTCACATCTTGGGGCTGCGAGAAGGCTCTGGGTGTGAAATGCAGCTCCTCTGTGTGTTGGTCCCACCTCCACCCATGCTGGAGCTGGTGAGGTTGCCCCAGGTGTGGAGGGAAACAAGGAAGGGTTTGAGAGAGCTGGTTCAAATGGAGAAACTGAGGCATGCTTCCCCAAAGAGCACTGGGAAGGAGTGGGGCCAAACTGGTACCCAGCCCCATGAGCAGAGTGAAAGGAGCAATTTTCTGGGGGCTGGGAGGTGAAAATGAATGCACTGGTGTCGTGATGCCCCACTCCTGGGGGTGTGCAGGAAGGTGATGGCAGAAGACTGAGGCTGGGAAGCGCTATGCCCTGCCTTCTCCCCTGCAGGCAGCAGCCCCCAAAACCATCCTCCCTCCCCAGCCCAGGACTTCCCAAGTGCTGCTGAAGACCCCAGGCTGGCCTCGGGGACACCCCCAGGGAAAGGCTCCTGCTGGGCCTCCGCTGTGGGGCTGCAAAGTCAGGGTGGTGGCCCGCGCTGCTGCGAACTCGGAGCAAATTGGGCTTTGAACAAAGAGCTGGCCCCTTTGCTGGTGCCATCCTGCCCTCTGCTCTGCAGCCTCCTCTCCTGCCCACTCTGTGCAGCAGAGCCCTTGCTGCCCAGGAAGCATCTTTTGGGGCTCCCTTCACCTTTGGGCTTAGGAAAGGAGCGGCTTGACCAAGGATAAGCAGTTCTCTCCTGCAGATCGCTGTCCAGAAAGCCCCATCTAGTGGCATATTTTGTGATGAATTCATGCTGCGCTGTTGGGAATAAAAAATGACAAGTTGCTCCCTCTGGGTCCTGCGGGTACGTGGCACCTCTGGAGGCACTTCTTTATTTAGCTGGGTCTTGGCTTGCTGAAGTGAGCGAAGCTTGAGGGGCAGGATTGGTGCCAGCCCCCTTTAGGGGTGTCCTGACCTTGTGTGACCTTGAGATCATCCCCAGCCTCCCTGCCTGTGAAAGGGGTCGATGCTGGGCTGCCCTGTGGGATGCTGTGTGGCCAGACCCGGTGGCAGCAGCAGAGCCCTGGCAGAGGGTGCCGTTGGGGGTGCTGGTGGTTTGGAAACACACAATCTGGGGTGTCTTGTCTCAGAACAAACATTACAGAGGGGAGAGAACAGACAGCCAGAGTCGGTCACGGGACTTTGCAGGCACAAAATCTCCTTCCCTTTTTAAGAAGGAGGGGGTGGAAAATGGGCTGTAGAATCAGTTCCATTGATTTTTCTTTTTTTCTTTTTTTTCCCCAGTGGCCTGATTCAGCATCTGCCAATGTAAAGCTTAGCTAGGTCTCGGTTTGGCTTCTGTAAGGTGAGAAATAAATATCATTGATCCAGGGTGCCCTTCTGCATCCCGCTTCAGTTGAACTAGTCCTGAAACCAGACAGACAAGTACCTTGTAATGTGCTGAGTGTGGGGGGAAGCCACTGGGGAAAAAAAAAAAAATCCCAGCCTGGATCTGCTGAGGTAGGAAGTAGAGAGTTGGGATCTGATCTGAGCAAAGTCCTGGGAGTGCTGCAAGCCCACCAGTGTTTTCTCAGAATATTTTAGACACCCTGTTCTGTAGATTGACTGGGAATGCATCCTAGAGCATCCCTGGACAGAAAAAAATCCCCCAGGCTTGCTGGGGCAGGTACAGGGGCAGGCTGGGAGCAGTGAGGCTGGCAGGGCTGTGCTCTGCACTGCTCGTACCCAGCCACCTCTGAGGCCGAGTGCCGATGCTCATCAATCAAACCATCGTGCTATGCAGGCGTTCCCGGAGAAGATGCCGCTTGCCAGCCAAGCTTGAGGCTTCAGGCAGGCAGCAAGCAGGAGTCACTGCGTTATCAGAGGAGTGAAGCAGGTGAGCTGAACTGGGAAGGCTTCGAAGGAAACGGTGAGTTTGGGTTTGGGTCCTCTCTTAGAGCTTGTCATTTCACTAAAATGAGATGGTTTGAGCCATGCAAATGTCAGCAGCGATGCTTTGGTATGTTTGCTATGACTGTGGTAGTTGCAGTCAAGAACCCAAAACATCTGCCACAGGCAGCGTTGAACATGCTTTAACACTAGCACAAACGATACTTCAGGCAGAATACACAAGCACTGAGTTACTGCCCCCATTTCCCTCCCCTCCCTCACCACTAGTCACCTCTGTCTTGCACGGGACACTGGAAATGTGCCTGGAAAACCTGCTCTCACTCTTCCCCCATTCTCCCTTGGGGCAATTTGAATTCACTTCAGCCCTGCACTTCAGGGCGTACCTTGGGCTAGTTTAACTTCCACGCTTTCCATAGCTGCCTCGCTCTCTCTGGACACAGCAGCCCTGCTCCATGCTGTCCTGCTCCACAGCTGGAACTTGTGCCCTTCCAACACCGTCGGTCACCGCTGGTTTGATGCAACACCAGCTTGAAGGTCTAGATGCTTCCAGGGGTTTGCGTACCCTTTATCAAAGAGCAGCAGGACTGTCCCGCGGCAGAAACCCCTGCTCCAACGTGGGGCAGAGAGTCTCGTAGGGCCCCAGCTTCATACGCACGGACTGCAGGTCAACGCTCGTGAGAGGCAGAGTAGTCATTAAGGACTCTAAAAGGGAGGAATCTCAGGTCTAGCAGCACCTTCAAAGGATTTTAAAGAGGGCACAAAACCTGAGCAGGAACATGAGCTGCCACGCTCTACTGAAGCAGAAATAGCCTTTGAAAAACAGCAGCAGCAAAAACTAGTACTAAATATTTATGTTTAAAAGCCAAGTACATATTAGACTAGATTTCCTGAAGGGAGAAAGCGAAAAAGTGAAAAAAGCACAACCAAAACTGCACGTGTGGGTATGAAGGATAGTGTGGGGAGGGGAAGGGCACAATAAAGTACTAATGCGAGAAAATTTAGAAATCAGTTAAATTTGAGAGTATGAGCCAGTATTGCATGCCAAGTAACTGCGTGACGCTTAAAACAAGTTTTAGCTGCAGTCTTACCTTATTTGGATTTACTTGAACTTTAAACCAGAACTTTCTGGATTCGTAGTGTAAATTTTAGCAATGATTAAAATAAAAGCTATAGACAGTGATTATCATCTCCTCCCCTAGCACAGAATACCTCTCCAGCACAGAAAACAAAGCTAACTGTCCACGCCTGCTATAATCTATTCTTATACAACTGCTTGTGACTACTTGGCTTGCTGACCACTAGTTTTTAAGTTGTGTAGGTAAAAATCACAGTATTTTACTCATTGTATAGCATGTGTGTACAGCTGATGCTGAAAGCAGACTTTCATGGTGTGTGGGGTTTGTTGTTTTGTTTTTTTTTTTTTAAAAAAAGGTTGTGAGGGGAGATGAGTGTAAGTCAAATTATTCAGGCTTTAATTTGCTGGGTTTTGACAAACATTTATTAATGCAAGTCTCAGCAACAAAATTTTTTATTTCAGTATTTTCAGCCAGAAGGAATGTTATAGCTCTACACAACAAAGCCTGTATGACACACATTTCGTGTTTATCCCATTTCCACGCTGCTTTGTGTATCAAACGTACTCGGAAACAATCTGTATAAACGGCTCCATGCTCTCCACTTCTGAGACAGCATGGCCAAAAACCCCGAGCCTGCTTCACTTGCCCCTAAATTATTCCATCTGTAAAGCACAAATAACAAAATATATTTTTGCTTCTAAGAGCTTCACTTATCTGCAGAAAAATAGAACTGCTTAAGAGTGAGCTAGTTAGATTATGAAAGGGTCCAAGCACACACCTCACACGTTCTGGACCTCCCAACTAATTTGTGAGGAGGAAGCATTTACAATTTGATCCAACTAAAAAGGAGCCAGATAGTGTTCAAGGAAAGGAGATCCATCCTATCCAAAATACCGAATACCTTCTCATTCTTCTCTCTCGAGCAGGGTGAGGAGGATAGAGCTGTAGCTGTGAAACACTTCTCTAAGAACTGGAACACGCTAAGAATGAACCTTCCAAACACTGCAAAACTTCAGAACAAAACCTAAAAGGCTTCCCCACCGGCCCCCCCCAAAAACATAGTGAAAACAGCATACAGAGCCTGAATATCCACAGCACAAACCAAAAAACAAAGGGAGTTCATTTGATCTACGGTGCTTTTGTTAAGGTATTCAGAGACTTTAGTGCATTCTTTTTAGAACTAAGCTCAGAAACTATATTCCATTTTTCATTTTATTAGAAAACTAAACTGTATGAGGCAAAGAAACATTTGATCAAACACACAACAGTGAAAACATGGCACTGACAAGGCATTTGACCCAACCATTATCACAAACTCTGATTCAGGATTCTCTATTGCTTTCAGTCAGGTGTACATCATTTCTGCCATGTGAGACATTTTCTTGGGAATATACAAGTAGTATTCCATGTATCCCGAAAGATCTTCAATAGTCACATCATCCACAAAGGCTCGAGCTTGCTCAGAACAAGATCTAGGAGAACCTGATGAGGCTGTCCCACAAGGGGATCTGTTTTGAAGAGACTGGGCACGGACTCCTAGGACTGCCTTCTCGCATTCCGACAGGACGCTCCGTAAGCCAGAGAAGGAGTACACTTCCATGGTTCGCCACTGTCTGCACTGGCATTTCTTGTCCGTACAAGGGCACTGCTTGCCATTGCTAAGCATGGATAAGGACTGGAAATCTGAGGTTTGGCTAGAACGCAAGTTAGTTTCAAAGGATGAGGAGAGAGCAGGGCAATTCTCTCTTGACTCTTCCAAAGGCTCTTCAGCGGTGAAAGCTTCCAAAGGTTCAGTCCTGTCATCACTGGCCTCAAAGTGAGAATCGTGCCCGTCCTTCGTACCATGCTCTGCTGGAACAAAAATGTCTGAACTGATGTTACTCTTTGACATGTCTGACTGGGTTTTGTGTTTCAGCTGGTTGTTGGCTTTCATATTGCAATATGTAAACTTGGGAGGATGCAGGACGGGAGACTTGGACCGTCTGCGACGTGGGACTCTTGCGGATCCTCTGGAAGGCTTTCTCACACACCTGCAGGGTTACAACAGGTGAGCAAGTAGGTACCTCCAAAATCGACACCGTAGCTCAATAAGCTCTAAGATGTGGCTAAAAACATTTTAGAAGATTTTTTTTTTTTTCTGCTTAGAAAAAGCAGGTCACTGGTCACTTACAATCTCTGACAGGAATCGTGGAGGAGTCTGAAGTAACTGGGGCTCCCCCAAAGGAAAGACGCACACAAACAGCCCTTATTTGAAGGTGCTTCTCTCCCAAACCTTTTGTGTTAAGCAAATGATACTTTGTCATCCCAAACGGAACTGTAGTGCAGAACCTGGATATCAGTTGGAGCTGCTGGCAGAATTGCACTGAGTATCCAGGCACTTCAATACAGAAATAAAATAACCCGAGAAAGAGGTGAGAAGGGTTATAAAGGTGTAAGACTTGAAGAAAAGGACTTATGAGGAAATCAGTGGAAACTAGTTTTACATACCCTTTCTAAGAGAAGAGACAACATTAAAGTCTTTGAAAGCCCCTTAAAAAACATGATAGCAAACAGTTATGGTATAGTTTTGTAACAGAAAGGTTAGAAAAGATATGTTGAAGCAACTAATTAACAACTTTCACTGGAAATGGGATGCAAGTGTTAAATGTCTGAAACCAGAAACGCATGCAGGGTGCGGCGAATCGTATGCTTTACCCGTGCCACGCTTCCTTTGAGCAGACAGTCTGTTGCTTGGCTCCATCCATGGCTGTTCGTGTTGGTGTTCTGAGAATTGCCCCGTCGCCCACAGACAGAGCCGCAATACATCTGAATAAAGAGGGAAATGCCACGTTACAGTAGTGCCTGAACATGCTGCTTCAGAGGTCTAGATTCAGCCTATTTGCTTCAGATGCTTAGCTAAGACATTTAAGTTTGCGGCCTTGACTTCCTCCACAGTCAGTGGTTAGAAACAGAGATTTATCTAACCGCTCTTACTATACTGACCTCAGTCAAGTGTCTAAAGATAGGTGAGATGAAATGAAAGGAGGCCAAAATGCCCAGAGGCTGATGTCATGCCCTATTTGTACCAAAATGACACATTAAAGGAATGTAAACTCAGGTTCCAAATGTTCTTGTCAGACAATAGCTGTTAAAGATAGACTCCTACTCATCTAAAATGCAAAGTCAGGAACCCACAGCAGCAGGTTTGAGGAGATGTCCGTGGAGAAGCGAATGAGGTACAACAGACAAGGACAGATTATTAATTTTTTTCTCAATTTTTCATTAAATTTCCCAGACAAATATGAAAAAAAAAAAACCATCAGGCCCTGGAGGTCCAGACAACAAACATAAATGCCTCAGCACATGAATCTGTATTTATGATGGCTGTGTGCGTGACCTGGAACATGGGATAGGAAATTGTAAGAAATGAGGCTGAAATTCTAGCAGAAGAGCCCAAGTACTCTGCCCAAAGGAGATCTTAAGGGATTAGTCACAAGATGCAAGCTGTTCAAAACACGTGCCTGCAAAACAAGATCTTTGTATCCCTAAGAATCATCAGGAATCAACCAGAATTCCACACTCTCACTCGTAATACATCAAAAGTGGTATGCTTAATAAGCATAGTTCCTTGTTGGAGAATAGCTATTTTTTTTTCCACATTTAACAGAAGACCTCCTGAAGTAGGGGAAATGAGTAGCGAAGGAAAATATATTTTAACATGCAGAGGAAGTCATGAGTTCACAGTACTAATGGCTATGGAGATGATTTCAAGGTAACATTATTTATTGGTACAAAGCTTTCTCTTGTGTCTGTGAATTCACAAAAGACTTCAAGTGAATGACCTCATAAAGTGTTGGACCGCGTAATTTTATTAACTCCTACTTTTAAGGAAGACACTTATACTACCGATTATCGGTATACCCAGTATGTTATGAAGTTTTTAGTATAAGAATGTCTGCAGACATTTTACTCTACAAAATCCCCTGAAATCAGAAAGGATCAGCGCTCATATTTAGCCTGAGGATTTCCAGTGAGACTGGGCTCTCCAGCACACTACGAAGTGATGGTGCCATCCTTCAGATGCTTTCCAAACAAATCTTCACATGCTACAGTAAAGGCTGATAATGTGGCTGAAGACACCAGCATTTACATGAATGGACAAACAAGTTCTGTATCACACAAGGTGATTTCAGCTGCCACAACAGTTAAGAGAGGGTTCACTGCTTTGGGTGAGTCATTTCATGTTTTCATACAGTCACTGTGTAGTTTCAGTTGGATACTGTGTCAAAATTAGTCAGTAATAAAGTACTGCTTTGCCTATCAGAAATTATAATGACTGCATTTCATGTGAAGCGATGCAGTTGTCTACTCTTGGAGAGTAAGGAACCTTTCACCAAGCTGTGACATTTACTTATAAAAAACAAATACAAGTATGTAATACGAAACTGTCAAATTATACGGTCCTTTTCGTGACTCACCCTGCTGCATCTACTCTCAGCTTTTTGAAAGCTGTTTGCAGGCTCTCTTCCTCTTCATCTTTAGCTTCCAAGTCCATTGATGTGCTCTCAGTGTGTAACCAGCTGTGCCATATAAACTGAAACACAGAAATCGGGATTTGATGTTGAGGTCTGAACACAGACGGTCTCTACAAAACCGACATGGCACGTGTAACGGGTGCTCGGTTTTCTGTGGGCAACCTCACGGACTCCAACTGCCTTCTGCCCTGCCCCGTACTTTTCACCGGGAACTCCCAGCTCTGCGTTTCTCAGAACGGGCACAGTGTCAAAAATAACAAAGCGCCTTTTTTTTTTTTTTTTTTTCCACCGGGTAAAGAGACGGCATCTATTCTGTCAACTAGTACGACCCCACGCGTGACACCGCCGGCAGAGCCCGGGCCCGCCGGGCACCGCCCCCGCCCTGCACGGCTCGTCCCTGCGGTGCCTCACGCCGCCGAGGGGAGAGGAACCGACGCCAGAGCCGAAACCGGCCCCCACTGCCGCCGCACCCCCGTGCCTCCCGGAAGGCTCCGGAGCCCCCGGCAGCGCAACGCCCCATCTCCCGGGGCCGCGGTTTCGCCCCACCCGCGCCCTGTCACGGCTCCGCCAGCTCCCCCGGGGCCTCTCCTCACCGCCCGGGCGGGCGGGCCCGCGGAGGCCCCTCTCCCCCCGGCCCGCCCGGCAACTCACGCCGCGGCCGCCCCTCCGCAGCCGCCGGGCGGCCCTGCCGGTGTGTGTGGGGGGGTGTGTGTGGGGGTGTGTGTGTGTGGGTGTGTGTGTGGTGTGGGGGGTGCCCGGGCCTCCCCCCGCCCCCCCGGCGGTGCCACTCACCGCCGCCCCACCAGCCTCGCGCTCGAGGAGGCGCGCAGCACAACAGGAAGTGAGGTCACCGCCCCGCGTGGAAGCGCATGCGCGAGCGCACCGCCCGCCGAGCCCCAGCTCCTCCGCTCTACCGAGAGCGCGTGCGCGAGCGGCGCCGGCCCCGCCCCCGCCCGGCCGCCGTCGGCTTCCGGTGGAGGGAGGGGCTCATCCGGGCGGCGCGGCCCGGCGGGAGGCGGCGGAGCAGCGGGACGGGCCCTCGGGCGAGCGCGGTGAGTGGGTGAGAGCGGGTGGTGGGGCGTCCTCCCGCCGCGCGGGGCCTCTCCTCCCTCCCCCGGCGGTTAGTGCCGGTGGCTCCCTCCGTCCCTCCCTCCGTCCCTCGCGGGTCTCCGGGGCCGCCGCTGGTCCCCTCGCGGGGGTAGAGGCTTCTGGGGAAGCCCCGGCGGGGCGCGGGAGTTGTGCTGAGTCACCCCCGCCGCCGGCTGGGCCTTGCCCCCGGTCCCGCTGAGGGTCGGGACTGAGCGTTTGCGTCTGTGCCCGGAGCTGCGGGACCGGGGTGTCCGCCGGGCCCCGCCTCGGAGCTGTGGGGGGGAAAAGGCGGGTGCCGCGGGGCCTGGGGCTCCCCGGGGGTGGCGGCGGGCAGGTACGGGGGGGGCGGGAAAGCCTGTGGAGCTCCTGGAGGGCGGTTCCGGGCGGCAGCCGTCTGTGGGCGGCCAGGGGGACCGCCGGTGGTCCCTCTCCGTGTGCCGCCCCACGGCAGCGCGGCGGGCTGCCTGTCCCGGCCCGGGGGGGGGGGGGGGGGCTGCCTGTCCCGGCCCGGGGGGGGGGGGGCTGCCTGTCCCGGCCCGGGGGGGGGGGCTGCCTGTCCCGGCCCGGGGGGGGGCTGCTCGGGCTGCTGAGGGCCTGGGCCGTCAAAGTCTCGGAGCTTTTAATCCCTTTGCGTGTCCGTCTTTAAAAGCGAGTGCACGTGTTAGTGCATTGCACCGTCACGGCTTGGCGAGCGGGGGGATCTGTCCGAGGGCGCTAAGCCGGGCTCGTAGTCCCGCACCGCTGGGACGCAGCGGAAGATAAAATGGGAAGGGATGGATGTGTGTTTTCCTAGGAGATGAAGAACGTAAGTTTCCACGTGGTTTTTGACACAACGTTAAACTTTGTTTTTCACAGCGATTAGGGTTTTTTTTCTTGGTATCGGTGCTAGTTGGCTGGTGCATCTAAAATGCTTAAGCTTATACTTAGTTATCACAGAGTGAGTGGGTTTTTATCTGAATAAATTCTGCGTCATTTTGAGGGTTTACTGTGTCAGTGATGAAGGGCAGCATGATACAATATTTATTCCAAGACTAGTAGTATGTTATGAATAACATACAGTGACTTAAAAATGTTTTACTATCACTTTCTTGCTAAGCTTATATAGTATAGGGGGTTGGTATTTACAAATAAAAAAGGGTGTAGACTGAACTTTTAATTTTAAAGAACCTTCTGTTTGGGTGAAAGAAAAAAAAACACTTTCTGAAGTAGGGACCACATGTTTCACCACAGCAGTAGTATTTAACTAAGAAAGTACCTAAAATAACAACTTGCTCAGATGAGCATCATGTTGTCAGTCTGCGTGTTAGCTTCATCCTCTGATGTCTACCTGCTGTCTGACTCACTGGACAACATGTGCCGTGAAGTTGTTATAATACATTATCCTTCTGCGTGTGTCATAATAGCTGTCTGCAGTCCAGGGCGTCCGGATGAAATCATAGCAGAGCCAGCAGCCGAAACAACAGCGGGGAGAGCTGCCACCTCCAACTGGAATGAGGTTGTGAGGGAACAGAAATTACCACTCTATATCTGCACAAGTAACTGAGCTGCAGACGTTCTCATCACTCCTCTCTCTTCACCGAGACCTTTTCTTTTCCGTGCGACAAAAAAAGCTGGTGCTTAGTTGGTAAATGTAGTACTAGCATAGGCATTATTGCTGTATTATTAGGTAGAGTTAGTGCTCTGTATAAGTGTGTTCGTGTTACAGGAGCTGTTATCATTTGCTGGGTTTGGATAGTTACCTTTGTAACGGATTCTTGGAGGTTCAGGAAGATAGAGAATCGCAGAATGGTTGAGGTTGGCAGGGATCCCTGGAGGTCCAACCCCCCTGCTCACCCTCACAGCAAAGAAGCGCTTCCTTGTGCTCAGACAGCACCTCCTGCGTTTCAGGGTGTGCCCGTGGCCTCCGGTCCTGTCACTGGGTGCTGCTGAGAAGAGCCTGGCTCTGTCCTCTTTGTGCCCACCCTTCAGGTATTTATATACATCGATGAGATCCCCCCCGAGCCTTCTCCAGGCTGAACAGTCCCAGCCCTCTCAGCCTTTCCTTATAGGAGAGATGCTCCAGTCCCTCCATCACCGTAGCAGCCCTTCACTGGATTCTCTCCAGCATGTCAGCATCTCTCTTGTCGTGGGGAGCCCAGCGCTGGGCACAGCACTCCCCAGTGCTGAATAGAGGGAGGGATCATCTCCTTCTCTTTGCCACTAGGGCACACTGCTGGCTCACCTCCATCCTGGTGTTTACCAGGACACCTAGGGCCTTTTCTGCAAAGCTGTACTGGCACACGGGCTTGTTCCTCCCCAGGGCCAGGGCTTTGCACTTCACCTTGCTGAAGTTCGTGAGGTTCCTGTCAGCCCCTTTCCCCAGCCTGTCGAGGCCCCTCTGGATGGCAGCGTGACCCTCTGGTATACTGGCCACTTATCCCAGTTTGGTGTCACCAGCAAACCTGTTGAAGTTACACTCTGCCACATCATTAATGAAGATGTTAAACAGAACTGGACACAGTATTGATCCCTGGGGTACACCGCTAGTTACCAACCTTCATCTAAACTCTGTGCCACTGATCACTGCCCTCTGGGCCCAGCCATTCAGCCGGTTTTCAGTCCACCTGACAGATCATCCAGCCTATGCTCATCACCTTCTTTGAGAGGGTCTTGTGGGAGATGGTGTCAAAAGCCTTACTAAAGCCCAGGTAGACAATTTCCCCTTGTCTATCAAACCAGACTTGTTGTAGAATGTCAAGTATGACAACCTTGTCATTTTAAAAAAAAAAAGACTGAGACGCTGATCTCGTCACAACCCATACAGTGTGACCAAAGGCTCTCGCAGTAATGGTGCCTGTACCAAATGGCCCTGTTTTCCCAGTAGTAGTCAAGTCAAAAACATTAAATGAAGCAGGCTAATCAGCTGGGTAAACTTAAACAAATACTGAGCTTGAGGTAGTCTGGTGTAGAACTGAGACTTGCCACTGTCGGTGGTTTCTGCTTAGCAAAAGCAAAGCTCGTGCTAAGGAAGCAAATCTTTATTGAGTATTTTTTAGCAGAAATGTGGCTGGTGTAGGATGTGCACGTGATTGCAGAACTGTGAGGCACTGAAGAGCATTGCATTTAAGAGAGGTTAGAGATTCCTTTATTGCTAGATTAAATGATGGCCAGGGTAGATTTAAAAAAAAATACATCAGCCAGTTTTTATAAATGCCTTTTTTTATTTAAAACAAGGCTTACTGTTTGCCGTTTGTACTCTATTTGCATTTGAACTTGTTCAAGAGCTGATATCAGAAAATTTTAATGGCTATTTGCAATCAAAATAATATGTGCTGTAGGATCGTGTAACTCTTGCTGGGATCTAGACATAAGATCAAAACATTTAGCTTAAAACTTTAACTTGTTTTAAGAAAAATCTGTTGGGTTTGGATTTTTAAAGTATATACGTAACATCAAGTCCCAAAGTTGGAAATAGCAGTTGTAGAAAGTTGACTGTTTCTAATGGCGTTGTTCCTTCTCACCTTTCACCTCTTCTGGAGTTATTCTGGTAACACTGTAAGACAAATAGAAGAGTCTGTCTAGACTGTAATGGATGTGCAAGACACTATCGACTTTAAATTGCTAATTCACCTATGCAGTTGTACAAGAGACTGTTTGTTCCATTCTTGAGTATCATAAAGCTTGTTCTGAATCAACTTTCAAAAATGTTTTACTAGAATGACCTCAGCTTTGTGCGCTCAGTGTGCTATTTTGAGTTTATTTTCATGTATTATGCTGCTGGGCAACTAATGTTTTTAACAAGGCATCCGTCCTTATTTTCATGTGTCTTTTTTTCTGCTTGTAGCAGTTACATGGTAACTCTGTCACCACCTGGCCATCCCGATAATGAAAACGGAAGCTAAGGATGGAGAAGAGGAAAGCCTGCAGACAGCATTCAAAAAGCTAAGAGTTGACACAGCAGGGTAAGTAACACCACAGGGAGGTACAGAGTTAACGTATTACAAATGGACTTGAAGGGAACACCCTTGCTGTTAAATTTGAAGGAATGAGGGAGTTGCCAAAGGTTAGGCACTGAAAGCCTTCATTTGAGTTAAACAAACTGAAATAAATTCACAGCACTTCTCAAGGAATTGTAATTTGTTTTATTGCTGTTAGCTCCCAACAGGCTTGAAAGAAACCTAACGATAGTCAGCGGTTGACAACATGCTTGAAATGAATTTTGGCATGAGTCTGGCTGCCAGAGGTTATGTCCATGGCACTAGAACTCCACTGTTGAAGTTATCGTATTGTCATGGCTCTAGAGGCCTGTCATGAGAATAAACTCCCATCTTTTCCCAGGAGAGAAATGTTCTTTCCGTGTCAGTAAAGGAGAGCGTTAGATTCAGTGCATGATTCCCACACAAACTATTTTCAATGCTGTCACTTACAAATTTCCTATTTATAACCAAAATCACTAAATGGGAAAGAATGCTTTTTGTGTTGTCTTGTTTTGTGGGAAATCCGACACGTGGCACTTAGCTTCCCTGTCCCAGGTAGAAGAACACAAGCAGCATGTGTCTTCTGTGTGATGGTCATTTTTATCGGGGGGATGGGACACCTCTATATAATGTTTTTTCTGCTGACAAATGTACACCATTACGTATTACTTGGATAATACTGTGTTTTGGTAAGCTATTGTCTGTGATGCAATTGTGCTGGTGACTGAAATGAAAGCGTAGGTAAGGCAGTGTGTAAATGTCACAGTGGTAACTAGAATTACTCTAGAACTTAGATTGCAAGTAGATGAGCATCTAAAGTTAACTTTCATGTAAGTAATTAAACCCATTAGAAATTAATCACCGCGTAAATGCCTCTCATTTCTTCAGTATTTCTAGTCCCACCCCGCAGTCAGGCATACTCAATTAGTTTGGAGTTTTTACTGTTGGCTTTCAATTTTCTGTTCTGTGTTCATTATCCTTTAAATGGAAAATAGCGGACGTTTGACGAACAGTTTGGACTCTATTAAATATCAGTTAACCCTATCCTAGATCAGTGTGTGGGGACATATTTTCACTTTTCAGGGAATCCCCCCTGCTTACAAACTAGTTTAATACAGGATTCGGAAAATAATTTCCTTGTGAATTCCAGTGTAATATGTGAAGTCACAACTTGGAAAAATTGTTCTTCGGATTATTACAGCTCCTTGAAAATGGGAGTTTGGGATGAATTTATAGCACCAGAAAAATTAGTAACTATCTTCTAAGGTCTCTGGCTTGAATAGAAATTGAAGATCTGTCACAACTCTGTTGTTCAAGTGATTGAATTTGCAATAGTATGAAGAGTTTTAGCTTATGTTGTCCTAGACAGAGGCTTAAGTGTTCTTCAGTTAAACAAGGTCTATTTATGTCCAAAGAACATTTATTTTTAGGAAAGAATGACTTATTTGTCTCTGGAAAAAGAGACGTGTCTCGTCAGTGATGGTGTTTTTCCCCTCCCCTCTCCTGGGAAACTGAAATTTAGCCATTGTGTGTGCTTCGTCGTTGACATGTGGAGTTTAGGTTTGCAGCCTAGTTGCTGAATGGCATCATGTTTGGTGAAAGAGTCCGTTATACAAACTTCTGAGATAGGAATGGGTAAACACTATCTTTCTGATTTGAGTCTTCTTTCTGGGCAGGTCTCTTAAGCCGAATTGTAAATGATTTGGAGCAATCTTTTCTGGGAAAGGAGATTAATAATTTTTTTCGTATTGATAATGCTAACCAGTCTAGGCTGTTAACTTTTCATTGTATCTTTCACAGATCTACTGCTTCTCTCTCTGTGGGTGAAGGGACAAATCCAAGAGCACTAGTTAGAACAGTGGCAGAGGAAACCAAACCTAAGAATGTGTGCACTTCCAAGGAAACCTGGCATGGGTAAGAGAAGCTTGGGGTTGTCAGGCTACTTGAGATGATACGGCCTGCAAAGGGAATTTTAAATAGACAAGGTTTCTAGGAACTACACCCCTAAACAGGGGACCCAAGTTTTCTTCATTAAAGGACTATTTTAAATACTCTACACCGCCTTTTTCTGCTCATACGTGACTACTATTCTTATTTATGATTACATGAAGTGAAAGGGAACGCTGTTCAGCTATAGGTTGCTAAGCGTTATAGACATTTCTTAATATAAATGTGAACTGCTGGTTTTGAATCAGACAGTCATGTATGCATCTCTTCCAATCATTTGACGCTGCAGAAGCTCTCACTGTGCCTTGGGAACTAGATTAAAATAAATAATTGGTTTCTGGAGTGTCTATGCAGAACTTCACACTCATCTGCTGAAACAAACCCACCCTTTGCCCTTGATTCACTAGTTTTGTACTGTCATCTTGTGCTTTGTCCTTCTCTTTGAGGTTATTTTGTCATGTCTCACGTGCTTTACTCATTTTCTAACCTTAAAAGCACGCATTTTGGGTTTCATTTCTCATGTTTCTTGACTAGAACAAAGTCAAATTTCAAGATAGCAGAATACCCTGAGCAAATACTCTGAGGTTAAAGCTCTTGCATGCGATATAAATGCAGTAGAGATTTTTCCCGATATTATTTGTAATCTAGCAATAAGTGTTTTAGTGAATTTTCACTCCCTTTTGTATCTTTCCCTGGTAGGTCTGTGAAGAAGCCTCCAAGAGGAGTTGTGAGAACCCAGCGTCGCAGGCGTTCCAAGTCTCCAATTCTCCATCCTCCAAAGTTTATCCATTGCAGCACAAAATCCCATTCAACATGCAACCAGCTTGTGCACAAGAGCCAGATTGATGCCCAGGACGACAGCAGTGGGTTTGGGATGCCAGCCCCAAAGGAAGCTTGTGTGCACGAACGAGGCAGTATTGCTCCTGATGTTGGCCAGAAGGGAACCGATGTTGAGTCTCTGGGAGGTTCTGTTACGCGGTTGGTGTCAGAGAACAGACGGGAGAACTCTCCAGCCGCCGTTTCTCTAGTATCCAAAGCAAGCCTGAAGACTGTGGAGCTTTCTGACTTTCAATCAATGTCCAGGCTGAACACGAATAAGCCCTGTGCATGTGCAGATAAAGCCTGTCAGTGTAAACGATGGCAAGATATGGAAGTGTACAAATTCTCTGGCTTGCAGAACACCCTTCCACTGGCACCTGATAGAAGAACAGTTTCTGAGGATCACTCCCAGTCTTTGTCATCAAGAACTCCCTCAAGTTCTCCACGCTCTTGCTCTGAGCAAGCCAGGGCTTTCGTGGATGATGTGACTATTGAAGATCTTTCAGGATACATGGAATATTACTTGTATATTCCCAAGAAAATGTCTCACATGGCAGAAATGATGTACACCTGACAGCAATGCGCACTAAAGCCAGAAGGGTGGCTGGTTTAAATCTGGCCTCAGTCACACTCATGTGAGACACAACCCACGCCTTGCTCGCTGTGCTTGCAATAAAAACACTTCTTTGCATCTTAGTTACTGTTCATTATTTAAGATGGGCAAACACTTTAGCTTAAGCATTATAATTTAAGCTTGGAATAGATAACGAAGTGAATGTGTTTAGAGTGAACCTGCCTGTTCTTAAGAGATCCAACACTTGGGAAATTCTGCTTTGTTTTCAAAATCCTCTTGTTTTGGTTTGTTGAAGAAGAATCTCTAGATTGCTTGGTGACTAAAGCTTTTACTGTGAGAAACCAGCTTCTTTGAAATTGTTTTGACCTCAGGTTGTAACACTTATGCTTGCGGTTTTGGCCGCTTGTGCCTTTGATTTTGTTTCATAAAGGAGCGTGACCATCTCCTGTGCTCCCCTTGGTACTAGCACTGCTCTAGGCAAATACAGGAGACAGAGTCATCTTTTCTTGGGTGGTGCCATTGTTATTTCTTTGTGCCTTTGAGGCTTTATTTCTGATCCTGCCCTATCTTTGATAATGTCAATGTAGTCAGATGCTATTAGGTTAACATAACATTTGCTTGCTAGGCTGCCTGATGAGAAAAGAAACTTGGACGATCAAAGTGAGATTGTTTCAGGAGGTGGTTCTGATCTCTGTAGTGTTGGTTAGTGGAAAATGTAAAGCAAGCGTAACTTTTTATTGAATGTCCAACAGGCCTTAGAGACTTGTCTGCAGCAGGAGAAATCCCCTGCTTTCTTCAGGGGGGTTGCTTCTGCAGTTAACCAAAGGAAAATTGAGATGATGGACTCTGTTCAGTGTGGTTTTTATGAAGGCAGAAACAGAATTTGCTCACTTCAGTGGTCTTAATTCATGCACTCTGGGTTTTTGGGGGGTTTTTTAGGGTTTTTTAGCTTTGTTCAGCCTGCTCTATGACACCAAGTATAACCCTTCAATATTAAGACCCATAGACTTGAGTGAATAGTTGTCAGCTGCACAGCAGGGAAAACTTGAGCACTGTTTTTTATTTCTCCTCCCCTCCAGTCTTTTTACTAAACTATTGGCACTTTAGATGCCTTGTCCAGCTTTGCGTTCTTCCTGAAATTTACTTCTTCAGAAACAACCAGCTTGACACACTTCATGTGCATTGGCACAATCTGGCTTTTATAAATACGTGTATAGCAAAGGAGCATCCCATCAAATAACATGATTTGTTGAGGGAGAGATGAGTTGTGTTAAATTTGTCTTTACTATTTGGAGTACCCAAACTTTTCTGACCTGGAAGGTCTGGAGAAGAAAGAGACAAACATTTCCCTGTGAAATCCTTTGCTGTTACTTTTGAGGGTTTTTTTGGTCATTTCTGTGGCAGTACCTAGTATCGTAGAACTAAGCGGCCACACAAATTTACCTGTTTTGCCAGTTCTGAAGTGCCATCTATCCCTTGCAGAGCATACTTGGGTCCCACATCTCCCTTCCAGTTCTCTGCTCTTAAATAGCTGAATTTCTGCCACCCCTGTTCTGAATTCAAGGCACTTGTTTGGTAACTATTGTCTGCAACAACAGGCTGCAAAGTGCAAAATGACCTTACTTCTCAAATAACTATTCTTTACTGTTCCCAAATGCTTGCAGGCAGCAGCCACACCACCCTTGTGGGGCTGAGAATGCCTTTCAAAACCGTGCTGCTTTTTACCATTTTTTTGTCAGTCACGACAGACCTGTACCTGCAGGGTTTAGGATTGCAACGTCAGGTGTGCGGTAGCATGTTACAGAAAGTGGGTTGAAATCCAGGAGGGAATGTTAAAAAAAAAAAAAAAAAAAAAAAAATGTGAACTGGTGCAGACTGGGAAGGGAGATGGTGTGAACTGGTGCAGACTGGGAAGGGAGATGGTGTGAACTGGTGCAGACTGGGAAGGGAGATGGTGTGAACTGGTGCAGACTGGGAAGGGAGATGGTGTGAACTGGTGCAGACTGGGAAGGGAGGCGAGCAGTGCTGTGCCACTAGAGGTCACCCCCAGGCTGGGTGCGGGCTGGCCGGGTGCAGCGGGCTCCTCCGAGCCTCCTCAGCCTTCAGAGGAGAATGTTTGGCTTTTTCTGCCAGAAGGAAGAAATCAGACTAGCTCCGGGTGGTACTAAGTTTGTGTTAGGCAGTGGACAACAAAAGCTCTTTAAATACTATCATCTGCATAAGTTATTAACATTTAAACAGTGTAGTATCACTTCACAACTGTGCTATGTAATTAGGAGAAGTTGCTAAGTAAATAAATACGTGCTCCTGAACTTGGCATCCTCTTAGGGCAGTTACAACATCTTTGGGCTGGTAAGTGCTGGAACACTGTGAAATAGAAGATCACGGGTAACTGCAACTGCTGCCTTAACGCTTTCCCTTCTGTTACTGCGGGGCATTTTAAGATGCTTCGGTCTACCCAGAAACCACAAAACAAAACCCTCTGGTTTTGCTTTGAGAAAATGTGAATTTCCAACCCTTAATTGTGCAAAGAAAACTTCGAAAGCACAACTGAGTAGCTAAAAGTTTAGCTTTAAAAAAAAAAAAAATCCAACTTGAGCCAATTTCAAAATCTGACTTAAAAAAAAAAGCCTTAGAAGGCTAGTTCTGCCAAGCTGCACTTCTCAGTCCTGTCAGAGTCCCTTACTGAAGTGCCCATTCCTTTTGCAATTAGCTTTATAGTGGGCAGTTGGTCCTCCTCACCTGTGCCTGCAGGTATTTTGTAGTTTGTGCTGTGTATACGTACTTAGCTTTTCTTGCAGTTATGTACTGTATGGTTTTTTCTATGCCTTTTCTTTGTGGAAACACCGATGGGGAGGTTGTCCAAGTTGTGAATTGTGTTACGTGAGTCTGAAACTTGCTGTTGTCTGTGGCAGCTCTGCCCCAGAGCTCAGCGTGGGTCTCAGGAGCTCGTCCCAAAGGGCAGAGCACAGCCTGCTGATAGCACGGTCTCACCCCACAGCTCTTGCAGCTTCTCGGCGGCTCGTGGTCAGTGAGGGGAAGGTCACCTTTTCACAGTCCTGCTGTGACGATGTCTTTAGGAGATGGGACAGATGTGGCTGGAAGAAGGGAGGGCCTGGATTAGCCTGTTACCTGGTGTTTCATCCCTTGTCCTCTCTGCCACCTGTGTGTGATGACCTGGATTGTTTCAAGCAAGGTGGACAGTCACTGCTCTTAATGTGCCTGCACCTGTCCCAAGGGTAGGGTCTCATCTTTTCCAAACACAGTGAGACTAAATTATGCTGCCAGCTGTCAAACAGAGTGAGATTTTGGTGAGTTGTGTGGGAGAGGGGGCAATGACTACTTGTGGATCCTTTTCACTACCCCAAAGCAGCTCTGGAAGTTCACTTTAAAAGCAGCGGGCACGGAGGGGAGTTCGGCTGCCGTAGGTGAGTAGGATGCACGCTGTCATCGGGGTGCAACGGCTGTCATCTTACTCCTTGCTCTAGCTCTGCCCGCTTAAACATGGGTGCGAGCAAACCTGCCCCAGGCGCAGCGTGCTCCCTTCCCGGTCCCGGCCCTCCGGGGGGCTCCGGCGGAGCAGGGCACGGCTCGCCCGCCCGCTCCCTCCTCTCCCGGAGCGGCTGCCGGTGCTCCCGGGCGGGCGGCGTGGAGGGAGCGACGCGCCCCCTTCCCAGGCTCTATTTTAAGCAGACATCCACTTTCCCAGCCTCTTCTCCGCCTGGATTCCTGCCCGGGGCGGGGGACGGGGGGGGGGGGGGGGGGGGATGTGTCTCTTCCCTCCTTCATAAAAGGGCCCCGAGGCGGAGGCCGGGCTCCGGGGGGTTATTTTTGGGAGCAGCTCCTGGGATCCGATGGCCTTGTTAGGGCAGCGCTGACCTTTCTCCCGGCGGGGGAGGAGAGCGGAGCGGGACGGGACGGGGCCGGCAGCGGCGGCCGGGGCGGGGGAGCGCGGCCGGCCCGGGACCCCCTTTCTCCGCCGCGGGGCTCGGCTCCCCGGGCGCGGCCCCATGCCCGCGGCGGCGGGGCAGGTAGCGGCGCGGCTCGGCTGACCCTCCCGGGGGAGGGGGGGGTGTTCGGGCCCGGCCCGCCCCTCTCCCTTCTTTCCAATTTCTCCTTCCTCCCGTTCCCCGGCCCCTCGGCCGGCCGAGGCGAGGCAGGAGCGGCCGCTCCCGGCGCCCAGCCCGGCTCCTCCGGGGATGCGGCAGCCGCCCCCGCGCCCCGGAGCTCTGCCCCTGGGAGAGCTGCCCGGCTGAGGGGGCACCGGGGGGGTACTATGAGCGGCGGCAGGTTTGATTTCGATGATGGAGGCGCCTATTGCGGGGGCTGGGAAGGGGGCAAAGCCCACGGGCACGGCATCTGCACCGGCCCCAAGGGCCAGGGCGAGTACTCGGGGTCCTGGAACTACGGCTTTGAAGTGGTGGGCATATACACGTGGCCCAGTGGTAACACCTACGAAGGCTACTGGTCCCAAGGCAAGAGACATGGCTTAGGAATCGAGACCAAAGGACGGTGGGTTTACAGAGGCGAGTGGACCCATGGCTTTAAGGGACGGTATGGCGCGAGGCAGAGCATGAGCAGCGGAGCCAAGTATGAAGGTACCTGGAACAACGGCCTGCAGGATGGCTATGGCACCGAGACGTACGCTGATGGAGGTAAGGGTGACTCCGGAGGGGCTGGGAGGGTGATGAACAGCGTGATACCCAGCAAGCAATGGCCGAGGCTGCGTGCTGTCCCCGCTGAAGGGGTGACCTGGTCCTGTCCCCAGTAGTGAGATCCAGAGGCACAGTGGTCTACAGTGAGCCATTGGAGTGCTTCAGTCAAGAAGCAGGGCTTGGGGTGCGCCTGCTGCGTAAACGCACGTCTGTGTCCTCATCCCTGCCGTCGGGCGCAGCGTGCGGCTCGCTGCCTGCGGATGCGAGGGAGGAGCAGCAGGAGCATTGCCCCCGCTGTCGCTCCCTCGGGAGCTGCTCTTGAGTGTCCGTATCAATAGTTAACACCAACCAACTTGATTTGTGTAGTCTGTGACTCCTGGTTCCCAAGGGACTGGTTATTGCAGTTCATTGCCGAACCAAACCCGAAACTCCTCACTGGTGCGTGACCGCAGTGAGCTGTTCGCTCGCTCACCAGGCAGTGAGTTGTGAATGTTTTCACGGCGTTGTAGTGCGCTGCGCCTGTGCATTAAACGCTGCTTGTGTGTCTCTGACAGGCTGCCTGGACATGTGCTTTGCTGGACCGTTTCGGTTGAGTTCATCTAAGCTGTTTAGAATACGTAGTCATGCGTCTTTCCCTAAAATAAATCCCTTTGATTACTTGGAAGCTCTCAACCCCTGCTAGTACACAAATGCACCGCGTAGTCAGATACTCGTTGTGCTCTGTAAATGCTCGGTCTAATTGTGTTCTGGGGTTAGAAACATTGCAAGAATCTCTGTGCAAGTAATTCTGTAGGTCTTCAGTACTGTAATGTTCCAGGCTGCCATATTTAGGATAGCTAAATAGAGAGGGTGATTTGAAAGAAATACCCTTCAAAATATGGATCAGAATTGTGCCTATATTTATCTAGGACAAGCAATGGAGTTAGTTTGTAAAGAAAAATAATGATAATGGTATAAATCTTCAGAATGAAAAGCATCAGATTTATAGAGATTAGAAAAATGGACTAATTCAAGCCTGACTGTCAGGACTGTGCTTTTACATAATTTCTCAATGAGTTGCCTAGGTATGTGGCTAGCTCTAAGCCTGGGAATGTAGTCTTGAAGTTGGCTCATTTTCTTTGTGCCCTTGGAGGTTGTAGGTACAAACTGATGCGTCCCTCCAGCTCTTTAAATTTTCTCCTCCCCTCTGCCCCGTGTCCGTGGAACAGTTAAATGCTGAGCTGTGCAGGTTGCACGGCAGCAGCGAGTTCAGGCTAACACGTACGTGCGCACTCGTGCACTGCAGAAACTTCATGCGTGGCCCTAAGAGATGTAGGTTATGTGTAGGGTGTGCTCTGATGAGTAGCGAGCAGCGATCAGATAACTGTCAGCAACGGCTGTCATTGGGACTTTCGTTCTGGGGATGTCAAGGTCTCCTATGCATTTGCACGGCTGCTTCCTAAAATGCATCATCTTCTAAGGGTGCAGAGCGACTGGATTTCGAGTTAATGTTGTAGAAGAGATTTTTGAGAGGCAAAACTTGATGCAGGAGTTTAATTAGATCATGGACTGAAAGCTTGGGACAGAAGAGAGAGAAGAATGAGTCAAGATCTTCTCCTGTAAGGCTATATAAGATATTGCTTCGGTCAGCACAGCGCTCCCGGGGTGTTGTCCTGCACCCAAGAACGTGCTGCTTGCGTGATCCCTGGTGCCGCCCGAGGTGGGCAGTTTAGCCCTGATCCAAGAAGATGTGCCCTGCCAAAGCCACCCCGGGCAGCGCTGAGCTGAGCCCCCCGACGCCAGACCTGGCTCACGAGGGCTGTGCCGCGGTGGCCACCGGCTGCTCCTTGCGTTGGGCCATTGCGTCCTGGCTGGTCTGAGCTGTTCATTCAACACGTGAGCCGTTCTGATGGTACGGGAACGCATAGAAAGCTGCATCCTAAGCCAAGGTGGGGAGTGCCAGCCAGCGTCACGTGTGTAGGACAGGGGTGCAATGATCTCACCCACTTGCAGGATCCGCTCCTGTTTGGTCTCCTCACCTGTACCCAGTAACCATCTGCAAGATCCAGATGTGGCCAGGCTGCTAATTACACCTGTTAATGTTTGATTTCGAGGTTGCCAAGATAAACATCTGGAAAGGCTTTGGAAATCTGCTGTCCCTCGAGTAGGGGACGTGATTCCCAAGCCCCCTGGAAGCCAGCCACGAGGAAGACGGCTCTGGGAACGTGCAGCTCTTGCCAGGTTGTTAGAAGCTTTAGGTCATGGCTGGGCTGCCTGCAGATTTCAGGGGATGTAGCTGATTCTAATGTTTTAAAATAGACTTCAAATTATCTTTTTGTGTGTGTGTATGTATACACACACACACACACACACAAACCCCTTTATACTTTAAAATACACTTACAAATCACAGAGAACCCTATAAATATATTTTATCTTGTGGCTGGCTGTGGTTGGTGGCTAAATAAAGCCCAAATCTGCAGTGAAGCTTTAGGAAATCATGTATAGATTTTTGGTGTCTAATAAGAAGTGGACGCATGGTATGGTTTAGCCTAGGCACTGTGTGGGTTGTTTGCTTTTTCTCTCTGCTACCAAGTGCCCATTTTTGTGAAAACTATGGAAGACTGATGGCTTTAAAGAGCTTGCCTTCGGTAATGTTGATTGAAATCAGCCAAGGGGTTCAGAGCTCCTGGTGCAGCCAGGCAGAGACAGTAACACTATGATATATATCCTTGGGTATCCAAGCTGAATATACGTGCGTGTCTGCTGCTGTAGAGCTCGAGCCTTTTATAGGGGCAGGATGCGCTAGCTAAAGCAGATGGTGATTGGGGTTGTGGAAGGCACAGCATGAAGGACATGAACATTTTGCAACCTAAGCTGTGAGTAAACAGTTATTTGGCTTCCACCTGTAAGTTTTGTCTCTGCTGTAAGGAAGGCTTCATTTTTTGGATACTTTAATGCTTTTGACTCTGAGTGCTTGACCCAGTCAAATCTCGCTGCAGAAAAAAATCATGCTGCTAACACAGAATCGTACTGTGTATGCAGGATCCAGGCTCAAAACTAGGCTTTGCTATACAACTAACTGTTTATATAGATATATATGGGGGGAGGAAACTCACCTGCAGTCGAAGCAGCCTAAAACCAACTTATTTTTGACACTGCAGTTTGGTCTCTAGGGCTCTAAGAGAAACCAGTGGTGTCAATTAACTGCGTGTGGAAACCATTAGACCGTTCAGTGATCATGAGACCACAAGACAGGTGAAAAGAAATGCAGCAGCGTGCTTTAGCGGGAGAGAGGAAACGGGGCGATGTGGATCAGCCCGGGGCAGGGAAAGCGCAGTGGGAAGGGGCCTGGGCTGGGGCAGGAGGAGCAGCATCTGTGGGACTGCGGCCGGGGAAGCAGGAATGGGCTCTGAGCGAGCCGAGACGGTGCTGGCTTGTGTCTGCTGCCTCTAACAAAGCTCCTGCATGGCTGAATTTGACCTGTGAATTAATGCTGTGATTTTTTTTTTTTTTTTCTCTGTCTGGTTTGTTTGGGTTTTTTCTGCCTTTCTTTTCCAACAGAAACCATCAGATAATACTGTTGGCACCAAAAAAGAAGCACTAGGTTTTTGCCAGCCTCTCTCGCACGTGGTGCTGTGCATTGATTTAATGTCCCTGGCCTTTTACACTGAGTTCTTCTAACACGTCTGTCATCACAGTATCCGGGTAACAGCAGGGGACTGTAGGGCAGTGATATGATTTGAGTTGTTTGCATTATTTACCTGGTGGTTTGTATTATTTACATTCATCGCTAATTATACTAGAGCTTAGAGGCAGGCTGGGAAGGGGAGATGTGACGCTGCTGACAGCGGGCTCTCACTGCCGGGCTGGGCGTGCACCAGGAGCTGAAGCTTTCGCCTTTGATGCCGTCGGGCATCATCTCATCCTGCTGCCAGCAGAGCTAAACAGAGGGTGCTACCACTCCATCCGCAGGGAGCTGGTGTCTTTAGAGGTGAAGGCTATAGGGCTACAGTTTTCATCAATCCCACAATTTGATTCTTCCCATCCTTTGAAGATACCCACACAGGGCCACATCCCAACTTTGCTCAGGGATGAGCAGAGATGATGAACCATGTACCTGGGGGTTGCAGAGGAAACAGCATTTTTCATCATTCCAACATGAAAAAATGCAGGCAATAAAGGATTATTGGGGTCCTGTCCCTCAGTAATCCCACCCTGAGGGGGTTAGGCGGTTCTGTCCCACTGCCCTGGTGAATCAGAGAGGGCTGGGGAGGCAGAGAAATGGGGCTCTGTCCCATTTTCATCCTAAATAGAGATAATTTTTTTTTTCCTCACAAAAATTATTTTTTACAGAACCTCAGATGCATGTGCGCTGCCTGGCTGGCAGCTTTGCCTCCTGCCTGTCCCCCCTTCCCCAGGCTGCTTTGATATTCAGGGGTAGCGGTGGCTCAGGGACGTGTAGCCCTGCTGAGCGACCGCCCACGGTGCAGAGGGGGTTTGCACAGCCCCATCCTTTCTTGAACTGGCTGCACTGGTACATGTTGGTGAGCCAGGGCTCGGATCCACTCAAACCTTGCGTGCCCCGACGCACGGCCGCCGGCGCCTCCAGCCGCTCTCAGCAGCCTCTGGCTCCACTCCAGATGTGGTTTATGGCTCTGCCTTGGCACGAAGCCTCAGCCGGGTGCTGAATCGCAGCATGACAGGGACACGGCAGTGACCGCTCGCCCCTGCGTCGGTTGGACAGCACGGTGTGTCGGTTCCCTCCGTTATGCCAGGCGGGGTTGGCAGGTTTGGTCACGCTGCGTGCCGGAGAGACGACGTTGCTCATGCCGTATAGGCTGAAATCAGGCCGCCAAGGCCAGCCTGAATTGCTGGTGTGAAACCTCGTGTGGAGGGTAGCACGCGTGCCCCCAAGAAGCTGCATCCCAATCTCTGCTCCCTGGAGACCCACTGTGCCACGTGGCTTTTCCCATCCAGGTGGCCCCGGCAGTGCTCAGGGGGACAGAGGGGACTGGGGGCTTGCTGGAGGGCAGCGGCTGCTCCCAGCAGCTCCCAAGGAGCAGCCAAGTCCCCTAAACCTGCGAGACTTTTCCAGAGTCCCTCTTCCAGGGGGTTAACACGGCGGCACTATCAGCTGCAGCCTGCTATGTGCGAGGTTGTCCCGTCCTAGGAGGAGGTCTCCGATGTCACCCTGATCGTGTGTCAGCCCTGCTCGCTGGCTGGGCAGGGGGGGATGGAGCGCTGACTTCACCAGCTCTTGGTGGGGAGGGATGTGGGGGCACTACGGGGGTCTCCAAAACTCCATTTTGTGCTAGGAAGATTCAGCAACATGTTACAGAGCGGGATTTGGCAGCACGGTGAGGAACACACTGGGCATCTCCAACGATGGTCCCTGGCTCCGTGCTCATGCCCAGACTCCTAACCCATGCCACCCACCTTATTTTTCCTAACGGAGATTCAAGTTCCACCAAGAAACTGGGCGATGGCCCCTTGCTGTGGCAGACTGCTCTCCATGGCTGGCCACGGCCTGCAGATGCTCTGAAGCACGGTAGATGCGCTACCTGAACCCTTACCTTTTTTTTTTTTTAGTAGAGGAGACCAAATGTTTGCAGGGAGCCCAAAATCCTGTCTGCTGTGGGGTGGGCAGGGGCTGGCGGGGGGCAGCTCACCCCGGGGCAGCAGCTGCTGCCCGCTCGGGCACTTCTTGTCTTTCCTGGCCCCCGGCGCTGTAAGTCAACACCCCACAGGCAGGTCCAAAGAGGATTTCAATGAAACCTGAAGCTTAGGAGGAGAGATTATGCTGCAGAAGTGGCTTGGGACACTGTAAAATATGCACTCCCACAATCGCCAAAGAAGGAACTGGATTTGCTCCCTGGGGAGCAGGGTCATCCCTGGTCTGAGTAACAGTGTCTGAGAGGGTAGATGAATGCGATGAAGATAGGTCACTGCTTTCTGTCTCAGCCCAGCCCTGCTGAGCCTCCCCGGGACCCTGGGAGTGCTCGCTCTCCCAAAATTTGGTGCCTCCCAGTAGGTCAGCGCTTAATGAAAACCACGTTTGGGACAGATGCCCGTGAAAATGCCTCCGGCACGGCTGGCCCTTCACTTGCATGAAGCAGTGCCTGGGAGAGTAAAGGAGTGGGGTGGCCTTTCCAAGGGTGTTTGTGCTCCCCAGCATCCTCCGTCTGTGCCCTGGGATGGGGGGGCTGCTGGTGGCACCTGCCCTGCAGGGTGCTGGGCTGGGGCGAGGTGGTCTGTTCCAGGTCCTGTAACGCCGGCTGCCCATGGAGCAGAGCTGAATGCTGCTTTTGTTTGGGGTGTTTGCTGGTTTCTGAGGCAACTGTGTCTATAGAGTGAGGAGAGCCAGGCTGGGAGGGCACCAGCCCGTCCTGTCCCTGTCCCACAGGACTCAGCGGGGACCCTTCATGGGGAGGTTGTTCTGGCACGTGAGTGCATGTGCTGTAGGCAAAGGCTGCCCCATCAGCCCTCCTGCCCTTCTGGGAGCTCTTCTTGCAGGGAGCTTTGATGCTACTAATTTAAATCTTGTGAAATCCTAGTGAGAAAAATCAGGGCAGTGGTCTCCAGTTCACTCGTCTGGAGCCTGCACAGGTGCAGACCTGGAAGGGGTCTGGAGAAGAGCGATGTGCTTTCCTCAGTCCTTCGAGGTGTTGCTGCCAACGTCCTGCGGGCTCTTAGCAGAGAGTCCCGTACCCAGGGTGCAGCCCTGTCATGGTGAGCACGATCCTCCTCCGCATCATATGACACCGAGTGCCCTCTTGAGCTGCATCTGGAGGAGTGTGGTAGGGCAGTGGGTTTTGGGGCAGAGCTGGAGGAACCCCGCATGGAGCTGCTCTGCTCCTCTCCTTCCTTTTTTTGCCCATCTTTTGCTTTGTGCAGTTGGTCTTGGGACTGCAGAGAAGCTGTATGTCAGGGCCAAGCAGATGCGGCTGCAGGTCCAGGGGCAGCCTGGGGTAGGGCCAGGCACCCGTTTCGGGGGTCTAGAGCCGGTCCTGGCAGGCTCTGAGTGACAAACTGCAGAATGGGCTGAAAGGGACTGTCACTGAGCCAAGGAGAGCTGTGCCACCGCAGCTTGTGTGTCTGCTGGGGCTGCTGCCACCCTCTGCAGAGCCCAAGCTCCAGCACTGCGGGGCTGCCTCCTGCTCCCTCGTCCAGATGCAAATCCAAACCGCGTCTGTAAAGTGGCTTTGGGTTTGCAGCAGTGTCCCCTGGTGCCCCAGCCCCTTTCCAGCGAGCTGTCACCTGCCAGCAGCGGCTCTCAGGCTTGTGTCCTCTGCCCTCTGCTCCCTGGGGACCGCTGCTGTTGCATGTGGGTGAGCACTAGCGGAATTGGGGCTCCTCTCTTCGAGGACGGTGGGTATGTCTGCTCTAGGGCAGCAGGAACCAGCTGCCTTTTCACCCCGTCCCTCTTCTCTCCCGCAGGCACGTACCAAGGCCAGTTCACCAACGGCATGCGGCACGGCTACGGCGTGCGGCAGAGCGTGCCCTACGGCATGGCCTCCGTGGTCCGCTCCCCGCTGCGCACCTCCCTCTCCTCCCTGCGGAGCGAGCACAGCAATGGCACCCTGCCCCAGCAGGACTCCCCCGCCGCCAACCCTGAGAACCTGCCCCTGTCGCCCACCATCACCCGCGGGGGCTTCGCCCTCAGCCTCTATGCAGAGGTGGAGGCTGGCAAGCCCAAGAAGGGGGGGCTCTTCCGCAGGGGCTCCTTGCTGGGGAAGCTGAAGAAGTCCGAGTCCAAGTCGTCCCTGGCGAGCCAGAAGAGCCGCGTCAGCTTCCTCAAGAGCGAGAGCGGGATCAGCTCGGCTGCCAGCGACGCCACCTCCACCGTCAGCCTGGGCGAGGGTGCCGAGGGCGAGGAGTACCCCCCCTTCGAGTCCGACATCGACGCCACCACCACGGAGACCTACATGGGCGAGTGGAAGAATGACAAGCGCGCTGGCTTCGGCGTCAGCGAGCGCTCCAGTGGGCTGAAGTATGAGGGCGAGTGGCTGGACAACCTGCGGCACGGCTATGGCTGCACCACGCTGCCTGACGGCAAGAAGGAGGAGGGCAAGTACCGTCACAACGTCCTCATCAAGGGCATGAAGAAGCGTGTGATACCCCTCAAGAGTGCCAAGATCCGGCAGAAGGTGGACAGGAGCGTGGAGGGGGCTCAGAGGGCTGCGGCCATCGCCCGGCAGAAGTCAGAGATTGCGGCATCCAGGTAGGCACTCGGGTCTCCAATGTGCAGGTCCCTGTGGTGGTGGTCCCCATCCCACATGTCCCTCTGGAGCTGTGCTGCATGTCTCCTCGCTGCGCACCGCAGTGGGGTCAAACATGGCTTCTCACAATTTCTATTTAATTCTTTGTACTGAATGCTGGCGGAGCGGAGCTGAGGGCCCTCAGGGCAGCTCAGGGGTGTTCAGGACATGTCCCTTTTCTCACCCCTTCTCCCGTGCCCCTGCAGCCCTGGTCCAGGGGGGACCAGGAGGAGTTGCTGGACAGCAGGGACTGCTACCGGCCCCGGCACTCAGCGGGATGGCGAGCAGGAGCCGGTGGGATGGGGAGCACCCCGGTGCTGTGCCAGGCTGCCAGAGCCGCTGGGTGTCGTTAACGGGGCAGGATGAGAAATAGCGGGGTTTGGCCATGGTAAATCTAACAGGCTCGTGACATGTCCTAGATGAATTGGGTCTGCAGCAGTGTGGCTCGACCCTGGAGACCCCAGTCTGGCTCTGTGGGGAGTTTATGGGATGCATTAGGGTTGTTGCTTAATTTTAGCAGCTTGGCGTAACAGCCTCTGAGACGAGCACTGCTGTGCTGGGATGCTGTGCACCAGGAGGGAGGACCTACAGCAGGTACTAAACCAGAGAGTGGGCTGCCTCAGGGAGCCCCGTCTTCCCCCAGGACCAGCTGCCCTCAGCCAGGTTCTGAGCGAGCGTTTCTGCCACGAGGGAGGTGGTGGCCGGAGCCAGGGCAGATGGCCGAGTCCATGGTGGGGTGGCTGAGCCCCATCCTGCAGCACACAGCTGGAGCCCGCAATGCTCTAGGATGCCGGGAAAGCAGGAACCAGGGAGGGCTCAGTCAGGTTTGTCCCCCTTTGTCTCCCCATTTTGTCCTGGCCAGACCCTTGGGGTGGGAAGGGGGCTGTGGCAGCGTGCCTGGGGATGTGTACCACAGGGGCGTGCAAAGGAGGAGTGTGCAAGGGGCTGCTGAGAGCACGTGGCAGCCTCTCGTTGCACCGGTGTCCCTTGCACCAAGAGACGTGTGGGCACTGTGTTGCCCCTACACCCCCTGGTACCTTGGGACCAGACAGGTGGGCTCCGCTCAGAATTAGCTACGTTAGAAATCAGCAGGAAAGGAAAGCGCTAATTGCTCCATCGTCCATCCTGGGATGGAGGAGGTAAGAGGGGCTCTGGGGTCTGCCTGGGAAGGGCAGGGGAAAACCCTCTTCTCCTGCTTGCGTCCCTGCCTGCGTCTGAGCTGTGCTGGCAGCACACTCCTCCTCCCACGGCTTTCCTGCCAGTCTCGGAGCTGGCCTGGCAGAGACCAGAGACTGTCAGGCAGGGTCAGAGCCTTTGCTCCTCTCCTCTTCCTCAGGGAAACATGGTTATGAAAGACCTTGAGGTTCCACCTTGCCTCTCCATCGAAACCTCACCCTGCACAGGCTTTGCTCTGCTGCTGGGCAGGAGCTGGGTCTCCAGGGCTGTCCTGCCTTGCTCTTTTTCAGTGCCGTTTAATTATCAAAGGTCCTTCATTACCAAGCAGAGATGGGAAATAACAGCAGCAGGGAGGGCGTCTGTTCCCAAACCCCATCCCTCCCCCCTGACAACCCCAGCTCTACTCTCCCAGTGGCCCGTTCTACTCCAAAGTTTTGCAAGGAGCGTGACTGGTTTTTTAGCAAAACCCTGTTGCCTCGGAGACTGGCAGAGAAAAAAACCAACAGAATTGCAAGTGAAAGGTGGTGCAGGGCCAGCTAGGATAAAAATAACAGGCTGGGGCGGCGTGGGGCCCGCCGGAGTGTCCCGGCAGGGCAGGCTCAGCCTGACACCGGCTTCGCCGTGCCGGGGGGAAGCATGTGGCTGCAGCGCTGGGGGCTCGTAAATAAGGAGGCTGGAGCTGCAAATGCTGCTCCCCGAGAGCTTGGCCAGTTTACACAAGCCTCTTTTTATTATACACTATTTACACTTTGGATCAAAAGCGGCTCTGCAGTGTTTTCCATCAGGGGCTGGAATGCGCCCGCTGCCCTGACGGGGGACTGCATCCCTCCCCAGCGCAGCTGGGGAATAATTTCCTATTAAGGAAACCTTGGAGCTGGAGGAAATAAGACGTTAAAGCTGGTTTCCTCCAGGGAGTCCTCCCCTCGCAGACCCCGCGATAGTGCGGCTGTTGCGGCAGGGGAAGAGGACGCCGCTTTCCGCGGGAGCGCGGTGCCCCTGGCCCCATCCCTGCGGCAAGGAGGAAGATTCGGGCTCCTCCGTCCTGTAAACTGTAACTCACCGTTTCCATCAGCGTTTATTCCTGGTGTATGTTGCTCTGGGCAAAGCCACTCTCTCTACCTGCTGCCTTTTGAAAATCTGACCCATGTTCTCCTCCCTCCTCCTTTCAGCTCAGTTTTGCGGTCAAGAGTAAATATAGATCATTTTGCCTTGAGAGGGTCTTTAGGTTAAATTCCAGCTTGCCACCGACTTTCCCTTTGGCCTCGAACCTTGCCTCAGTTTCCACAACCAGGACAGAGAGTAATTCCAGACAGATTGTGAAAATCAATTATTACGGTTTATAAAAGGGCTGTGCTATCATTAGCATTGCCCTAGCTCGTAACTGCGAGGTGGAGTTTTCTAGATGGAGCATTTATATTTCCCCTTGGATGGCAGCATGTACCTTACCCCAATAAATGTCTTTGAGGCTACACCAATCCTTTTTTGGGGAAGATGTGACATATCTGTGTGTAAGAGTATTGCTAGAAACTAGTTAGCAGCACGCAGCGGCCAGGCTGTGCGGACGCCCAACTTCCTCCGCATACCTGAGCTGTTGTATGTGGATGTTTGAGTTTCATTTGCTTCTGGCACTCGGGCAGCTCCTTGCAGAGTCAAACTACTGTCGTATCCAGCCTTCCGCTGCTTGGGGGCAAAATGTCAGGAGAAGACCAGATTTCACTCTTTTGCACCATAAAAGGCTCTTCAGGGATAGAAATCCTGAGGAAAACAAGCCCAAGTGCTGGAAGCTGCCTCGGCCAGTTGCACCGCAGGAATCCCAGGCACGCACCCGAGCTCTGGGGGTGCGCGGGCAGGAGGCTACCGGCAGCGTCGCAGTGCCGATGCACGCCCTGCCTGCGATCCGCCCTGCAGAGACGGGCGGGAGAGCAGTGGTCAGCGCGGTCAGCAAACCTTCCTCGTCCCGCGCTCTGCTGCGAGCGCGTCCAAGGGACGGGGCTGCTTTGCAGCTGCTGCCCTGCCTGCCTGCTCGGTTTGGGCGTTCCAGCCAGCGCCGTGGGCGCTGCCAGCTATTGCCTGCCCTGCTGCCTGTCCTGCCTGCCTTGCCCTCCTCAGCTCCCTCCCGAATCCTCCCGGGTTGGCAATCCAGCCACTTTCCCCATTGTGCAAGCGGCTGAGGACATTGCCTCCCCACTGGCTGAGGGAACACCAATTTTGGGGCAGGGGGGGTGTGTTAAAATCTTTTTTTTATTATTATTTTAGTGAAAATTGTTTGCCCTGGAAGCACGTTATCCTGAACGGCCCCTCCCAGCTCAGCCAGCTGCCCCCTCACCCGAGGTAAAGCCCCCAGACATCGGGCAGCAGTCGGGGCATGTCCGTGAGCAGCGCTGCGGATCAGCTAATGGGACGGAGCTCATGGAAGTTAACATATGATGAATCCTCCCCGCGCTGCTGTCACTAGGGAGAAGAGTCATCTTAGAGTGCAGCTTCTGTGGCTTTACTCCTGCCAGGGGGTAACCACAGGGGGACGTGGGGGTTACCAGGTGCCGTATGATGTCCGTTAGCAGTGCCCTGTACTGCTGGTGCTCCGGGCTTCCGTGCTGGGATCCCAAGGCTTCCCGTGGGAGCTGGAACGCACCTCTTCCCGCAGTGCCAGGTGAAGGCACCTGCTGCGTCCCTCCAGCATCCCTTTCCCACCCTCTGCCGTCTGGGGGGTCCTTCGGAAAAATGTCAGGGTGGGTGGGAAAGGCAGTGAGGTCCTGGGATCGCAGCTGGGACATCATCTCCCTGGTGCGTAAGTAGAGGAGCTGGCTCGAGGACAGCCAGCCCCTGTGAGGAGGGGACAGCCACCACCAGTTAAAAGCAATCCCAAATTGTGTAACGGCTGCCCCGGAGTTGGGTTGGTGCCCAGCAGGGTGCTCTGCACCCCTGTGTGCTCGGGGAGCAGCAGCACCCCAGGGTGCTGCCTGTGCAGTACGTACTCACCGGTCACGTGGGGAGGATGGTCCCACTGAAAGCAGGGAGGAAGAGTATGGAAGTGGTCAGCTTTCATCTCTTCAGAACAGATTAAAATAAAGTAAAAAGCGAGAGGAAGGGCGGGACCAGATGCAGGGAGAACCTTTGATTCTTTTGAAAACTGTAGGCTCAGTAGCCAGGCAGCTCGCACAGGAGATTTCCTTCTCACCAGTGCTTTTGGGGGACAAAATTAGTGTAAATACTGCAAATCCCTAATCCATCCCACAGCAACAGTGTCTGCTGTGGTCTGCCTCTGCATGGGGTGGTGCTTCCCGGTGACTTGGACCAAAATCAATGGAGGGACTTGGCCGTGTGTCCTGCAAGGCACGGGTCTGGCCACGCTCTGAGCTCATTTGACAGACATACGTCCTGTAAACAACACGTCATATATATCTGCCAGATGTCCCGGGATCGATAGGAAAGCAAGGTGTAAGAGGCAAGAATGGCTGCTGTGCTTCACCTGTTTATCTTCAGACGCTGGCCCCGCAGCCTCTGCACAGTTGGGTGCTTTATGCCTGGAGAGTACAACTAAAAATGAATACATTTATTTTTGTTTTTAATGTTGTATCTTTAGAGGTCCTGTGATACTACTGCTTGGATAGGTGTCTGTAAGCGTTTTGAAATGTTAGGCGTTAATTCCTGTTAACATAGGGTTTACTCATCGCGGTGAGCCCGGGCGCTGCGGTGAGCGCTTGGCGTCAGAAATCACATCAGCGCGGCTTTCCCGGCAGCGGCACGTGGGCATCGTTCACGGTGTGAGTTGTTGCCTGGTTTTGAATCTTAAGTTGTTTTTCTGTCCGTACCCGTGCCTTTGGGGCACGTCTTCGCTCTCCCTTCAAATAACAGGAGTGCTTGATGGCTCCCGTATCGCTTTCCTACCCTCCCCTGCGTGGCCGCATTCCCGGCAGCGCTGTCGCCCTGTGCTCAGCATTTCCAGCCTGCGTGGCCGGGCGGCAGCGAGCGTCTCCTCGGGGAACGCGGGTGTGTGGTGCAAATGACGTCCTGAAATCACTGGAGTCAGCAGAGCCTCCTGACTAAATAAGGGCAGGCAGAGCAGGGCTTTATCAGCGCTGCCCGAGTGCGACAGCTGAGAGCCGAGACCGTGGCAGCCCACGCTGCTGGAGCCCGGCCGCACGCTTGCACCGATAAGGTGCTTTATTTGGCACGACTCTGCCCCGGCGAGCCGCTCTGCCCTCCCTTGCCAGGGGTTTATGCCACTGGTGAGGAAGGTGAGCAACCAAAGTGATGTTTTCCCAGCGCTCCTCTTCGGTGCGGCACGGCGTGTGTCCAGGGCTGGGCTGGTGGCCATGGTGGCCTTGGCTGTCCTGGGGCTAGCGACGCAGCTCAGTTTCCTTGGGGCAGACTGGGCCTGGGATTTTCCTGAAAATCCCAGTTCACACCTGGGGTTTTCAAGTCTGTTGAACCCCCATGCTCAGACTTAGAGTTTTCTCTGAAAGAGTTTTAGGATTTTTTTTTTTTTTTTAAATATCCTTTTCTTTCTGCTTTCCTTGGGCTTTTAAAAAGCCAAGGCATGGGCATTCCCAGCCCCGTAGGTCTGAGGCCAGGATGCTCGTGGCCACCCCACGAGAGCAGGCAGCAGCGCTGGTTCAAGGACTGCCTTGCCGGGCTCCCCGCTTGGGAGAGCAGCTGATCCTCCTCTGCTGTACCAGCTTCGCCATCTCTTTGCTCCGGGACTGCACAGCCCCGTGTGATGGATGGGGGTGTAACGAGGAGGCAGCAGCAGGCAGGAGATGGGCAGAGCTTGTCCTGGCCCCAGGTGGGATATTGGCTGCGATTCACCTCTGAGTGGGAGCTGCCAGAGAGACAGGGGAGTTGGCAGCAGCATTTCTGCAGCTGTACGGTCAGACACCAAAGATGTCACAGCCTGATGTCTCAGGCAGCTTAAAAACTAGGTGGGTGCAGGTGAAGCAGGGAACAGGACTACCCCGGCTTCATTAAAATCCCCCCCAGACTCCTCGCGGGGTGCAGGAGGAGGCTCACGCTGAGCAAGGTGCAGCCACACCTGGAGGTGGTCGAGTGGCAGGAGCCGAGGGCAGGTCCTCGACGGCTGGGTATTCTGGCTGCCCCGCAGTGGGAACGAGCATCTCGGTGGTTCCACAAGGCAGGGCTCGGGGAGAGCCAGCGTGCATGTGGACAGGGAGAAATGAGGGTAGCCATGTGGCTCCTGCCATAGCTGGGTGCCAGGGCACAGCAGTGAGGGGATGCTCCTCGGTTCTGTTCTCCCAGCAAAGACAGCAAAGCTCACAGAGCTCGGTGTGTTTATAAAGCGGATAATCTTGTTTCATTCACTCCTGGTTAACAGAAACCCAGTTGCTGGCATCTATTTCCGCACCAACCGAAGCCCGGGGCTGGGACTCTCCCACTTTCTGCGCCACGCTAGAGCCAGCAGTGCTCGCTCCTTCCCATGAAACCAGGCGAATAAAGACCTTTTCCCCTTGCAGCTCCTGAGCAGGCGTGACCTCCTCCACGTGGCTTATCAGCACAAACTGAGGTCAGTATCCAGGATAACCATCCACGGGGAAACCTGCCTGGCTTGTGCCACCGTGGCCAGGACCACTTTGGCTTGGGTTTCCCTGAAAGCTCTTGGAGCAAGAATGCCCCCGGCTGCCTTGTGCCGTGGCGTGCTGTCACCACGCGTGGTTTGGTTAGGAGAAATACTTCCACCCGAGCCTCCCCAGATCAGGAGCTCAGGGACTTTGTGTCACTCGCGTCTTGGAGTGGAGGTGGGGGACAGCCAGCTCCTGCCCCAGAACCAGGGCTTGGTCTATACAGCCTTGTGGTCGGGGCTGAGCAGGGCTGGTTTGGGCTTGGTTGGGCCGTGGTTTTTCGGGTTTTGGTGCCCCAGAGCACCAGTCTCCAGCTCTGTAGAAGTACTGCTGTTTCAAACCGCAGCCTGACCCTCGTCCCACCCCAAAAGGCCCTTGGGCTCACCCACCTTCTAGTTCACCCATGCTGTCACTGGAGCCGTGCAGGGAGCGGGCTGAGGGTTCGGGTGAGCCCCTCTCTGGTCCTGGTCCCACACAGGCATGGGGACAGCGAGCGCCAGGGTTCGGGTCCAGTGCCAGGATCACACGCCTGCCCCAGCTGCAGGACCCCCACGATGTGTCCCCTGCCCCGTGTGTGTAGGGCTTTGCAGGCTGGAGGGGTTTGGTGCTGCAAGATGAGTGATGGCGTGATGCCTTCACCCCTTCCTTTCAGCCCTTTCCCAGAACTGCCTCATCTCCAGCCCAGGCTGGCTGCTGCTCCAGCACTGACACATTTTTGGCCCGCCATGCTTGTTACGCTGATGCGTTTTGACTCGAGGAGGGTGCGCACGGCTTTATCTGTTTTCCACCCGCCTCGCATGAATTTCCTTAGGCTCTTGCATGCCCTATTAGGGTAAGAGGGAGCATGCACTTTCAGCAGCTCTGAGGAGAAAGCATCTGTTGGATGGCAGACTGCTTTCTCCAGGGCTTCCTAGATCTTTGGGGTTGAAGTGGGGCTGTGGCTTGCAGGGATCCGCTCAGGAGGAGCAGAGTCAGGATGGCAGGACATCAGCCCCAGGGATGGGTACGACTCAGCTAGCTGGCCAGGCAGGGAAAATGGAATTAATGGGTTGTTGATTCTGACCTTGTGGGAAAGCCTTATCTCAACAGCTTACAAACTCAGAAAGGGAAAAATGAAGTGTGACTTTAATCTGCAAAAACAACTGTGGAAAATGGTAGTTTCTGGTTCAATTGATCTGCTGCTGTGTGGAGCAGGAGGGCTTTGACTCCCATCCAAATGCTTGAAATCAGCCGGCAGGGAGCCCGGCTTTAAAATCATCTGATTCAGTCAGGCTTTGCTCAGAGGTTATCGTCATTTCAGTGGAATGTGAAATAGGCTTATCTTGAAAACTAAAAAATATTTAAGTAAAATGTCCAATTTAAATATAAAGCCTGAGATATGGAAACCCTCCCTTCTCCTGGAGGAGGTGCATTTTTTTACAACTTATCCTGGTACTGAGCCAGAGCCCTTTGGCTTTCTGAGTCCAACTTTTTGTCGTTCTGCTCCTACGAGGCCTGCTGAGCCTTCAGCGAGCACCGGGAGGGACCCGGCGTCCCACCATCTGCCTGCGTGCCCTCAGCAGCCTTGGGTGCAGGCACAGAGGACATGGGTGCTGCAGCCCGGGCAGTGGGCTGGCAACCCTCGCAGCTCCCTGCTCCCTCTCTTGTTTCTCCTAGACTTCAAATCTGTGAATGTCAACTCGAGAGACCTATATGGCTAGAAGAAAAATACTTCTGCCTTAAATTTCGATGAATAATTTGGCTTCTGACCAAGTGCAATATTTTAAGAAATCTGCCTGCTTTCATTTCCTAAAATAAAAAAAAAAAAAAAAAAAAAAATCTGCTTTTCTTTTTGACTGAGGAAGGACAAAAAAAAAAAAAGATAAAACAGATACTGTAGTTCCTCAGTCTTTTGGCTTGGTGAAATCTGAAAAACTTGCTAAAACTTTTCATTGAAAAAACCCAACAATCTTATAGAGAAAACACACACTTTCTGACCCATTTTTCGTGCTGGCAGGGCCGGCAATCAGGTAAAACACACTCTTATTGTGGATGCTGCCCGCTTGGCAGAGCTTGAGGCTGGACGGGAGCTCCTCGGTCAGGCTGGGCTCCCTCGAAACAAATGACTGCTGCAGCCCTGGTGTTTTCTTGGAAGTGGGAATTCGTTCCCCTGGGCAGGGCAGGGAGCAGCCCCTGCCTGCTCAGTGCAGGTACAGGCAGGGAGGCAGGAGCACATGGGGGACAAAAGGCTGGAAGACCCTGATTATGTGTGTGCTGTAAAGAAATTTTGATGCACTTCTCGGTGGGATAACCTGGCTGCTTTGATCTTGCAGTGGTAGCTAATTAAATAAGGGTCTCCAGAGCATTACCTGAGCCCTTCGGTAACGGTGTGGTGGAAGCTGGAATAAATCAGTGGCGTTTGTGCATAGTCTGTGCAGCTTTGGGGTCTCGCTCCTCCGGGCTCTGCTTGATCTGCACCAGGGCAGCACGGAGGTGAGCAGACCTGAAAACCGTTGGGGAGGAGGAGGGAGTCCCGTTGGCAGCTGCAAATTCCCCCCCCCCCCCCTTTTTTTTTTTTCCCCCCGAAGACATCTCTGTGGATGCTCTCGTAGCTGCTCCCAGTCAGGCTGTGCTGGCAGGACGGGCTCCGGCAGGGCGAGGAGCTGCCTGTCCTGCCCGTCTGGGGCCAGTGCAGCGGCCCTGGGGCCATGCTGTCGTACTGGTGGCCGGCAGCCCCTTGAGCCGGCAGGCTCTGGCTTGCACCGCTCCGTTTAGAGCCGGCTCTGGGCAGCTGCCGGCTGGTATCCGAGGGCTGCAGGGGAAACGGGGAGCAGCTGCGGTCTATGCCGGCCCCGCCGGCTTGTCGCAGCCCACGGGCTCCCGTGCAGGGTGGCACGGCCGAGCCCTGCCGGCTAGCTGCCCACCTGGCCTCGCTCGGCTCATGGGGCAATCAGGGCGGCGGCGATTAATTGAGCAAATCTCCCGTACGCAGGGCCGGGGTGTGTAGGTTGTCTTCTTATTGAAGACAGCTGCAGATCTGTCTGCTGTAAGATTAATATCACTTTAACTGTTCCGAGGGGAAGTATCCCTTGGTGAAAGATGCAAGTGGCTCTGAGCTATTTAGAGCTGAGGATAACATTTCGGTATTTTAAAAATTCACCAAGTAATCATAAAGGCTAATGCTTGCTGAGCTCATTAGGTGGCAGGGAGCTCTGCCAGGCCTGTGCTCCTGAAGCACTGCACGGAAAAGGATGCTTTACTCCTGGCTGAATGGCCTGCTCATGCCCTTTCTGTGGAAGGAAGGAGAAAAGGTCCGAATTATCCAGCTAAGTAGCCTGAGTGTGTACATAATGTCACCGCTTCTGTGTAAGTGCTGGTACCATGAGTGAAGAGCCTGGGGCATCTCATCAGCTGGCTGCAAGGGAAGGGAGGCTGGAGGGCAAAGCTGCTCCGCAAGGTCAGGGTGCTTTCTCTTTTTGGATTTCTTTTGCAGTGGTATGGAGGTGTTTCCTTTAGGAGGCAGTTTGTGTTGATTTATGCTTAATTCACAATTTAGATCACATGTTGCAGATGCAGAGTCCATAATATAATCAGCAAAGACTCATGCACCCCAGGGATGTCGGTGTCTAAGCTGAGTGGGTATGTGCGTGGGTACAAGTGATGGAGCAAAAAGAGCAAAAGCAGGGTAAAAGGGACACCTGGCTCTCAGGACAGGGCACCCGTGGGGTAGGACTCACAGATGGGTTTGAATGTGGGCAGGGAAGGTGGCACTAGCGATGAACTGAAAAGGGATATTCAGTCCCATGGGCTGGTTACAGGCCAATGAGGGTAGCAGTGCTTTGCTGGTATCTGTGTGCGCATGGAGGCAGAGGGAGAGGCACAAAGGAGATGGATTGGGACTGAGCAGGGAGAAAAGGTGCTCCTGTAGAGGTGACACAAGTCCAAAGACGGTGTGGAAAATGGAAAAGCCGGAAAGTGTCTGTCCTGGTCAGGTCATAGAATTATAGAATGGTTTGGGTTGGAAGGGACCTTTAAAGGTCATCTAGTCCAACCACCAGCACAGGTCTCTGTTGGTTAGGTCTGTGTGTCCTTGTCCTTTGCAATGTGAACGCAGAAGGGACCACGTTGCCATCAGCAAAAGCACTTCTGCAGCTTTCCCTGTATCCCTTTTGAGTGCTGCAAACATTCCTGCCAACACAAACCGTTATCTTAAGTTTCTTCAGAAGGACAAAATGATGCCTGCTAGATACTGCAGCAGGAATTAGGCTGGGGGTGGAAAAAACAGTTTCCAGGAGAGGGGAGTTTAGCAGAAGTCTTCCTTCCTAGAGCTGACTGATGAATTTTATTTGCTTAATGACATTTTTTGCAGCTTATTATACTGAGAATGACAAGAAAAAGGTGTTCAGTAAGTCCTTCCTCAGGATTTGCTGAATCAATGGGATGAGGAAAAGCCAGGACAGTGCTGGATGGATCTCTCTTTCCCTTAATAAGCAAATGTGCAATAGCTTGGGCAGAGAGCTGAGCTCTTTCCCTATTTCTAGCCACAAGGTCATTGCCGCACCTGCAGGCACCCCAGCCCTGTCTGGTATTTGCAGTATTCTCTGCTAATTCCAATCTCATTTGCAGTCTAATCCAATGTGGATGTGCAAAACCACATAAACTGTCCAAAGAGCTGGGCACGCTGGCTTGGCTTTGGGTCTCACCTGTTAGCATGGTGCTCAGCTGCAGCTCGCATATCCACAGGGGATTTTGGTAGCAGTCGGAGGAATGATTCGGGCAGTGTTTCTGGGAGATGGCCAGGAAGGGCAGGAGTGGTGCTCTGTCCTGCACCAGTACAAAAACAATTAGAGCCTTAGACCCGTGCCAGAGGAGCAAATAAAACACCAGATGCATTTAACCCTCCCTCTCCCACCCATCGAACCGGGGTGCGAAGCCTCCCTGCCCGGGACGGCCCCAGAGCAGCCGCCGCGACCCCGCCGGTGCTGCCGGGAGGCAGCAGCAGCGGGGCTGGGACGGGGGCTGCAGGCGTTGCCCACATACCTCCCCTCGGCTCGGTGCGGGGCTGCTGCTCCTCCTTGCAAAGAATTCACCAGAGCTATTTTTAACGGTGCTGCCCGAGAAGATGGCTCAGGGTAAAACTGGGAAGCACTCATCCCGGGCAGTACTGCCTCGCTTGGGAGGGGGAGCACCGGCACTGGTTTGTAAAGGCCCCTCTTTGTATTTCTTGCCCCCAGTTGGACAGGTTTAGTGTTCATGGTTTGTTTTCCAGCACTGCTTTGAAAAGGGGCTTTTGAATTCTGACGCTGGGTGCTATAAAATCTTTGGGCCTCTGTTTCAGTTTCACCCCACCTCCTCCATCTCCAGACTTTCTCCTCTGCTGGTTTTTGCATGGGGCTGCTTTCTGCAGAGGTGCTGGGAGCTGACAGCACAACCAGCAGTAAAGAAAAAAGTGTGGCCCTGATTCAAGTGCTGCCTGAAAAAGTATCAAATTTATATGTATGCAATAAAAGGCTGGCATTTTCCTTCTTGCAAAAGCTGATTCTGGTTTTTGAGCAGATCTTACCATGGAAGAAATTTTAGCTTTTATATATTTCATTGATTTCATTTGACTAAGAGCAGGCCTGAGGAGGACTTGGGGGGTGGTGGTGGACGAGAAGCTCAACGTGACCCAGCAATGTGCACCTGCAGCCCAGAAAGCCAATGGGGGGTGGCGAGGCCCTGGCACAGGTTGCCCAGAGAAGCTGTGGCTGCCCCTGGCTCCCTGGCAGTGTTCAAGGCCAGGTTGGATGGGGCTTTGGGCAACCTGGGCTAGTGGAGGGTGTCCCTGCCCATGGCAGGGGGTTGGAACTAGATGGGCTTTAAGGTCCCTTCTAACCCAAACCATTCTGTGATTCCTGTCTAAGGTTTGAAGATCACCTTCCTGACTCCCTCAAACCTGCCTGAGCTTTTTTTTTTCATCACCGTGCCTGGCAGACCCCAGGCCAGGGGCTGGGAGAGGCTTTTGTGCTGCCGGGTGTGCGCGCTGACCTCTCCCAGGGTGGCTGGTATTTGTCTCCTGCTTTGCAGCCGGGGCCAAGTTTTGCTCCGCGTTGAGCTCCCAGGCACTGCCAGCCGTGCAGATAAATAATAGATTCAGAAATACTCTAGGCAAGTTAGCTGTTATTGTTATGGCTGGGGCCTTTCCTCCAGGCCGTGCTTTGTCACGGTGTTACTAAACCCTCGGTGCAGCTTTTTGGAGAGCTGCGAGCAGCAGTGCCTTCCCTTTGTGCCCCAGGGATACGCAGCACAGCCAGGGGAGCTGGGGAAGACACACTTAAAACACCGTGCCGTGTCTCCGTAAGCCAGATGTTCATCACCTGGCGGTGCGTCGGGGTGCTAGATTCGGAGCTGCAGCTGCATTGATCTCAGTCCCCCCAAATCAAGCATTTCTGGGCAACTTTGCAAGCAGGGGGACAATAGCAGAGGTCAGGTGTGTCCTGCTGAGTGATGGAGCCGGGCAAAGCTGCTGTGCAGCTTGCGTCCCCAGGGCAGTCGGGGATCCCACAGCCATGCCATTCAGCTTGCCGTCACAGCTCTGAGCATGGAGCTTGGGAGCTGCCCCGTGGCCTGTCTGGCCTCGCACCCCTCCGTGCCCAGGAGGGCTCGTTGTAGAACCCCGCTAGCCTGGGGGCCATGGCGGCTTGCAGCGATGGCTCAGCCCAGCCGGCTCAGCTCCCCACCACCCTCAGCAGCCTCACCACAACCTCTGCAACCCAGGTTGGGGTCTTCCTGGCATCGCCACCTCTTCACCTGCAGAACTCAAGCCCTACGCAGCTAGAGAGCATCCAGCAGCTTCTCTGGAGGAAAGGAAATCTCCAGCAGAAGAGCGTAATTGGGAGCTGCCTTGTCACCTCCAACACCCCCAGGCTGTTCGCCCCAGATGCTGGGGGAAAGCCGAGCACGCAGGGGCCATCTGCACCCGTTTGGTAACACATCGGCATGAGTCTGGCTCCATCCTTACTAGCAGAGAGAGCAGACCCCACATCCAGTCCACTTCCAGACTACTTTTTTTGGAAGTCACCTTTAGGAAAGCATCCACCTGCTCGCCAGGAGCTGCCGGGGCTGCTCCCACAGCTATCCCCAGGCTGGGGATAGCCTCTGCCTGGCTCAGTGAAGGGCTGAAAGGGAGGATTTTATCTCTGTGTGGTGAATTCCATTCTCCAAGAGCAGCAGGACAAAGCCAGGGGTCGGAGCACATCCTGCTGGGGTGAAAAGCTGGATCCTCACGCTGCAAACTTCAACCCAGGGCCGGCGCCAGGCAGGCTGTGCTCCCCACACGCAGCACACCCAGCCTGCTCTGGTCCCCCAGGCATGGAGAGCACAGAAACATCCCCCTTGGCCCCTGCCAGATTATGGTGGAATTAATCACGCTGATTATATGCTACCAAAAAAGGAGGTGCTTTCTCTGTTCAGAGCCGCCTCGGACCTCCTGCTTGCGAGCAGCGGCTTAAAATTGCTGTTTTCTGCCTCATCATGTCTTGTCTCTGGGTTTTTCAGGAGCTGTAATAATTTTGGTTAAAAAGACCAAGAATGACAGCAATCCCAGGCAGCTCAGCCTGCAGAAAAAGCGGGGAGATAACGTGTGAGTGTGAGCAGGGAGGTGAATCGTGGCTCCGGCGGAGCAGGATGTCGTCCCAGGGCGAGACAGGCTGAGCCACAGCAGCTCTGCACCCTCTTCTCTATCGCAGGGCCCTGAACAGACTTTTCGGCTGCCTGTCAAGTCACACGGTTGCCTGTATCGGTTGGGATTAATGCCCTATGATGGCTCTTTCCCTGCAGCTATTCAAAATGGTGTGTGCGTGTATGTATGTGTGTGTGTGTGTGTATGTGTGTATGTGTATATATATATCTGTCTTCTGCCTTCTAAGTGTCTCAGAACAGCATTTCTATCACCTTTTCATGCATCTGTCAACTATTCAGACTGACATTAGTCTTGTCTGCATACTGCATCTCAGTTTAATGGGAAAGAATTGATCCTGATTTCATGACTGACAGTCCAAAAATTCCTCTGGAGCGTTTTCACTGCATTATTCCTCACTTTTTGTCCTAAAACCAGATACCAACCTGAGTCTGAAAAGGGCTCATCAGACACCGTAAGACCACATTAAAGGTTGTAATTTGTAGTGAATTTGTGTTTGAGGGCTGCTAACTGCTTATCTAACTGTCCACACAAAAATATGTGGTGTTGCATGTGCAGCCAGTGTATGCTCCATTATGTGCAGCAAGGGAGATATGGGGACCCTCAGCAAACATGATAGTGAGATCACGGGGAAAGCAGCTCCCCGTAAGCCCTGGGTGGAACAAAGCAGCTGAATATACGGTGCTTCACCCTCCCTTATTTTTAAGGTGTGATTTTGCTGTTTGAAGTCAGCTCCTTCCCAGACTGTGAGCAGCTGGGCTGCAAAGCCAGCCCTGCTTTTAGCGTAAAGATCACAGGGCCCCGAGCGCGAGGCATGCAAGGAATATGACAGCCAGCCAGCAAAATAACTCTGACAGCCCTATAGCTCTATGGAGCAAGGAGTAGATGTGCTGGGGAGGAATGGAGAGGACTTGGGGAGCCAAACTGCAAGGGAGGCGATAGCTCTGCCTTTCCTAGCACTGATGAGGGCAGCTCCTGGGCTGCGGTGAGTAAAGTTGCCCCTTGGACAAGCTTTGAGACCTACGGGAGAAACATTTGGAGTAAAATGCATCCAGCATGCTGGGCAGGAGCACACTGCCACTGGCGAGGTGCAGCAGCTCAGGGCTGGTGACAGCACAGCCGTGTTCAGCAATCGCGTTGTTGTCCCCTTATGCTCTGAAGATGCGTGCGACAATGCTTCAGGCATTCCTCTGCGCTAGGTATCAGTCTTTTGCAGCATGGTGAGAGGCTTGTTTTGCAGCACCTGCTGCCTCGCTGCAACACAGGAACATGCTCGTGTTTGCAAATACACCCGTCCTGTTTCCTTGTGCGGCTAAGTGCGACCTTCACACCTTAGCCTTGTGCAGCTGTGCCCCTGACTTGTTGAAAATCTGATCTTTTCTCCTTGCATGCAGGGTTTTTGGGCCGAGTGGACACACTCTGAGTGCTGTGTTGCACCAGATGGGCTGAATTGATTTTGTTCCTGGATGGGGTCTGCTGCTCGAGCCAGACTGATCTTGGTTCCGATGGTGCTCACTATCGTCCCCTCTTCTCTCCACAGGACAGCTCACGCCAAAGCCAAGGCTGAAGGGTCTGAGCAGGCAGCTCAGGCAGCTAACAACGAATCAGGCATAGCCAGGATGATGGCCAGGGAGCTCTCCCCAGACTTCTACCAGCCAGGTAGGAAGGATTTTGCAATTTCCTTGGGCAGTCTGTTCAAATGCTTCACCCGCTTTATAACTCCACAGGTTGCCCTCCTGTCTTTCTTTTGCACAAGTTCAGCCAGGCCCCTGCCCTGGATGTTTTGCTGTCCTTACACCACTGTTTTACCTGCTGGAATATGTTACTGTAGCCTGGAGGAAAAACCCACAGTCCCTCAACTTCCCCTGTGTTTCTCCACATGCTGAAGCCCTTGCAGCACCAGGCAGGGCAGGCAGTGAGCTTAGGTCTATTTGCAGCTTTCCTGTAGATATATGCTTCGTGGCTTTTTCTCGGAACGTTGCACATCATTGACTCACAAGACTCCTGTGGGTCCCCACACTGCACCAGGGTATGATCAGACTCAGCTAATTAGGGGCTGTAATATCCCATAAGAAAGTTGCTAATGCAAAATACTACTTCCCTGATGCCCTATTTACTTGTTAGCATCGCTGCTGATTATTTGGCTGGGAAAACACTTGGGAGGTTCTTTCTGTGAGACCAAGCACTGAGGATTAGTAGATAGGAAGTGTAATATTAGAAGCAGCATTGTGAATGCCATTACCTTTCCCTGGACCAAGTTAGCTAGAGATATGTTCTTCCTGGAAAGCTTTCCTTTCCAGAGAGGGAAGGTAATAACAGAGCAGAAAACAAGGATCCACGTGCCTACATTTTTATTTTGTCTTTCCAATTATCCGGCTTTGTTACCTGGAACAAGTGCCCCATGGCTGCTGAGGCAGGATCACAAGGGACCATCACCATGGCAAAAGTGGGGGTAGGAGCCAAAGATTGACTCTGGCTCAGCCAGACCTGCCCCCTGCTCCTGCTCTGATTTCGGTGCCTCTGGGTCTCTGGTCACCCCGGCACAGGGCACGCGGTGGGACAGGGGAAGGGCTCACACCCAGCGCTTGGCTGGGGAGAGTCATGCTGACAGATTTGCCAAAATTCCCTGTACTCCCACCTTGCCCTGCACCTACTAGCTGGGAAGATGCTGTGCTGGAGGGCTGCCCGTTCCTCCCCGCAGCCCAGCGAGGCCCGTTGGAGCTGGCTTTGAGTGGGGAACCACCACGGTGCCTGGGCATGGGTGTGAGCCAGCGTGTGGCACTTCATTTAACAATAGCTAAACGTCGCTTGATCCTGACATAAGCCCCCCAGCTGCCACTCACCGCTCCATGTTCACCCGTTGCACACTGGGGTATTTATAGCTCAGAGGCAAATTCCTGATGGGAGGTTTTTGACATCTAGCTCGATTATTTTTTCCACCCATGGCAATTGAATGAGACAACTGAAATGGTCTCTGCAAAATGCCTGCAGCAGCCTGGCCTCCACTCCTGGCTCCTCAGTCCTCACGCTGCTTTCACGTAGGGCTTCGCTTCGGTCCTGGCCTCTCTCAATGGCCTTGTGAGCCACTGACGAATGTTCTTCTTCTATGATTCTCTTAAATCTCTAAATTCACTAAGTGCACAACAAGACGAAATGTCTCTTCTTGCACGGCTGCACTGACAAAAGTCCGCCCTTGGATTTTGCTAGGACTTGGAGCTGCTGGTCGCACAGCCGGGAGAGCCCAGCGGTGTTCAGCAGCTGCATTTCCCCCTGCCTGCCCTGGGTTTGGCACAGGGCAATCCTGCTCCGCAAGCCTGACCTCTCTAACAAGTATTTAGCCCTGGGTTTTACTTAGGATATTAACCCTAATAGCTTAGAGGAGGGGGGTGTAAGCCAAAGCCCTTGCTGAAACGTTGTGCTGGGAGGTGAAGGTGGGGTGGGGAGGTGAGGAGGATCGGAGCTGTGTGGTACCCGCCAGGCAGTTAGGTTTTTCTGGTCTGAGTTATTCAGGAGGAGAAGAAAGCAACGGGAGAGAGCAAGGAGCCTGGAGCTGCAGGCAGCCTATTTTGAGGAGTCTGAACAACTGTTCAAATGGCTTCCAAATAATCCACTTGCAGCCAGAAATAAATGGCCCTGAATGGGTCACCTGCTGATTGACAGGAGCGTGCAGGCAGGGCAGAGCAGCTAAAATCAGTGCCCTCTTTCTCCCCACTGCCCCCTCCAAGCCGAGACTTTGCCTGCATGGGCAGGAGGTAGCAGCGTGCAAATCACACTGCTGATTTATTAGAGGGAAAGAAGAGCACCAGTCCCAATTTTCCGACCAGGGTCAAGTCTGCATTAGTCCTCAGGGTGGAGGAGACGAGGGGAGGAACCGTGAGGTAGCTGGGGACAGTGCAGCTTCAGGGTCTGTGCTGGTCAGGAGCACAGGGCAAGCCCTGTACGTCTGCACCCCTCAGCATCACTTGAATTCAGCAGAATGAGGCCAAACCCACTTTCAAAAGCAGGTGATTTGCTTTCAAACAAGCTGCTTTGCAACCTCACGCTGCCCGTAAGGAGCGTGTTGTTGTTGTCGCTGTCGCTTGCTATGAGCATTGCGGTGATGTGTGGGGACCCCTGTCCCAGTGCAGGTCCCAGTGTGCAGAACACTGTGCAGGGTTGTTATTCCAAAAGATACTCCCAGTAGTTCAGTGATGGATTTTGCTCAGCCAGCTGCTCAGCATGATGGGTATCTTCAGTGTCAGACTCTAGCTGACTTTCCCAGACCCTATCATCTGGGCTGCGATTTGCTTTGCAAGCACGGCCTAGGGTTAGCAAGAACTAAAGATTTAATGATAGGTGAATAATTGAAGCGAGGGCAATGTTGCTAAGAGCTGACAAGTCAGCGTGGGAGATGAGGTGAGAATGAAAGCCGAAGACCTGAGTCACCTCATGTGACGGTGCCAGGTGATTTTGCTGCTGTTGCGGGGCTCAGTGCAGAGAGGAGGGCTGTGATACTGCCAGCCCTTTTCCGCACATGAGAAATGTGTTTTTCCCGTCATGAGGGATGACAAGTAGATCATTTGAGGATCCCTGCCTTTCCTGGGGAGACTGGGCATGCCCTGTATCACTTATGAGGTTGTCATGCTATTAGACACCAAAGAAGCCACATGGAAGAGTTTCCCAGCCATTAAAAGAAAAACCCAAAAAAAAAGCTTGGATGGGAGCTGGATTCTCTTTAGACCCAGGAGAGCCTATCTGTGTGACTACAAAAAGCTGGGTTGCAGATTTTCACTGCCAGCACCCTAACCTGGAGCTCCTCACCTGCTCCTTTGGCACTTCCCAGCTGGACAGCACACGGTGGGGCTCAGAGCCTCCAGCTGCTCCTGGAGAAATCCCATCTGGAAACAGGCTCTGATTTGGGAGCAGCTCCTCTCCCAGCCCCAGTGGCTCAAGCCCCAGCCCTCTTGCAGTTGTCCCCAAACCCATCGAGGCTGGGGACATGGCTGTCAAAGGCACGATGGCGGCACAGAGCTGGGGCGGCCTGCTGTCCCTCCTGGGGCAGCTCCTCACACGAACCCCTCTCTCTGCAGGCCCCGAGTACCAGAAGCGGAAGCTGCTGCAGGAGATCATGGAGAACGCAGAACACGCTGTCAATATGGAGGAGGAAGCACCGCGGCCGGAGGGCGCCCCACCACCCCCCACACCCCCCGAGAGCCCCCAGCTCCACGAGCAGGACGAGGCCCGCCGCCGTGCCAGCCCAGCCCCCAGCCCTGCCGCCACCCCCCCCGAGGCCAAGCGGGCCAAGGCGGCTCCCCGCCAGGACGGAGCCCTCCGTCCGGGCAGCTGGGCTGAGGCGGGCGGCAGGGCGGGCAGCAGCAGCCCCGTGCCCCCCGAGGGTGAGGGCCGGCCGGCCTCGCGGGGCCGGGGGCGTCCCGCCGAGCAGATGGAGATCAGGCCGCTGCAGAGGATGGCACGTGAGCCCGACGTCGAGCTCTTCAAGGGCTACCACAGCTATGCCGTCCGGACCTCCCCAGTCTCCCCCACTGAGGACTATGAGGAGGAGCCGCTCACCGAGCCAGAGCTGCCCTCCCCTGAGCCCCGGGGGGACCCCCAGCGCCGGGGGGGCACCCCTGCCCCGCTGCAGGAGCGGGAGGAGAAGCCGGCGGCCAGGCCAGAGGCCAAGCCGGAGCCGCCCCGGGCCAAGGAGCCGAAGCAGCACCCCAGTCCCGAGCGCAGGGCCACAGGCCGGGCTGAGCCGGCCACTGACAAGAAGACTGAGGCCAGGGCGCTGGGGCGGACGGAGCCCAAGGTGGGGGCCAAGCGGGGCCTGGTCCCGGTGGCGGCAGCGGCAGCAGCAACGCAGGAGGCAGAGGAGTGCGAAGAGGTGACGTGGGGGCAGCCCAGGAGGCACCCCTGGGAGCCGTCTTTACTTTTTTGGTTTTAGTTTATTTTTCCCCAGGAGGTCAGAAAGGGCCCAGAGGGATGCCAAGCCCGTGGCCTCAGGGCTGCAGCGGGCACCCACGGGTGCCCAGAGGCTCTTTTTGGGATCCCAAGGCCTGCTGGCATTCACAACCCTGATTTTAACTTCCTCCCTGCACAAGGGCAGATACGCTTTCAGACCTATTTCAGTCCCTATTTCAAAATTTGAGGAAATCAGGCATCTTCTGATTAATTTCTTACACTTTTCTCCCCTTCTTTTCCCACCCCTTTACCAGCCAACATGGATTTGGAAAGTTGGGGGAGAAACGTAGGACAGGGAAGAAAAAGCTGAGTGGGGTTTCTTTGTTAGCTGTTACTTTTACTTTTTTGCAGTAGGGCACCTCATGAGCTGAACTGTGATATAGAATCACCAGCTGATCTCCCAGGTTTAAAATATCGTCATGGAAATTCAATTTTGTTGTTAGCAAATACAGCTGTAAAACCAGACATTTTATTAGTCCACTGCTTCTCATCTTGCAGCTCTTTGGACATGAATGATTCCAATGCGACTTTAGAAAAGCACAGTTTGGAAATATTTTGGTCTGAAATTAGAGCAATCTCATTTGGCCACATTTGTTTGTCTTAAAAATGGCAACTTTACAAACATGGGCAATGTGGGTGGAGAAAGGAGTTGGGAGGAGAAGCTTGCCATGGGCTTAGTAGTTGGTGTGCCTGTGGTTGGGGTGTCCTTTAATCTGATTTAGCCTCAGAACATGCCTGATTTAGCCTCCTTAGAAGGAGTTTGCGGGGAAGAAATAGGAATAAGAATTGATAGATATTCCACTCGTTTGAAATGCAGGTTGGTTGTTAAGTGCCAGATTTGTGTGTGTCAGGAGCGGGTGATGCTGGTATTTTTCAATAGCAGAATCGTGCTGTATCTGTCTCCTTGCCTGGAGCTGTGGTGTATAATGCTCTGTTTTGGGTTTTTTCCTTCAGGGACCTAACACAATCGTGATCTGCATGGTCATCTTACTGAACATTGGTCTGGCCATCCTATTTGTACATTTTTTGACATGATGTGCCCCTTGGACAAGGTAAGAAGAGAATGGGATTTTATCCTCACTGTGGATGTTTAGGGTTGACTAGCTTTACTGCCAACGTAAGTCATTCACAGATGGATGCCTTGGTGATGAAGATGCATGGGCATTTATTCAATAGATGCAATTACCTTGCATTGAGTGTTGAGATTCTCAGTTACCCCTTGTCTGTTCTAAAGTTGTGGAGTAATTTCAGTGAATAGTTCTTGAGTCTATTCATTAAATGATTTCCTCAAAGTTAAAAAAAATTAACTGTGTTGATTGGATGCAATCCCACAGTATAGTTTTGCTTTCCCAGTTAGATGGACATGATTCATGGACTGGGACTTCCAGTGCAAGAATGTGTGATCTTAAATTCAAAATTTGTTTTCTGCAAGAAACACTTTCAATTTGTTGTTCCGTGGCCACTGCTGCCAGGTGACTTGTGCATTGCAATGTCACTCAGCCCAGCAGGAGGCAGGAAGACAAAGAGAATGTGAAACTGTGAAATTTGCAGCTCTGATTGCTAGCTCTAATTTGCATTGCTAATGGAAGCTCTAATTACTAGCTCTGCCGTTGTTATGTAGTTAAGTTACTAAAGGTAAATATGAGCTGTGTATCTGACTGAGGTTAAACTGAAGCTCGCTCAGGTCTTCCACTTGAATTGGGATGAGGGTTTGCATTTGGATTTGGTGGCAATAAAATCTTGTGAGGTTTTTTGTGCCTGTGGGGTTCCTGCACACAGGAATGCATCATGGATTTGCACAAGATTTCTGTTGCCTTGGGCTCAAATATTGGGGAAAAAAAAAACAACATCAAGGCTGAACCTCACCTTTGGGCCTCACATGAACAGAATGCGAGAGGCACCTCCCAAGCCCCTGTGGGGGTATTGGGCTGCCTTCCCGGGGCTTTCTGGGGGATAAAACTGCTCCGCTGGGCACTGCTTTCTGTGGTCTTACTAGTCCCCGTGCATCCTGCACAGGTGAAAGCCTTGCAGACAGCCGTGATTATGTGTCAGTCATGTGTTTTGCTCACCCTTGACTCTCCCATTCCTGTGTCTGGGACAGGCGTTGCTGCTGATGGAGACCACAGACCTTGGTGGGGATTAAATCTTAGCCACCTGGAAACACCAAAGAGGAGGACTTGAGATCCCAAGGTTGCACTGCAAACATCAACCTTAAACAAAAGCGCCTGAAGATCAGTTCAGTCTCCCTGCTGCCAGGCTGTGGCTGGCCTCTGCAATCTACCAAGGAAAAGCCAGGGTTTCTGCAATTCAGCCTCCTTCTCTTCTTTGTATAAAATAGCAGTTGCCTTAAATTGTTCTCACCAAAGCCATCAACTGTCCTGTCATGCCAGAGATGAGGGATTTATCTGTAGTTGTAGGAAAACGAGTGATAAGGTCTCATGTGCACACACTGATGTGTTTTACAACTCCCTTGGTTGACTCAGTGTGAGAGATTTTCCAAAGAACATCATCCATGGCATGAAGATGAAGCAATACACAACAATCAAAATGACTCATGAGAGCCGTGCCACGGCTAGGGGTGGACAATGTCACCCTCCATGCTTGGAAGTCATCCAAAGGGACGAACAAAAAGTCTTTCCCCATCGTTTTCAACGTATGGAGGACTGAGAGGGGGAGCAAGTTGAAATTGGGCTTGTTGAAGTGTAACCAGAGTCCTGCCCATGCCTGCCGACGCGCCACAGACGGGGGCTGCGGGGTGGGGTGCGAGGGACTGGCTGATCTGAGGCTGTTGGTGTGTGTGGGGGGGTGCTGCGGGTGGAGATGGTGCCCGTTTTGGGACCAGGCGTCGTCTGGGCGCTCTCCTGCCACTGGCAGTGCTCTGCAAAGAAGTGTCTTGCAGTGGGAGACTTCCCATTGTAACAGGAAAGGAAATAGGTGTGCTGAATTTGTCCCTTTACCCCTTTTTTCTGTGAAAATGTTGCGAGTTACAAGGAAAAGGAGGAACTTAATGTAAAATACTTCTGTACACCGGCGGGTTCTTCCCCTTGGCGCGCTGGGCTGCAGGGGGGGCTCCTGGGCTCTCTCATTGCAACAGAGTGAACAGACTTTCCAGCCAGAGGATGCAGGCTGGCTGTCGTGGGAGAGGTTACGTTATTCCTGAAAGAAAAAAAGGTGCAGAGACCCGAGTGACTCCAGTGTATTTGGGTGTTAAGCTCAAAAATATACAAGAGCCAGACTTTCAGCCGTGGTAGAGTACAGTGGGGCAATTCTAGCTGCTGTTCTTGTGTGCAAGGCTTAGAGGCCTGGGCGATTTGCACCGATTCTTCCCAAAGCTGCGCCAGAGAGTGACCTTTGGAAGGAGATGTTTCCACCATGATCTGCTCTGATCCTTAGCGGTGCAAGCTTAGAACGTCGGCACAGATGAAGTTACAGTTTAGTGTGAGGCTGAGTGCTTGGACATGTTTCTTCCTTCTTTTAGGAGCAATATGTATTTTCTATCCCATTTTAAGATAACCAGAAATGTTATTTATAGTCGGTTGTGCACCTCTGTGTATCCTGAAGTCCCGCAGCACAGGACTGGGTGGGAAAACCTGAGGGACTGGAAAGAATGGGGAAGTGATGTTAAGGAAAAAAACAGATGCCCAGTCTGCTCCAAAGGTCAATCTGAAAGGATTTCAGAGATGGGGTGGCAGACAGGCAGGGGTTTACACTGACTGGAGACACAGGGCAAAACCTGCCTAATTTATCTGCTCTAATTATGGCATAAGAAAGTGAGAATAATTCAGTACTTTTCTTTGTGAACCAAGTTTATTTTTTAACCTTATTCAGCTCAGGAACGTTGCCACAGTAGCAAATACGTGGTGTTACCTGTGGGAGAAGTGAATGTGATCCCTTCCTAAAAGCCATGTGGCTGTACCAGTCCTGAGAAAGCTGTGCAGCATCATCTACACTTCCACAGAGCATAGTTTAGTAGCAATTTGCTTCTTTTTTTTTTTCTTTTCTTAAGTATAAATGTATTGCAAACCCCAGGCTCTGCTGCCTTTGACGTTTTATCTCCGTTTGCTGGCACTCACTTGCCAGTTCTGCAGTTTCGATATGCCAACTGCTTTTATTAACCACCGAGACAATTTCCGTTGAGAGACCTGAGGGGCTTTTATTTATCACTAAGCACAAAAATGGATCTTTTTCAACAGTATTAAGGTAATCTTCCCCCCCACCCCAATTTTTTATGCATGTGATATGCACTCGGTAATGTGCTTTCCTCCTAGTAACCTTCTGAGAAAAGTAGGTAGATTTGCTTTTATGTGGTGTATAAATATATCCATATTGTGCTGAGATATGGATATTTATATACATATATATATATAGCCCCTTAGGGATTTCGTTTTCTTAGATGCAAAATAACAGATTTACCTCAGACTGCATGCTTTCAAAACTGACTAGGATATTGTGTTATACTTTTCAGGTCTTACAAAGATGCAGATACATTTCACTCTTCACACAAAAATACCTTCATCACAGATTTTGCAAGCTGTTTACGACAATCTGTGTACTACTGTCCGCAGTTTTCTGTCAGTTGTTCTGCTGGATTACGTGCAATAATAAACAGTTATCTGCTCACTGTATCCATGTGGATCTTTGCAGGGGAATCTCCAGGTTTCTTTCCAGGTAGACATATTCACTCCTGTCTTCAAGGAGAGTTCATCAACATGTGATGCAGAATTTCATAGGCAGCATTTGAATGGTTTTTAGCTTTTTTCCAATATCTATTTCAAAATCTTGCATTTTTTTTGTTGATAGGGGGTACTTTGCAAAGAGAATTGTTTTCACTTACTGCTTTTTAGAAGTTTGGGGGCAGATGTTTGAGGACACCTCCACTTCTCTGAGCAAGGTCTGTGTGCTACTATCGCGCTGGCCTCTGCCAGAGGTTGCATGGGGCCAGGAGGAAAGGCAGCTTGCTGGCCCGAAGCCTGCCTGGGCGATGCAGACAGCCGCTGACAGGTCCCTTCGCTGCCTCCCAACCCCAGGGCTGCGGCCAAATTTCTTCCACGCTGTGCGTTGGTGCCTGCTCCCCCGGCACCATGGTCCTCCTGGGTTTGGAGAGGAGTGATTCTCCTCTGCCTGTGGCCCGTCCTCTTGCTCAGCTGCTTGAACTGGCCAAAGTGAGAAGAAAGCCAGGCGCAGGGGACAGGGAAGTGGCAGCCGGGAGAAGAGTGATTTATGGGGGAGGATGAGAGCAGAGCCCAGCGCCAGCCAGGGGCAGCGGGGCCTGGGGGCCTGAGGAATCCAGAGTAGTCGAAACCTTCAATCCCTTTTCTATTTCTGGAGTGTCTCACATGAGCAAAGGCGGGCTGTGCAGAGGGGCTGGCAGGGCGCAGGCTGAGCCCCCGTGGGCAGCAGGGGCTCCTCCGGCTTCTGCAGCAACAAGCAGTCTCGTGGCAGAAGATTTCATGCTCTGGTAGAGACTTAAGGAGCTGAGTTCGGTGAAATGATGGCTTTATTGTCTTCTGGGCTTGTTTTGCTTCTGGTATGGGAGGAACCAACAGCGTCTCATTCATCCAGTCTCCGGGAGGAGTCTGGGAACAGTGGGGTAACCAGAGCCTTTTGCACCTCATAAATCTCAGGCTGATGAATGGAGCAGATCTTTGGCCCATGTGTGGCAGAGGCAGCAGGGAGGAAGGTGGGTCTGCTGCTAAAGCAATGATGTATTGCTTCAAAAATATTAATAAAGGCAAAATGAAAAGCCTGTCCCTTCCCCAGGCTAGGGGGAACAGTGCTGGGTCTCTGCTTTGGGAGCTGCTGGTTTTAGGGGTAACGTCCCCCACGCTGCTCCTGGCTGAGTGTCCCCGGGTGCGGGCAGGGAGGTGTCCGACATGTGAGAAGCAGGATAAAGGCCTGGCCTGATCCTGTGACCGAAGGGCAGCAGCCTTAGCCTCCACCGATGGGAGGGAAGGTGCAATATGAGCCCCAGTGTCCTTTGAGAGTGACCTGCCCAGGCGTCCTGGGGACGGCCACGCTGCCCTCCACTGTCCTTGTGGGGCATCGGGACTCTTGAGAGCAACCCCCTCTCTTGGCCTTCATCTTTGCGTGAGAGCAAGGGCCAGAGCTGGGGTGAAGGTGGCCCCAGCAGCGAGCAGGTGCTGGGAGGAGCAGAGGGGTTACTGTGCTCCTTTCTGGCCCAGGAGCCAGGAACGGGGCTGGCTCTGCACCACCGCTTTTACTCTGGGACCCTTCCTGGAAGAAGCCAAAGTGAGTCCCAGGAGCATTAATGCATCAGGGAACAGCCAACGTTAGCAACTCCAGCAAAACATTTTCCCATGCCTGGCCACGGCTCAGCCCCCAGCCCCAGCTCTGAAAGCGCTGGCTTTCCCTTCCCGCATGGCCAAGCCAAGGGCGCACCATGCCCAGCTCAGGACTGGCAGCAAGGGGTCCCATGGTGGCCACCCGCTCCTGTCCTCTTCTGCCAGAACCACCAGCACTCCGTGGCTGGAAAAAAGTGGCTTTTATTTTATTTCTTCTGACCAGCCACCCATGCCATACCTGTGAGGACAGACAGGATCAGCCAGCATGGGAGGACAACGGGCCCTCGCTGACCATCTCAAAATTGTATCAGCACCAGGACCACCCCAGGACCTTATCCCTGAGAGGGGAAAATTTTTAAAGGCTTCCTGGCATGTGGCTTCAGGCATTCCCTTTTAGAGGAGCAGCAAGCAGCCGCCGGTACACTCACAGCATCCCCTGTCTCTATAGGAACAGCACACTCAGAGCACAATTCGCAAGGTGGTTATTAAAGAAAATTCAGCAATTATAAACCACAGATTGTCCTTAATACTTTTGCCCATCACGCGTGGCACAGGGGACCTGTGGCGTTGCAGTCACGTTCCCTCCCTCAGGCTGGGAAATTGCTCCTGATTTGGGGCACGGGCAATGCCAGCGATGCCCTCCCATCGGGGTCTGCATTTAAACCCCCGCAGTGCAGAAGTGGGCAGGGCTGGTGAACTGCTAAACTGGGAGTATTTTAGTAAATTAGAGTCAGTCCTGTGGGACTGGCAGACTTTGATCCGCTGTGTGTCACAGTGCGCTCCCCGAAACGGATGCCTTGGTCTGAAGAGTGCTGAGGAACAGAGAGCAGGCATGTCCCGTGGCAGCGCTGGCCAAAGAGCCCTCCCGATGTCTTGGGAAACACAGATTGCGAAATAAATAACTGCTGAGTGATTACATTAATATTGCTGTAGGACTATCCCCTAGGCTTTATTAACAGCTCCTTAACTGGGGCCTGCTTGAACTAATTAGTTCAAAGAAGCACCCGGGGACCAGACCGGATTGAATTCATTCCTTAATGGGTGGTCCACACTCTCTTGTGTCTCTGAAAAACTTAAGCAGTTGCTCAGCGTCCTCTTCAGTGACCTGAGTATTACTCATGTAAAGGTACCCCTATTTTAATTTTGATAATGTACTTTTTGCAGGATTGTACCCCAGAGCGAAAGCCAAGCTCTAACAGCCTGCTCTGGTTGCAGGGAGGTGCTGGGTGCTCTCGTGGTATTTTTGTCCCTTTTTTAGGGAACTGCTGGTGTTTTGTGGGTCACTCTCTAATGTGGCCCTGGCGCAGACTGGCTCCCAGGGCACTGGCCAGGACTGCAGGGAAGATGTTCTCCCAAAGAGCCATCAGCACAGCTATGCTCTCCTCTGGTGCGGTCTGGCATGGATGCCCAATTTCACCCCGAAAGTACCTTTTCCACCACCCAAATCTAGAGACAAGGTAAGACAACAACCTGACTGGGACTTAAACTGAGGATTTTGGTAACTTATTAAAACTTCTGTGTTTTGCAAGAGTAGGTGAGCCTTGCTGGGGACCCATCCGTGCACTGCATAGAGACAATTACTGTGTGACCTCTATCACTGCCTTTGGGACCAGCCAGGTTCAGGTAAACATCCTGGACACGGTGTCTCCTACACTGGACATCTCTGATGAACGCCGTGAGCTTCAGCCAACCTGTGGTTCTCCCAGCCCATAAACCTCACTCGTCCCTCTCCCACCAGCCCTCCCCAAGCTGCTGCCTCCTCCGTGCCCCTCTCTGCGCTGCTCACCAATTCGTTCCCCCTCCCCAGGGCTCTGTGGCAGAGATAGGTCCCTCTCTCCTGCCAGGGGACTTGTTTGCTGTGTAAGCGAAGAAAGAAGATGTCATTTTACCAGGTCAACAAGCACTGGAAGGGCTTTAATTAAGAAACTAATAGGTTAAATCAAATTGACGAGTGGCTTCAATGTGGTAAATTATTTGGGAGTAATAAATTCTCTATTTGGTGGCATATTTATAAACTTGCAACCTATGCTCGTGCTGTTGAGAGTAAATAAATGCTGAGGGTAAAATGCGGCATCGGATTTTACGAGCAGAGTGGGGTGTTGCAGGATATGAGGTAATCCAGGCTCGAGCTTGAAGGGGGCTCTTTGATTTCTTATAAGGAATTAAGGTTTTTATTCAGACCTTGGATATCCAGAGGAAGTTGCAGTGATGAGTTATTTCTTTTCATTCCTTTCTGCTGGTGATGTATTTCCCAACAGCACACAGCTGCCTACCCTCTCAACCAGCATCTTTTTAGCAAGCAGAGTGCTGACCTTCTGCCTCCGCTCCCACCTAAACCCCTCTCAAATCCTCCTAATGTGTCAGAATACGTGCAGGCAGAAGGAGCAGGAACTCATTCCTCATCTACAGAGTTGAATGCTCTGATGCATTTGCTGGAGATCTCGTGATGCCGGGGGAATTTATCTGCCAATTACTTCTCAAAAAATAACAAAGGATCATGCAGTTCTTGGCAGAAAGAGGAGAAGAGAACTGGGTTTTAATTGAATCCCAAGTATGTTGAACAAGAATTTCAGAACTATCAATTAGCTGTTGGCCTGGGGCTAAAATTTAATTAAGAGAATAGTCCTTTTAGGATGTCTCTGTCTAGGGTAAAAAAGCATAAAGGGGAACAGTGAAGACTGGAAATGTGATGGAGAGGCAGAAAAGATCCTGCCGGAGATGCTTCAGAGTCGAGCTGCTACTTGGGTTGGTAGAGATCAAGGTGGTCTGTCAAACTGCACATCCCATGCCTGAGAAATGCCTTGGGTCAGGATGCAGGTAGGTTTCTAAGCTCAAACAGTAAATCCTCTTCCCAGGTGGCCTCAGGGCAAAGCTGGCTTTCCTGCTGCTCTCTGCACCCACAGCCCGTCCCCGAGGAGATGCTGGCTGTGCTTGATGCCCCGGGGAGGCACCATCCTCCGTAGCCCCCCAGCCCCGAGGGCAGCTGGGCCGTGTTTTGCTGCCGTGATGGGCTTACTGTACCAGAGCAAACAGCACGGGGGTGCAGAGTCCCAGTCCCGGCTCTTCCTCCTCTCCAACCCCACCGTGCTTACAGGTGTTACCAATTTACTGCACTGCTAAGACAGGATAATTTGCTCCTCTCTTCCTTCCTTGCCATCCTCCGTCCCCTTATAGCCGTACAGATTAGTTGGCTGGAGAGCAAGGAGGGAAAGAGGAGAGGATGGGATCCTGCCCGCTCTGTGTCTCTGGCTGGCAGGGCTGGCCATGGTGTGTGTGCACCCAAAGGTGCCTGCGTGCCCAGGGCCCTGTGCCCCAGGGAGCTGCAAGCTGCAGTTGGCTGTGAAAATAAAGACAGTTAATTCCTGTGCTGGCTGCACAGGGCACGAGGTGGCTGAAGGGGAAAAAGCTGTTATGTTCTGAGGATGTAACTCTGATGCATTGGAAGAAGGACACATTAGCACCAGAGCCCAGCTTTGCTCTGGGCTGCTCCTGTTAGCCTCGACCCAGCCTATGCGAGAGCTGACGCATCCAAAGCTCAGCCCTGGATTTTGCCACATCCAGGGGACCAGCAGCTGCCCCAGGATTCCTCTTCCTCCTCCTATGCCTTACCTGTGTGTTACTTCAAAGCACCCTGGTCTTTACTGCTCTGGTTTGTCTGCAGATGCTTTTATCAATGTCTGCTAAGGAAAAATCTGTTCTAAGGGGGAAAAAAATCTATACTAAAGAAAAGATTGTTACAAGCAAATTGTTTCATTTCCTAGATTCTTTTGTTAAGTGGAACAATTTTCTCACATCGTAACAAAACTGCTTCTGTTTTCTTCAAGAAGCAAGTCCCAAATCTCTGTGCAGGACTACGTTAACAACAATAAAGAGGAACTTTCTTCCTAAATTCCCAATATTCACAAAAGAGCGCAAAAATAGCATGAATCCTTAAATTCCAGACACACACAGTTTCAAATAATTGCAGAAAACAATGTTCTCCTTCCCCATCCTTCAGTTATTTTGCGGGGCAAAATAGATAGTTTAATAATTCACAATATAATAATCATACATGCAAAACTACCCTACACCAAAATGAAATTGATCCTGGACAGTTCCGGACACGTTGGTGGGTGGTGAGGTCTTGTTCAGACATACCCAGGGAAGTGATTTCCCATAGACATCGAATGGTTACTTAACATCCTGTGCTCTTAAAAATATCACACAGATATTTTCCAAAGTGTACGCAAAATTCTAAGATCATTTAATGCTATGGTTTGGTGAAAAACAGTGTTGAAGAGTGAGGCTGAATTGGCTGTTCAAAGAATTTTTTACAGTCACTTGAGGGTTACTGGTGGTTGACACTTGTTTTATTTGGCAAGAGCCTCAGCGTTTGGCTCATGTGTAATCTTCCACATTTTACTCCTAGTCCAGATGGTTTCTTGCAAGTCCGGGGCAAGTATCCTTGGGCTGGTTTCTTGGACGCCTCAGGTTATGAATATCTACTTTGCACACAAGATGATAGCAGCAGTGAGTATTGTTAATGTCTTATAGTCAGTGTGTCATCACAAAACACTTGATAAACTTCCACAAACTATTTTCAGGAAATAAGAGAATTACTTCATCTGTCATTGAAATGCAACTGTAGCTGAGACAGAGAGCAATGCTGCTCAACAGTACACAGCTATACCACACCAGGGCTTACGGAACAAGGCTACGGTATCCAGCTGAAGCGACTAGAAGAATTTAGACATAAAAGGTTAAATTATCTGAAAGAAGCTTGGACCACAATGATGGAAGTATTACTATTACCTTAAGGAACACTCATTTTTAGATTGTTCATTTTTCTGTAACAAATTCATCTGGTCTGTACCTTGGGTATATGTGCTACCAGCACTGCAATATTTCCAGAAGCGTGGAGTGAGGTTCATGGCACCCAACTTCAGTCATTCCTAACATAGGACTCTCCAGCTGAGCAAGTCCCTTTACAGTCAATAGGCAGAATAATCACATCTCAGGAGGCATTCCTCTCCTCCTGAGGTAGTGTCTTCCTCAGAGGACTGTGCTGAGATGAAAGGAGACGCTTTCTGGAAGTGCCTAATTGTTCCCGTTAACTCTAGGAGGACTCCAGAGGAGCAGCTCACATGGGTGTCTGTGTTATCGGCATGTCAATTCAGGTGGGTGAATCTCAGCCTGTCAGAAAACCGGTCCGGCAGAAAGCAGGTGTTGGGTTTTTTTTTCCTTGAATGCCCTTCTCTTCCTGGATTTCCTTTCAGTGCTCTGGCCGAACTCAACAAACAGTTGCACTTGCATGTAACACAGAATAGCATCGCAGTGCTATATTTAACTACAGATTCTTTAAAGATGCTGAACATTGACCTGTGCCTAACACTTCACCAAACAAGAATAAATTAGCGTTAAGGAAAAGCAAATTAATTTGCCTCTAAGAATCTGTTTTGTTAAATGCCCTGGAGAGGTATTAAATTAAGCTTGCTGCAATGCCAAAGCAATTTCTGTTGGCACTTTCCCAACACAGTGCATACGGCCGCATAGCTCCCACCGCCTGTGTTGTTTCAGGGTCCCAGGATTTATTTGGCAGGCTTGTTCTTCTTTGCAGGTGCTGGGAGACTGTTCAGATCTTCATGTTCGGTGACGTTGTGATCGGAGCTGTCATGAGAATGGTCCTTCGTAACGCTGTAGTACACCGGCGCGGTGTACAGCATGGGGTTCTTGGCACTCTTCTCTTCACACTTGCATAACTTCCTAAAGGCAGCCCTGAATTTCTGTGACATGAGGTTGTAGATGATGGGGTTGATGGCACTGTTCAGGTAGATGCACATGCGGCAGAAGAGAAGGAACCAGATGTTCAGGTACGGAGGGTCCATGAAGGAGTTCACCACCACCAGTGTGCGATAAGGCATCCACAGAAGGGCGAAGAGGACCACCACAACAGCCAGCATTTTAGTCACCTTGCCAGAGGGGATATGCAGAAAGAGAAACAGATGATGCTAAATCTCCAGTGGAGCTTTCCCACCTGGGGAAATGGTGCAGACAGCTAATTCAGTCTACATATTGCTTTTATCTCCCTTTAAGCATTTAAAATAGGCACCCAAACCATGGGGCTACTCTTCTCTGAATCCATTTTGTTGATGAAACAATCTTGCATAAATAAATCCCTTAAGTGATAGCTTTTCACCTACCATTGAAGAACCTTTAAAACTCTTCAGGACAAGAATCTACCAGTCTGAAAATGGACTGGGATAATCATGGGAATTTCTGTACCAGAAAGCAATTTTGAAAATGGTACATAACAATAAATCAATGTGGAAAATAACTTGTGCAAAAGTGGGGACCTAAGTTTTGGGGGTGCCATGGGGTATATCTCAACTCCCTGCCTAGGATCTCCTGGTTTCCTACACCAACTATACTGTTCCAGGGAACAGGGTCCTGGTACAGAGCAGCACTGGGAGCAGAGAAGAGTGTCTGGAGTCTTACACAAATTCCTACTTGTGCTGATAAGGGAGTTACTTAGCTAATTGGTATGGTTTATTTTAATTTGTGGCACACTAGGGAAGTACTACATTAACATATTAGGAACAAGAAGATATTGAGAGTTCAGAAGTGAGTGGTAATTACCCTCAGCTCGACTCAAGCTTGTTTAAGAAAATGGGGTTTTGTACTGATACTCCAGCAATTCTAATAATTTCAACAACTATTTCTGGTAGGTGACAATCACCCTCCAACAAATACTTACAGAATACACACATCCCCAAGGAGGAAAGTATGAGTAAACACTGATGCCACACATATATGAAGGCAGTGGTATTTCAAACGTCAGAAAGGGAGTTGTGCAATGACTCCAGTTCTCTATATGGAAATAAGCACTTAGATCATGTTCAAGTCTCTCAGTTTTTCTTGGAGTGCTTTTTTTACTTCGTCACAAGCAACTATGCCTTCCTGTAACGCTGTGAGCAGAAATCAGGAGTGGTTGGTAGTGGCAACAAAACTTTCCCTACAAGAAAGGGACTGTTATGAAGTTGAGGCCAAAATAGAAGTGTTTTACTGTCTGTGGTTTAATGGGAATGGGAGGACACTTCCCAGAATAAGATCTTGCAGTGATATGGTGAGTGTTGAGGCTGTTGCTAAGACTGCAGCGTGTTGGCTGCTGCAGTTTGTTGCCTTTTTGGAAAGATATGAGAGATTATACAAGTTGTGTCAGTAAAAGGCAGCTTCAGAGCTTTTCAATGCCTTTTACGAGGGCTGGCTGGATCCAAAAGAGCGAGAGCCTTCTCACAAGCTTTTGGTTTCAAGCCACCCTATCTAGTTTACAACTTCTGGAGTTATAACCTAGTTTATAGAAATACTCCTGCACAGATAGGCTGGGAGACGACAGCAGCTGCTTGGCGCACAGTTGACCATGACCAAAATCTCTCCGTACCAGCATGGTTGTAGCCGCTGGCTCTGCCAAGGCTGGCAGGGCAATCCAGGCTCGGCCACTCCTTGCCAAGGGCAGGACTGCCCTGACAGCAGTGGTGAGACAGTATCACTGTGGTCTGCACTGCAAGAGTGGGGAACAGCGAGCTCCAAGATACCGGGTCAGATTTTGCTTCAACATGGTACCCTACATGAGCAGCGCATATGGGTGGGACCTGTGTTCTCTACTGTTCTGAGCATCTTTAGAGCAAATAGATGCAGCAGCGATGGAGCATTCAACCAGCCTGCTGCCTTCCACAGACCTGCTTCTCAGGTTTGCAGAGAGAATTGCTTTTGCCATGTTTTTGATGCGTCTGAGGCTTATTTTCCCAGAACCTGAATTAAATTGATCTGAACAAAACTGTGCTAACAGCTAAACTGTACAGCAAAATGCAACCAACTCCTCAGCTTAAGTGATCCTGAGTACCATTTCAGTCAGAATTTAATTCCCCTCCACAAAGCAGTTTATTCCTTCTGGGAGATGAGGCCAGGCTCTGTGCTTTTCCATCTCATGCAGAGACTGAACACGTCCCTGCCCTGCCTGGCAGGGTCCATGTTAGAGGGCTGTCTTAGGGGTAAGGCTGGTGGGGGTCTTTCCATCAAATTCAGCAGTCCTACACAGGAGGATTATTGCAAAATATGTCCAGGGAAAGTGAAACACCGCACCTCTGTGGGTCCTCGTGAGACAGAGGCACTCCTCACTCAGCGGTTGTCTCAGCTCCTGAGGGCTGGGGAGGGTAAATCCCTGAGCTTTTATACACTTAGCCCTGGCTGGGAGGCTTCTGTATGGCCGAAATGTCCCCTGTAAAGCTAACACGTTAATACTGCTCATGTGACTGAAACATCTTTGGCTTTTTGACTGTTGTAACTCTCTGCCTTGTTTTACTGTTCAGGGACCCACGGTGGCTGTGAAGAGTGATCTCAACTCTGCATTGAGTGACGACACCGGGGACGTATGTCCTAATAAGGCTGAAAAGGAAGGTCATTACAGTCCTTTCTGAGACCACAAGAAATGTAGTCTGGAAAAGAACCAGTGATTCATCTGCCTTTTTAGCCATAACTGCCTCTGCTTTTCCGCTGGTTGTTATGAAAATGCCGGCAATGCCAGCGAGCACTTGCCCAGCTCCCATCCAAGCAAGATCCCAACACCTCCCTCCAGATCGCAGAAGACCACTAAGTGCTGTCATCCAAAGAGCTTGCTGCTACGCATCCCACAGCCCGACGAAAAAGCTGTCTTTGTCCTGGGAGGAGAAACTGGCTGGAAACATCACCACGAAGATTTATTACCTCCATCTCACTAAATGCCTTCAGCGCTCCCCGAGGACACTGCATCCAGACCCAAGCTGGGATGGGCGGCCCTACCTGAGCTGTAAGATTGACATTTGCCTTTTAAAAGGTCTGTACGGACTGTGTTCTCCTGGGTGCGACTTTAGCAAAGTTGTGTCGACACAGGATGTCTCCTCTGGATAAAACCTAACGGTCTATTCCAAACTCACTCTCATATCTCCGTCGTGGGGAAGGAAATCTCCAGCATCATCTGCATGCATGGCTGAAATCTGTCTCCATGCCTTTCCTCACTCTACCTTGCTGAGACAGGTGACTATAGCACACCTGAGGTGCTCTGAACTTACTTCTGGTGCTCTTGTGAAAAATGAACCGAATCAGCACTCAAGAGAGCTTGGGACATTTATCCCTAACTGGATTAGTCCTGAATTACAGTCCCAAAAACTCAGCTGCACCCAAAAAAGCCAGAGTTTTGCTGTAGCCTCAAAGCAGCCCTCAGGGAAGCACCAGCTCAGGGACAACATTTTTTCTGACAAGTGTTTTGCAACAACTCTCTTTGCTGTCCATAGTGTGTGCACACAACAGCTGCACAGGAGCTACAGACAGAAGCAAGACAAGGATTTGTAGGCAGAAGGAGATGTTTTACTAGAATTGTTGGTATTTAGCTGAAAACCACTTATGAGCACCTAAGCCAGTGTTGTTGCTGGATGGCCAAGGATATCTGCTGTACAGACCCCTGACTGCATCCTGGGTCCCTATGCCAAAGCTAAAGGGCAGCTCATCTTCCACCAGGCACCTCCGTGGGCCATGCCCAGTGTAACTCCCAGAGCAAACCCATACTCAGCATCCTTCTCTGGCCTCTGCCCCTGTCCCCGAAGCCCCACATGCTTCTCTCAGGCCAGCATCACCCCTCTGTGTCCGGGCACCACCATCCTGAGCTGGAGCATCCTTTTTTTAGGAATCCCACTCCCTCTAGTGGTCCCTCTCCGGCAGGTGACATACGTGCTTGCGGTGGCTGCTGCTTGTACCTGCAGTGCTTTGCTTCTGTAAGTGATAAATACAGCAAAACCTCATGCCTTGTGTTGTCCTGCTCTGGACGTATGTGTTTTAGAGGCACCAGTGAGGGAACAGAAGCATCTTCATGCTCTGAAAAGCAAGCAGTGCAGCGCTGGGGCTGTGTAGAAGTACACAGTGAGAATTGTATTTCCAAACTCTGCATCTCCCCAACAAAACACCCCCAGCCATCTTTAGAGTCAAGGGAGAAAAATGAGCACCTCTGGAGTAGTTCCTTTTGGGCTCCCAGAGCCCCAGACTCCCAAAGCCAATTCTCCTCTGACCACAGAGGCCAGAGGAGGAGCATCAATGTGTGTGCTGTACCCTGGTCAGGGGCACCACCTGAGCTACACACACACAACACCCGTCCTCCTGCCCCGCTCTGCTCTCCTGGCTGACACATCTTCTGGGAGCTGAACTGCCCTCATGCCACTGCTCTGTGATGGGAATCTGGCAGATGCTTGTGCACCATCACCCCAACAAACTCAAAGGTGTTTGTGGGCTTGAGGTTCTGCTTCACTGGGGTGCAACCCGCTCTGCAGGGTCTTGTGAAGCTCTCGCTGCACATGTGCAGCCTGTCAGAGAGCAACACTATTGCTGTTTTGGACCAAACTTGCAAACCTGATTTCTAATGGTGTCTTTACTGGTTTAGTCTACTTGGTAATTGCACTTTAAAGAAGCTGCACCCTCGCTTCAATTTTCCCCACTGGCAGCACGTGCATCACTTTCACAGTCTCCTCCAGGAGAGTGTGAGAAGTCGATGGCATTACCTGTCAGGCTGCCCTTTCCTTTCCACCCTGGCCATGGGTGATTAATGAGCAAGGAATCCTGCTTATGAGCTTCTCAGCCAGCATCAGCTATTGCAAAGCAGTGTCTGGTGGTCCAAGTTGAGATCCATCTGTGGATCCATCTTTCTGCAAGTATCCTCTGGCTTTGAGGGCAGTGATGCCATGGCTATCAGAAAATCAGAGAGGAAACCTTTCTTCTGGTGAAGACAACACAGGACACTGGTGTCCAGGCTGCTCCCTTTCAGGGCTCACATGTGCCCATTGCACGGGGGCTTTCTGACATTGATTTGCTTGGCGGTGAACCTCGCTTGGAGAAGACCACTCAGGTCCCTTCGGTGCCTCTCTCTCAGCTTTGCTAAAGCCAGGCCCAGGTGCTGTGGGGGCCATAGCCCCCCAGACACTGCCCTGCCTCTTCGCACGGGCACATGCACCTCTGTCTCTGTCACCCACATGTCCCACTGTGGAGCCCCACTGGCCACAGGAATGCTCTGCTCTGCTCGCTTTTAAGCCCCTTCTTATTCAACATCTCCATCTGCCAACTCTGCTGTCATGAATGGACGCAGCTACCTTCTTTCTCACATTAAAATCCCTTTCTTAATGATCTTTAAGCACCCATTCCCCAGCACTCAGCCCATGCTTCCCCTCTGCTCTGCTCCCACCATCCCTCTGGGGTCCTGCATGCTGCAGCGTATCCCCAAAAATATCATTCCTGTGGCCCTGGCTGCCCCTGCTCAGGGAAACAAATTCCAGGCAGAATCCAGTGCTGAAACTTTGGGGTCTCCAGAGGCCTATTTCACCTCTGGGTGGTCAGGTTGTTGGTTTTTCCCTCATAACTAGATGCAGACTCATGACTCACTGCAGCTCCTGCTCCTCAATCCATTGCACTGCCAGCAAAAACCTCTGGCTGGATTTCAGGCAGTGCTCAGGTGGATGCTCCGACAGGACCTGGATTTGTTATGCTCCAAGCACTCCTGTTCACACTGCCCAAAACACTTGTCAAAATAGCTGTGTGGTTTTACCTGGCTTTGGTACACAGGTAACTTATTTCTGCACTGACCATCCAGCAGATCCCCTCAGCAATGAATCCAATGGTTGAACACCCGAATCCTGGTTTTGCCCCCTCTGATTTTATGGACAGGCATATAAGTTTCCCTGTGATTATATATAAAATGAAGCAATCATGTCCTATGTCATATGCAACTTGTGAAAGATGTTTATGGAAAAACCTGGATTGCAGTCACCTCCAGGGTGCAGCACTGCATCCATTTGACAGTCACCAACCTGTGTGTCAGCCACCTAGCCCACATGCCACCGGTGGCACAGTTAGGGTTTCTTCCTCCATCCCTCTCAACACAGCTTGCTTTGAAGAGCTGCTGGTGGGAAATCAGAAGGAATCATTCAACAAACCGTAGCTGGAAGCCCTGGGAAACTGCTTTATGGTTTAAAAACTCAGTGCCATCTTTATTCCTAATGATGCCAGCTCTGCAATGTCAGGCCAGCCAGGGGAAGTCTTTGCATGTTAAGACATTTCAGGAGGTAATGACAATCTCAAGAAAACTCCCAGTGTAACAGAAAAGAGAGTACAAGATGTTTCCAGGAGCTGGAGCGCCTGTCATCCAGCCCCATCAGGACTAACGACCTCAGCCACTTGTCCTAATGATGCTGGAGCATGTTGTGTGCAGCATGGCCGCTCCACGGCCCAGCACCGCGGGGGGAGCGGTACAGCCCCTGCAGCAGCTGCTCTGGAAGGAGAGGTCCATCGACTCGCACCTTTAGGTACTGCCTTGTAGTATCTAGAGACCTCGCTGTCGAACACCCTGCCCGAGGCTCCCGCAGCAGCCAGCGACCCTGGGAGAGCGGGCAAGTACTTTTGCAGCAGTCAGGACTTGCTTTAAACCTTTCTGTGCTGGAGCAAAAGGGAGAAAAAGCTGAACTGGAAAGAAGTTCATGAAGAAATACACGTTCTCTGGGCTGTTTACTGCCCCTCTGCAACAGAATCATCTCTCCTGGGGAATGGCGGTTCCTGTGAAAGTCAGGCATTGAGATACTGAGTTGGAAAAACAAGGACTTTAAGACAGGCTGAAGAGGCTGTCTGGAATTCAGATTCCGCTCACTTAAAATCACAATAGAACTGGTGATTTCAGGGATTTAAATCACACTCCCAGATTCAGCCCTTTCCTTTAAAATAGCCCATGTTTCTGCCATATGCTAAGTTGGAAACCAGAATGGGATGGTCTCCTGCAAATGGCCAGTGAGCAGGCAAGAGTGTCCCATGTCCAGACGGTAACTTGTCCAAAGCAATGGGGCAAGAGACAGGAATTGTCTGTGTGGACAGAGAAAGGAGGAACAAGGGCAGGAGGTGGGAGGAGAAGAAGATTGGGAGTGAGCAGGCAGCTGAATGACAGAGAAGTCAGCACGAGGCAAACACACCACTGTGACACCAAAGTGCCCCCCGCCTGGCTACAGGGACTGGGGGGCTGCAGCCAGGGCTGGGCTCAGAGAGCAGGGGTTCACACCAGCTCTCCCCTCCCTTCGCTCCTCTAAATCTGAGGTCACCTGCCCAGGACCCTACCTGGGAGGCAAGTCCCGCTGGCATAAGATGACCCAGCACTCCCCTCCTTGGGGAGGCAGTCAGTAATTAATTATCCAGCAAACACCCCTGCACTCCTGCCTCTCCCAAGTGCTGCTGGAGCCCTGTCCTGCTCCCCTGAGCTCAACCAAAGCAAGGGGAGCCCATCTGTGCTGCCAGACCCCAGCTGGGCTTGGGGGGGAGACTTCTGTGCAGCAAATCAACCCTCTCCACTCCTCCTACAAAGAGAAGCAAAATATTGGGGCACCCCATCCCCTGCCGCAATGCCCCTCAAAGCACTGAGCCCCTGACAGCGCTGCCTGCAGCCCAGCATGCCCCAGCCCGGCGGGGAGCCCCTACCTGCTTGCGGGAGCTCAGGGCCCCCTTGGTGCTCCGGCAGGAAAGCTTGAGGGAGCCACCCTGGTGCACGGAGCCCAGGCAGGAGTGCTGCGGGGTGGCTGGCAGAGGACTCATGAAGAGGATGCGGGCAATGAGGCTGTAGAGGACAGTTGCCAGCCCCAACGGGATGACGTAGAAGACAGCAAAATCCAAGAAGTAAATGGGCATGTAAAGGCTTCTGGAGACCCGGTAGCCACAGCTGACCTGTGCCCCATCCGAGAAGGTGACCTGGGTCGTGTCCACCAGGAAGAACCACATGAGGCAATAGAGGGAGGTGAAGAGCCACAGCGAGGAGATGATGCGCTTGGCACGGGACACTGTGCACAGGAGCTGCGCTTTGATGGCATGGCAGATTGCGATGTAACGCTCCACTGTGAAGGCGGTGATGGACCAGGCGGAGATGTTGATGCCCAGGTACTGCAAATAGGTGATGCAGAGGCAGCCGGCGTAGCCGTACACCCAGGAAGCCACCACTTCCGAAATGTTGGGCAGCCCGGCCGCCAGCAGCACGATGAGGTCGGCCACCGCCAGGCTCACCAGGTAGCAGTTGGTGGGGGTCACCATGTGCTTGGTGCGCAGCACCACCAGCACCACCATCACGTTGCCCGCGATGCCCACCCCGCAGATGAGCAGCACCAGCAGGATGGTGACCACCTGCAGCTCCAGGGGCTGCCGGGGCATCCTGCCCAGGGTCTGGTTGCCGCTGCCGCCCAGCGCGGCTCCCGGGCTGGCCGAGCCGTTCTCCATCGCCCCCCCCGAAGCCTTCCCCGGCGGAGCTCCGCGCACCCTGCGGCGGGGAGAGCCGGGAGCCGGGAGCCGGGAGCCGCCCCGCGGAGCCCCGCTGCCCCCCGCGCCCCCTCCCCGCCCTCCCGCCCGCCCCGGCTCCTCCCTCCCCTTGTTTTCCACGATTCACCCCAAGTCTCGCAGCCGCTCGGATCCTTGCACCCACCTCCCCTGCAAACTCCCCCGCTGAGTCTCGGCCGGGAGACACCTCCAGTCCCCGGGACCTCCTCGGGACCCCCAGGACCGCCCGAGCCCGGGAATCACCAGGGACCGCCTAGGACCCCCAGCTCCCGGGACCCTCGAGGACCTCCCCAGCCGCCGGGACCCCCCGGGAACCACCAGACCTCCCCAGGACCGCCCGCCACCCCCCCCGGGCTACCCCAGCCCCGGGACCCCCCGGCAGCCTCCTCCCGCATCCCCCGCCTGCGCCCGCCGGGTCCTAGCGCACCGCTGAGCCCAAGAGCAGGAGGAGGAAGGAGCCCAGGCAGGGGATGGGGGTAGCAGACTGGAGACCCCGGGGCTGGACAGGGGCTGAGGGCACCCCAGCAGCAAGTGGGTCCGCTCCGGGACCAGGGACTGTGGGTGGCCTGTGTCCCCAGCTGAGCCACAGGCTGCACAGTCCCCCTGGGCAAGGAGAGCTGAGGATGAGGGGTCCTTCCTTCCTCATCCTCAGGAGGATGGGACCAGGGCCACAGAGAACCATGGCCTTTCTTGTTTCCCTTGGGCTGGGGCAGAGGAACTCCTTCCCTGGGGGTCATTAAACACGAGTTAGTGACCTCCTTGTGTCATCTTTCCTACAGCCACCCCTGTCCCAAACAAGCACATCAGTGTCACTCCTTTGGGGAAAGGCTTACCCAGTCCTGGGCTGGGAAATCCCATCTCTCCCCAACGATGAGGCTGAGATATCTGGTATCTCCCTGATGGTCAGGTTGGGAGACCCAGTATCTACCTGATGGTCAGGCTGGGAGATCCAGTACCTCCCTGATGGTCAGCAGTAGTCAGAATTTGCTGCCAGCTCTGTGCTTACTCCTGACATCTCCGCAGTCTGTCAGAAAATGCATTTTCAAATTGAAAGAGCAATTGTGTTTGCAGAGATAAAGTGCTAAGGGTCCCCTAACCCCCTTTTTTTAAATAGATGCACTTTAAAATCCTCCTAGAAATTACAGCTGTTTAATGATACTACATAGACTGCATTCACCCACTTGAGTTGGCAGTCACCTCTTCAGGAGCCAGGCAATGCCCCCTTTAGTCATCCCGACAGCCGGAATTCCCCTGCTTCTCTCTGCATCATCCTGCAGCCTCTCACCAGGAGCCCAGCACCCGAGCCCTCACACTTGCAGTTGTTCCAGCACGTGTTACAGAAATACCCGTCACCTACCTCCGTGTAAGGACCGGTCTGATGGCATCCATCACGTACTTTTTTGTGAGGCTTGGGGAGCTGTCAGGCAAAAGGCACTACTACGATTATCCATAATAATCAACATCTCTGTCCTCTGGCAAGAACACAGCCTGGTTATTACAGGTGCAGCATCCTGGTTGATTTATCCTGGTTCATTAGCAGAGCTGCAATACACTACCCCTTTCTGAAGTTGCCTCCCCGTTCCACTGTTGCTCCCATCTGCCTTGGCCCTTCTCCAAGCTGAAAAAATACCCTATTCCTGCATATTGCTCCTTGTGGTCGGCACACAGTTATTTCAACAGACGGTAATCTGTCAGTACCAGCAGCTCCCTGTGCTGGCCGTGATGGATACTGCTGGGAAACACCCAGGTCTGAGGGTTGTCGTGGTCAGAAACCGGCCTCCGCTACTGCACGGCACTTGAAGTTAGTTGTGAAATAGCACGCAACAGGAGATAAATGAGTAATGACAAGATTTAATCTTATTGCATGTGTTTGTGGGAAGGATGGGGATTGTGGGCATGTGTATGTGCTCACATAATTCAAGGGTTTGCACACTCCACTGCTCTGGAGTGACTCTAACACAGACAGGCTTCCAGCGGTTCATCAGGCTGCTGCTGTACTGTAGCGATGCTGGGGGTCCTCCGGATGCAGACTGTGGAGGAGACAGCTGAGGCCTCAGAAATAACGATCACTGGTGCCAGCTTTTCATGAGTTTATGGAAAGCAACATTTATCTCAAATGGATTTGGGATTCTCTGTCCTGTAAATTCTGTCCTCCAACAAGTGGATGAATTGGCTGGGAGCTGGAGGTGTTCACAGCTTCTCCCTGAGGGAGAAGACCACCCTGTCCCTGGGATACAGCCGTGCCCCAGCTGAAGCTGCCCTGCTCTGCAGGAGCGCAGCGTGACACTCCTGCTTGGGTTCATGCCCAACAGGGCCCTCCTTTTCCAGGCACAATTTCACCACAATAAAAGCTCTCACAGGTTTCTAGAAAGACACTGAAAGAGGTACAGAGACATGCTTCCCAAGCACCAAAAGATGAGTCCTTGCCTCTAATAAATTCAGCTCTGTGGGGACGGGTTTTTGTGAGACAGCCACATCCTTGGCGCTCTGCTTTTCATCAGGATTTGAGACTTTCAGTCCTTGAGATCTCTCGGCTGAGCAGGAGCAGAGCTGAAAATGAGACCCAGCTTGCAGCCTAGTCCTCTGCTTAAACCACAAGATGATGTTTCCCCATTCCTCATCTTTGTTTGTTGTGTCGAGGCACTGGACGTGACATCCAATTCATCACGTGGCTGTGCAGCCTTGTGGAGCCCCAAATCTGATACCTGTCAATTAACAACTCTGCTAAAAGCCCTTTGCTGCGAGTTGTGCAGCGGCAGAGCAGCTGTTCCAGATGGGGAAAACCCTTATTGCTGGCACAGCGCTGACTGCGAAACACGGGTGGGCGAGGGGCTGACGTGGTGGCACTGTGCGTGGGAGGGGAGAGGCACAAACCCTGCGTAAGCGTCCTGAGGGTTCATCTGCATCCTCAAACTCATTCCAGGAATTGGCTTTGTGAGATCAGGAAACATAAACAAAACAAACCCTCACAGGGACCAGAGAAAGTTTTTGTTTCGGTTCAAACCTGGAACATTGTGTAGGATCGTTGCAGATAATTATTTCCCTCGACGCTTTGCTTTGTGGCACTAACAATTCGGCAGTTATTAGCACAGCGATAAACGGCATTAACTCACCCGGCTGAGGCAGCTCCTCCTGCCTCAGTCCCTGAGCTAATCTGTGTGTCCATCGCAAGGCTGGGGCTGGGGGGGCTGTCTGTGCGCCCCGCACACACCTGGGTGAGATCTCCTACACATTGTCAAAATGGCCAGGCTTGCTGTGAGGACCGATGAACGTTTCCCGTTACAGACTCTTTCAATAGCGATACCGTTCGGGATGTGATGAGGCATGTGTTTAAGATGGGGCCAACCAGCTGAGAGTGATGCTGGCTGAGAGAAGGCGATGCGGTTGCTGCTCTGAGGGGTAACAGGTTACCTCCTTCCTTCAGGCTCCAGGTGATGAATCGAGTTTTGCAATGACTCTGTGGTGATATTTCTGGGGAGAGATCAGCCAATATTACCTATTATTGTATTAAAAATTCTTGCCTTTTTATTCTTCAGCAGGCAAAGCCTAGCGCTGTTGGCAGAAGGACATCTCCCGAAGTCTGCTCCCCATCGCCTGTGCCACCAGTGGGACAATTTACTGTGACAGCGGATCCCTGCTTCAGAAATTCAGGTTTTTACACCGGAGCTGGGGTGGGGGGAAGCAGAGATGAAACTTGCCCATCCCCATGCACTCATGCCCCAGCTGTGGCTCTGTGGGGAGCTTTGCCAGGGAGCTGAACCACTACAAATACCTGGTCCGAGCCATTTCGGGTACCTGCACCGGTGAGAGGCTCAGGAACAGCTGGCCCTGGCCAAGCTCCTCATTTGCAATATCTCTTTTCATACGTTTGCTGATCTCTGCACAGTGAGCGGCTTTTTCCTTGAGGACTCAGGCTCTGAACACAGCAGGGAAGCAGGGGAGGGGAGAAAGGATTTTTTCCCCCCCCCAGTTTGTGAAAGCGGCCTCACTTTGCTTTCTTTACAAGCTCAAATTATATGTATTAGCTGAAGAAAAATCAACAAATTTCTCCGTGCACCAAAGGCATTTCCAAGACCTGGTATGTCATAGATTTAACAACATAACTTTAGAAGAGATTATACAAACCAGAAAGAAAACTACCCGAAAGCCAGGAGGCAACTCTGTGCTGGCTGGGCAGGGAAGAGAGGAGCCTGAGATGACTCGCAGAGCTGCCTGTCCTCACTGAGCCTGGGAATAACAAACCATCCCTGTCCTCATCTGGGGCTGGGAAACATCATTTCCTCGCAACAGCATTGCTCCGAGCTTGGTGCTACAATAAACGGAGGGAGCTCCTTCAGCCTGGCACCACCAGGCAGGTTTTCCTGTCCGTCCATCAGGCACCCGCTGCCTCCACAGCAGATGCTGCCTGCCCCCTTCCTGGATCTAAGAACTTAAAGATATTCTTTGTTGTCTTCAAGCCTGAATTGGTTTTCACCCACAGAAATCTTTATCACTGCCTTCCTCTTAATCTTTTTCCATTCCCTCAGCCTGCTTTTCATCCACAAGGTTTTCCGTTGTGACCATATGCCGTTCCCACATCACTGGCACAGACGTGATGCAGCCCAGGTCTGTGAGCTGGTCCCTGTGGGGCTCTCCAGGAGCTGCAGCCCTGCGGGGATGGTTCCCTGCTTACGAGAATCATTAGAAAATCACCAGCTTTTACGGGGGTGTAGCACATACCCAGGTCGATTTTGCATCTTTTTAATTCTTTCGCAACTTCCTCTTTGCTGGGGTTTGAGCTCTGAGGGCATTAACCCATAAAGCCCCAAAGCCATTTGCTTCGAGGCTGTGACTCTGGAACAATTGAAGGCAATTTTGACAGAACTTCCCCCTCCTTTGTCTTCCCGAGCGAGCAATAACTGTTGCTTTTAACAGACTGATTCATACCCTGTCTCTTACAGCACTTGTCAGCCCTCAGGCTGCTCTGCAGAGCTGCTGAGCACCCTCCTGCCCGCTCCAGGCTGAGCTGCAGGGGCGCAGAGGTGGGAATCACTTCCCCACAGATCGCTCACAATTCAAAATTTGACAGCTCCCCAGGGCCCAAAATCCTGTAACCCAGCCCCCTAAAACCACTTGTGGCCTCTTGTGATTCAGCTTCTCCACGTTCACCGGCACCGTGCGGATGCAGGCTCTGTGCCCCAGCTCTAACAGCAGAAGTTTTATGGGTTTAATATTTGTAGGTTATGAAGCACCGGAGAATGGAGAAGTGTTTATCACAGATTGGGGTAAGAGCGCTGTTTATTAAATATGCTGAGCCTCAGAGATCTTTTCTGAGTGAGAGGGATGAGCTGCGTGAGGAGCAGCACTGAAGCTGGCGCTGAACTTCCCGAGCACCCAGCCCGGGCGCAGTGCTGCTAACCCAGCCACACGGCCACCCCTTCCCAGAAACAGCCCCGCCACAGCCGGAGCCCACGGACAGGGCCATTCCTGTTTGGGAACTCCCAGGAAAATGAAGACCTCTCCTTCTTGCTGGTTCAGGCAGTGGATATGGCAGGTGTTCACAGGGGACAGCAGCTCAAGGCAAAGCTAGGAGAGAAGGAAACACACAAGTGTGTTAAAAGAACCTCATGTGAAAGAGGTTAAAAGGTAGTTAAAAGAATCAATGTCTTTGGTGACCAAAATATTGGGATTTGAGAAAATATTTTGTATAAGTGCCAAAAAAGTTAGCTAGAGAAAACTTTATGACAGTTTGCTTTTAGCAAAGTACTACACAGCAGCAGTTGTTCACTGATGCAGGAGAGCACGAGGAGGTCAGCTTTCTGTCACAGGGGTAAATTTTTAATAATGAAGGGGGAATTAGGCTGCTTTTCTTTGGAGCTGTAAGTAAGTGTGATGGATGTTGCCTCCCTGTGCCACAGGCTCAGCCCCCACGTCCAGCAGCTGCCTCATGCAGGCAGATGCATCCCAAATTAAGTCATCATTTCCAAGTATACCTCATTTGTGAACTGTCCCTATTAACATTTTAATGGGTACATCCTTCAGACTCAGTTCCAAGTAGCTCCTGGAAGGGCTGAGCTCTTAGATATGCACCTTGAATAGTAAAAAAAATCACTCTGTAGTAATATGCATTGGACTGATTTGATAAGTTTGAAGCAAACTGCTGGGTATTTATACAGCTCTGCAGAGAATAACGGTGTGGGAACAGATACTTTGTGCAGCTCTGGGAGTGACACTTTTCCCTCACTCTTAAACCCCCATTGCTGTAGGTGCCTGGCTTGAGGGAAGCCAAGCGAGCGCGGGGCACAGTGTGTCTGTACAAAGGCTGTGAAAACCCCCGTTGCCATCCTGTGTGCCAAGGGACTCCCTGCCCTGCCCCGTGACACCAGCAGCGCTGGCTCTGGGCTTGCTGTGGGTGCCTGGAGGCAATTCATCTGTGGGAGAAGGAGCCCAAAGTGTCCCTTCCCCTCCTGCTGAGCCCAGCACCCACGGCATCACCTGCACACCCCATGGCCCCTCCAGGGCTCAAGGCATCGCCCACAGCATCGAGTTGGGATTCAGAACCCTTGCTGCCACCGGCAAACTCTGCTGCCTGCTCCAGTGTGCCCAATCCACCAGGAATTCTGCCTGGGCGAGCAAAAAGCCAGAGGAGCAGGTGGAGGTGTTGGCTTTCAGGGCAACATAATGAAGGGGAAGGCTCAAGAGTCCCGATCTTTCGTGGGTCTCCCACTCGGTGTGGAAACTGATGGCTGTAAAAGAAAACTGTGGTTTGGGTAACCAAAGCTGAGCCTTTGCCAAAACCAGCAAGGCTTGAAGCCATGCTGTGTAAAAAATCACACGTCTTCCGATGTGCCTTTTGGGCACCGGCTGTGTCACCCACCCCAGTGTCATCCCAAGGACAACGCGTGGGGTGGGATATGCCTGGGGCAGGGACAGAAATAGGTGGTTTCCAAAACCAGTAATTGGAGTGGATGAGGTGCTGGAGGGGCACCCTGGGGGGATAATAACTGCGATAACGCTGAGGGGAGACAAAAGCACTGCATGCAATATTATGAAAGAAGAAAACCCTGGGAGAACAAATGGGCTGTAATTACAGGTTATTTCAGATTCTGTGACATCTAAATGTCAACCCCATAATGCTGTAACAACAAGCACTCGGTACAGTACCGCGCCACACGCCTGATGAGCGCAGCCCTGGGAGAGGTGCAGCAGCCTTTAGCTCTGCTCCCACTCCCCTTCCACCCGGCACGCAGAGCCACGATGTGCATCAGGAGACACAAGGCCGCCCTTGCTTGGCATCCAGGTCCAGGGGGGTCACACCGTGACCAGGGGGTCACTCTGAGCAGTGCACCCTTCATCTTTCCCAGCAGAAGTGCCCGGGCAATGACAGCACATCCACCATGGGGCTGGCAAAATGCTCTGAGTCCTTAGTGAGCACTGATGCAAATATCCAGAAACCCGCTTCAACTGATGTCCATAAAGTTCTCCCTCACTGAACCCCATCACTGCATCCTGCCTAACTGTCTAGGGCACGAAAGTGCAGAAGGATGCCTGGCTGAAGCTCACCTTTCTGGTCCTGCTGTCGCAGATGCTCTCCCTAAACAAGTGTCTCTAATCCATCTGCCTTCACACCTCAGTGCTGCACGGATCATGCCCTACACACTTGTTCTGCCAATACGGTTAGTCCCAAAGCACAGTGGGTGAAATTACAGCAGCTCTTGCTGCTAGGCAGCCTCCTCCACCCAATTAGTGGTTTCAAAGAGTTTCAGCTGCTTGTGGGGTTTGATCATTTTTCAATTTTTCCTGTGGGCACTGCTCATTGCAGTATCCAGCCAGAGGAAAAAGCTCTCCCTGCTCTAAGATTAATTGGTTTAAATGCCAGAGAAAGCTCCTTCGTCCCATCAGCCCCATCAGCAGCACCGTGCTCACCTCCCATGGAGCCCAGGACCTCACGTGCAACATCAGCTGCTCCTGAGAGAGCAAAACCCATGCTGGTTATAGCCACCTTTTTTTTTTTTTAGGAAAGGACTAGATAGGACCAAAGTTCCTCCCATCCTGCACACTCACCTAACTGGGGTTGTGAACCTGGTGTTGCCGATGCCCTGGTACCACAGAGCATGAAGCCTTGGGCACATGGAGCAGTTTTTTCTCTACTCTAGTGAAAGGAAATTGTGACTGGATCAGCCCAGATGAGCCCTTGGATATGATCTCCTCCTTCCTGTAATTTGCAAAGTTCCTGTTCAGACAATAGTCTGAACAGCCACGGCGTATTTCCAACTAAGGCAAGAGGAAGCTTTCAGCCTTTCAACTTGGCCATTTCAGTTTCTCAACCTACTTCAAAGGAAAACCTCCTATCCAAACCATGGGTTACCCCTGACTAGTCATACTGCGGTGCTTTTTTTTTTTTTTTTTAAATCTCTTGGGAAATACATTCACAGAGTTGGCTTCTCTCCCTTCTCAGATATGAAAACATCTCCCCAGCTATTTCAAGGTAGGGTGAGGAATTCTAGGAGGTCCAACTGGAACAGCATATAAGTAAGAAATCTGTGGAAACCAGGTACTTTTTTCCACCTTATGTTTGCATGTTGAAAGTATCTTTCCTGGTGATTTCATTTCCTCAGTTGCTCATCTGCAAAGAAATGCAGAACTGCCTCTGTCCTGGTCTTTGGGAAGGGCTGCAAAGTGATGGAGGTGAACTTCTTGCTAACTTGATTTCCTCAGCATCTCCTCAATGTGCCACAATGTCTCACGTGTCCCATGAACCACTGGAATTGCTGGCTGAAATCTCACATCTCGGGGCTTCTCTGAGTGCCTGAAGAATGAGCTGGTGGTCAAATCTCCCATCACCTTCAGGAATCAGTGATGTGCACAGAGTCAGGGTCTGAGAAAGGTGCCTGGAGGATGAGCTTCTGTATCAACATCCTGGCTTTTAGCAGTCTTCTGGGATAACCAGCATTGCTTCTTCCTCATTTCCACTCCTTTTCTTGTAGGCTGAAGGCCTGTTACATCTAATTTGGAAATTTTCTGTTGCAAAATGTGAGGCATTGAGTTCAGAGTGAAATTGTGACACCGTCTGCATTCGAAAGAGGCAGAACTAGGGAAACTCTGCCTATGAATTGCAAATCTCTAAATCTCTTCCCTTCTCCCTGCAGCTGTCTCACATCTCCAACTCATTTTAACACATCTTGGTTCCTCCTTGGAAAAAATGTTGGTCTCTAAGAGAATTTGCTTAAAAGAACAAGAACCAGCTGTGGTACCAGCTCCCAGTTCACATTACATCTCCTTGCAGTTGCTTCAAGCAATTAGCTGGTGTCATGTTAGCAGTGATGGGATGCCAGGTCATCAGCTACTGGTCCTGATAGTCCTGAATCACATCTGCCAGCCCAGCGGAGATGCCAGACACTGCAGGAGTGCAGTGGTCCTGGTGGGTTTATGAACTTGTGCTTTCAGCCCCAAGTCAGGAAATAGTCTCTTTTCACCAGTACCGGGCATGGGTTCAGGATAACGTGGTGCTGACATCTCTTTCCTGCTTCAAATCATCCTCTGGCAACCTTCACACTTAGATCTGGTTTGTTTATCACCTCTTACCTCTGAAGATAATATTCCCTTTTTTTCTTACCTCTTGTTTTGGCACCAGCATCTCACAGCCCAGCCAAGGCGCCGGAGTAGGCTGTCCTTGCAGGAAAGGCAGGGAAAACCCCATCTGAAAGAGGCTTTCCCCCTCACCAACTGTATTTAAGGCTTCAAGGCATTTCCTCATCTCTCCCAACCTTGTCTAAAAGGTAAACACCTTGGGCCAGAGCTGCCCTTGCTGGGTGGCCGTGCAGTGCTTGGCACAGTGGAGCTGCCTTCAGACGGGGTCTCTCATGCACAAAGCCCTCTTTTAAATAAATGCTAACTCAGTTGTTCCCTGCCTGTGCCGGGCATAGCTCGCTGAAGGCTCGGGCTTGCCCATCTCAGTGGTAATCAGGGATGCAGACTCACAAAGAGCATCATTACTGACAAACTGCTGGGAGTTTTTGCATATTTCTATGGAAGTTGCAGATGGGATCCACCATTTGGGACCATTCGGTGACCCTGTGCCACCAGCCTGACGGCAATAAGCAGCTCTGGTGACACAGAGAGCAATTTTCTGTGGCCAGCCACAGCATCAGCTTCTGCGAAGCAAGAGATTTCAGTGCTCAACTCAAAGAAAGAGAAGATCTTGCCTTCTAGAAGGCTTCGCATCAGCAATTTTTTGCTTTCCTTCACTGAAGTCATGCTTCATTTGACACTTTTGACCATGGTAAAAATCACCAGCACCTCACCCCCTGGGAGGAGGCTTCCCACGGAGAGGGGTGCTCCATGTGTTTTCTAAAGTTTGGTGCATGTAATTGTTGCTTCTTCGTTGCAACTGCAGTGCAAATACCATACACAGGATAAATGCAATGAAATTGGAATTCGCTTAAAAATCAGGAAATACTACTGGAGAGAAGTTTTTGTTTGCTTGATTTTCTGCTCTGGTGGATGTAGATTTGTGGCTATAAATGAGGTCTTTCCTAGAGCACTGACTTAGCTGAATATTTTACACTTGCTCCTCAGTATATTAAGGCCATTCATTCTTGCCTGCCAGTCAGCCATAAGCAGGAACTTAGCACATATTTTATCTATCAAAAATCCACAAAAATACACCACAAAACCACAAGGGAAGCTTGAGAGTGGATCCTGTCCCCTGTATGAGGGTCTTTCTGTCCCCTGGGCTTATCACACAGGTGGAGGAAAGCGTAATCTTTTCTCTCTTTCTCTAGGTCATTAAGAAATCTCAAACCTCATCAAGTGCAAGGAGGAAAAGAGTCAAACAGCCCTGCCTGATCCACTCCCATGTGTCCTGCCAAATAAACATCTCTGCAGGCAGCACGTGGTGGTAACTCCTGGGAAAAATGGCCTGGGAAAAACGGTGGGGGAAATGACTCCAGACAGGGTTACCCCCATGCCAAGGCCAAAATAAACGACTTTTCTCCCCAGCAATGAGTCCCACTCTGACGGGAGCTCCAGGGAGAGCTGCTGGGAGCTGTTGCAGTTGCAAGTCCCCTCTCCTGCCCAGCCCTCCAGAAACCCCCTCCAGTTCCCATGTCCTCGGTGGGTTACTGCAGCATCCACCTCTGTACCAGCAAGCAGCAGGGAAGGGCACCTGCAGGTCCAGTGAGCTGCTCCGCTCCCCCAAAATCAACGGCAACATTTCCACTGGTGGCAGCTGACGCAGGTTTGAGTTACAATGACGAGCCATGACAGCGTGATCAAGGCTGGCATCAGCAAAGATGTGGGCTGGCATTGGCACTAATAAGCAACAGCAAGGAAGTTTGGTGCTCGTCACCAAATGCTCCCCAGCCCACCCCCTCCCGCCAAGTGCCCCAGCCGTGCTTTTGTCTCATTGCATGCAAACATCTGACCCTGAACTTTCAGCTTCATGAATTTCCAAAACCAGAAGCCAGATGTGATGAAATCCTTCCCTGCGGCAAGCAGAGACAGCAAATAAGTCACCGTGCTAAAGTAAGAGCAGCATTGCCCAAATGGGATTTCCCCCGCGGAGGAGGTGGACGCGCAGGACCTGCTCTGTGGGCTCCAGGCACAGCGCGGGGGGCTGGTGGGTGGAAGTGCCACAGGGCAAAGCCTCGCTCCCCCCTTCCTTCTGCCTGCGAGACCCGAGGGTGGTGCCGAGCGAAAACAAAGGAAATGAGAGCCGCGATGAGCAGAAGTGAGGGTGGGAGTATGGAGGGGCTCTGAGGGATGAAAACCCCTTAGCAAATAATGAGGCTTGTAAATTGGTCCTACTTAATAAAAATATGTGAATAAATTAACTTTGCCTGCTGGTTAAATCTGTTCAGTTTTTCTCTGTCGCATCATTAAGCAAACTCTGGCGAGGCAGCTTACCTCTCAAGCACATAATGTGGCACTATCTGTAACGGGTGACATTTTCTATTCTGGCATGTCTTTATCTTGCTAAGGAGCAACACCTCGCAGGAGAGCAAAGCGATTTGCAGCAGCTCTGCCTCCCACCAGCCCCCTCCCACCCAGGGAAAGCATCGCAGCCCAATTCCGCTCTGGGGTCGACGTGCCTGATGTGCTGCCACAAGCTGTTTCTGTGAAGCAGGGACTGTCGGAGCATCCTCCACTCCTCAGGGCCTCCCTTCCCATTTCTATTCCTGGGGTCCTGCTCACACCCCCAGGAAAGTGAAAAACCAAGTTACTACAGGGACTAAACTCTTGCAGCCATGCTGGCAGGTCCCCTCTGCTCACTGGGCGCAGGCTGCCCCGCGTGTCATCTCTGTCATACGCTTCTTTAGGTTTAACTCCATACCTGTGGTTTTCCCATGACTCTCCTCGCTGGTCCCACGGGCTGGAAACCACCCGGAGCTCTTCTTCCCCGAGTCTCCCACTCAAGTGTCATGTTTGCCACAGTGTCCCAGGTTTAGTTTCTCACATGAAAATCTGAGTTCTGCGTTAAGTGGCAGAATGGCAAAGAGCCAGCTTTCAACATGTCTTTTATCCTCAAAACAGATTCATCACTTAACTGTGTACGATACATATCTATATTTGATGACATCAACTCAAGCAACAGTTCTCTTGTGTTAACACCTTTTCATGGGCATTGATTTCTCAGTGATGTTCAAGATATCAGCTTTCAACATACACACGGTTTAACATCAGTACAACTTCACCTCTAAAATAACCGTAACGGGTATCAAAGTGACTTTTTCCTTCCTATATTTTAAAAAAAACCCTTCTGACACTAATGAGATGACACTTCCCAGCACAGTGTAACACTCCACAAAATTTATTACCCTCCTAAGTAACAAACCTCAGCATCAGTATGATAAATGCCAGTTTTTCAGCTACCGTCCAACCCTCACCTTCTCACTAGCGCTTCGCAAGGTGTTCACCTTCCAAACCCAAATTCTTCCCTTACTGATTTCTACATGGCTATTAAAGCAAAAACCCATGTGTGAGGGTCACGAGGCCATGGAGAAGAATGGCGCATAGGACGCTATCCGTTGCCTCCTGTGGTGGATGTCCAGACAAGGGCAGGAGAATTGACCCCTAGATGCAGGCAGGCAACAGGGCCTCTGCTGCTCATGGTTCCCTGTCAGGGAACCTGCTGAAACTGGTGTGATACCCACCAAAGACCTTTATAAAAATCTCATCCTCAGTCTCTTCTGCAAAATGGAAATGGGAGCACATCTCTGCTTCATGAAGGGTTTATGAAAGCTGCCACTCTGGAGGCAGAGTGGCAATACCTCACACTGATTATTATCCTTTCAAGCAGATGTAATTATGCTAATCAAGGCTTGTCTGATGCTGAATTTTACAATCTAGAAGTGCAAATCATCCAGGATTAGTAGTTAAAATTTAGTGGGAGCTGAGGGAAATTCTAGAGAAGACAGGAAGAACTGCTCTGGAGTCAGTTTTTCCTAGTAAATATGATTTTTGAGGCTGAAAAGGGATGTTTCAGGAACTGCCTCACATGACGCTCCACTGCCCTGGCTGGGAGCTGGACAGCACGTGTCTGAAGGATGCAATGGGACACTCAGGGTGGTACTTAGTCCTCTTGGTCCATCTCTGTGGTCTCATTCACTCCAAACCCCCATCTGAACCTGGAGGGCCCATCTCTAAAGCAAATCCAGTCCCATGCTGGTCCCCAGCACTTCACCATTTCAGTCTTGCCTGCCCATGCCCCAATCTCTTCTGAAGACCTCGCTCAGAAGGCAGGGAGAGGAACTGAACATTGCTTGGGGCGGGTTCCCCAAATGCTGCTGGCCATAAAAAAATTATTTCTTAAAGATTAATGCACATCTCCTGCCAAAAAGATTAATCTTCCCAAGGAAAAACTTCTTTTAAAGATGTGCTTGTTGGAAGGCAACATGCTGCTGGGATGGTTTGCTGGCTGAAGGGCCTCCTCTGTTCTCCCAGCTATTTTAACCCCTGGCCTCAGATAATTTCGGCTACTTAACGGGCATGTGGAAATCTTTCAGCTTTCCCCAAACAGAACAACACAGAGCATTTTCTACAGAAATCTCATGACAAAGTCCCCCAGTTGCTGTAGAGGCAGAAAGGTTCTTGGATTAATCATGGGAACAGCAGGGAATTAAGAAGCCTGGGGAGATGAATGCACCAGGGTTTTGTTAGATAAATGCTTAAAAAAATATAATCCAGACCTACTTTGTTTCAAGCACCTCAGAAGCTGAGAGAATTCACTGAATCTGGCTGCAGAAGCCACTTCACTTCTGTAATTTAATCTCATTGAGGTGCATTATGTCAAATAATTACCTTAATGAAGACTAATGGCAGAAGGGAGGAAAATAATAGAGATGCTTTGAAGAAACGAAGCTGCAAAGCTGCTTTGTTTTTAACCTGGCGCTGATTTAGCTCCCGCTTCTCTGGCTCTACCCCTTACAGAGGTGTCCGATCTGCCTCTCTTTCTGAAAAACTCCCTGAAAATTAAATTAAAAGGAATAACTTGAGAAAGAAGTTCTCCAGCATGGATGTGGTGAGGAAGGTAAACGAGCTCTTCCCCCACCTTGGCTCCCACATATTTTCCATTTGACCTTGCCTAACACTGGGGCTGTCCTCCAAGTCATCTGAGCTATCTCCCACCATTCCCGGAACAACTGACTCCAGACCTTCTAGAATTAAGGGAAGGAAAGGAAAGGGGGGGAAAAAAAGGGGGGGGGGGGAAGTAAATTTAGCCCATTTTTCTCAAATTAATGCAACATGTGACATTTCACCTTTTTTTTTGGGGGGGGGGAGCAAATATTTTCCCCCAGACTTCACTCTCTGACTCTGGAAAATTAAACGCATGATCCCACTCCACAAGCCTGTGCCCAGCCATTGCCACAGGTCTCAGACATCCCTTGCATTTCCAAAAGTACTCTTAGTTTCTCACACAGTTTTTTTCCTCCTTGTGCTTCCTGGACAGCTTCTTGTAGAGGTAAAGCATCCGCTTCTCCTCCTGACTCTCAAAGAAGGAGCCTGCGATTTTTCTGCACAGACGGTGTGCATAGGTTTCCAGAAATACAGTGGCATAGAGGATGCAGAAGAGCAGCCCCACGACGAGCAGCACAGAGGGGTTGGGAGGCATCGGAGGACTGATCCTGCAGTGGGCCGAGCTGAAGATCAGATAATGGTGGTAGCTTCCTTCAAAGTCCTGAAGTGGTAATTCTTTGTAAGGAAGTTGTAAAAGTTTCCAAAAAAAGGGCAGGATCCCTATTTTAGCCTGAAATAAAGAGAATTAAAAGTTAAATGGGGTATGAAGAAACAAAAAACAACTGGTTAGTATGAAAACATCAGCCTGGGGGTGTGCAATCACCGTTACAGTTTGTTTGGGTGCATTAAGAGGAGGACATTGATATGCATGCAAACTTCAGGCTGAGCGAGAATAACAGCATGTTGTGTGCTTGGCGTGGTGAGACCCAGTCCTATCTGTCATCTTTAGCTGCTCTTACAGAGGTCCTAACAGGGATTCACTGAGGGAGATTGACAAGGAAACACTTAATGCAGACAGCAGTATTAGTGGCTGCATATTTGAATATTGGAGGTTTTTTCTAAGCCCCAATTATTTTACTGTAAACTCATCATAAGCAGGCATCTGAGCTAGGGAACCCTGGGGCTGGGGAAGGAGAAGGCTGCATGGCAGAAGAGGAAAGCTAAAAAACTAAACCAGAACTAGTCCAGATAAAGTATATTAAAATAGAAACTGGGGAGGCTCGTGAAAAGGATTGCACAGGGTGACAACAAAGCCAGCGAGCAGAGCTTTCCCTTTAAAGAACAGCCACTACAATAAGGAGACATCCTCACAGCTGAGACATGTATTCATCTGCTTCCCCCTTTCTCTTGTGCTTGTACCCACTCTGCGGTGGGGGGGGGGTGATGCCGCAAGGACACCCTTTCCTCCACTCTGCCTAGGGAAGGGACCTGGAGATACAGACTCTTTGCAGCATGAGGCACTATTTGCTCCTCTCCTCGCTCCCAAGGAGCTGTAATTTGGAGCAGCTAAATGCTGCTACTTGATGCACCGGAAGGAGCAACTGAGGTGGTGCCTCTACCTCCTCCCCTCCAAGCCTGGTACATTGCTTGTCCAGCTGGCTGCTGGGGAGGGGAGTAAGGGTTGTGTAAATAAGGCTACAAAGACTGCAATCCCCACCACCGCTTTCCGTGATGTGATACACAGCAGGGTCCCCACGCAGGGAAGGAGAGGGGACCCCAGCACTTACACTGTATTTGATGTTGAGAGTGACGGGCACCGTGGAGAACTGAGCTGCCTTTCTCACCGCAGTGTCTGCCACGCTGAACGCAAAGTGGTCCAATGCCACGACCACCAGCATCAGCATCAGGGCCACGGTGAGGAGCATGGCTTGCATGAGACACAGCATCACTTCTTCCCGGGACAACTTCAAGCCTGTTGGTCGAATGAGGTTTTTGAATGGGCCCACCAGCAGATGAGTTGCTTTTCTGTCCACAGCTAAGCACTCCAGCTTCTTGGTGATGTAAAAATTGTCAAAGCGGAGGTTGGTGAGGTAATTTTTCAAATACCAGGTGGACTCAAAACAGAGATAGAGCATGGAGAAGCCGGCAACCAGCTTGTTGCCTACTCGTACAGAGTCTTTGACCAGTACCTCAACAGCCAAAAAGTCCCTCCCAATTTTCTCACCAGCAAGGTGCATTTGTTGGTAAATCAAGGAGCTGTTCTTAAGCAGTGAAAACTGAAAATGTCCATTCATAGGTCTATAAATATTAATGGAATGAGCATTTTCTTGTATTGCATCCCCAAACTCCCAGGAAGCTGTGTCTAGCAGAGCAGTTGAGTTCAAAAGACTCTCAGAGGAATTCTTGCAGATGCACTTAATAAGCTGCAGTATGGTTTTAATGTTGCTTATGATGTTGGGAGTTATGTTAACCACTACTATCATGGTGCAGGTTGACAAGAGAAGCTTCCGGCCTTGTTTGGTACCTAACGTAGGCATGATCATACTGAAGACACAACGGGCAGGATGCACCAAGAAAAGGGTGAGGAGAAGGAGCAGACTGAAGGAGACAGCCATTGCAACGGACAGATGCCAGGAGTACTCCAGGGAAGCAAACATCCAGTTGTAAAAGAGGCCTCCTATCACCGCTGTAACGCAGGAACACTGCAGAAACAAGGTCCACAGCTCTCTGCCGTTTGCTGGGACAGGCTTGGAGTAAACTGACCATAGTTCTGCCACAGTCCTGCGCACCTTTGGGAACAGAAAGTCTTCACAGTAGACACGGGCTCTCCTACTGTAAGAAGAACAAGTACATGGGTGTTAGCAGAGGAAGTATGGACACGCACTAATTAGGGGCTTTCTCAAGATGATCAGTCATGAGTCTTTAATGTCTTTCTCTGAGTGCCTCTGGTCTCTCTCTTCTCTACTTCTCTGCTTACCTGAGTAGCTGAGACTGAGCTCTTCCCTGGAAGCACACAGGACAGTGAAGTTCAAGGCATTTCTTGAAAGATCAAATACCAAGTACAATGTGACAGCTCCTCCTCTAATGCAAGCACGGGAAAGCATTGTATTATTCTACAAAAATCATAATAAAGTAATTCAGAGGAGCCAACTCGTTGGCAGTGGCTAAGGGTGGCTTTAGCAGTTATTCAGAGGATGCTGGAGGGACAAAGAGGAGGCTCTTGGCTGCTGTGGAAATCGTGAGACCAGCTCTGTAATTTCAAGGTCTTCAATGGATAAGAGGCAGCTGAGTGAGAGTTTCTGATCTCCCTGTTTCTTAAGAGCAGACAGAACAAAAATCTGCAGGTTTAAGGGTGACAAATACAGAACTGATCAGAGGAAACAATTTCACACTGAAGCTCCAATGCCAGAGGAAATCTCCAAGGACAAGAATTTGGCCACCGCAGACAGGATGAAATGTCCCATAAAGCTATTTAAATGTCTAATGGAAACAAACATTTGGGAAGGAATATAATTTCTCAGGCCTCACATCTGGAGTGACTCTCCGAAGACCAGAAAACCTGGTGGGGAGAAGGAGCCTCTCCCCAGGATTAAACCCAGCCAGGCCATCCCCAGCTCTCCCCACCCAACAGCAGCCTCAGTTATCCTTTGAGGGAGAATTTTGACTAGCAAAGGAAGCTTTTCAGTGGAAAAAGGCCATTCAACAGCTATCAAGATGGAGGGAAAAGAGAGGAATTAAAGCAGATGCTACATACCCAGCGGCAGAGAGGTGCCCCAGTCTTGCTCGAAAATTCTCCATACTCCAGTGCCTTATTGCTCTGAGAAAGGATCCTGGCTGCAACTGCTGGGAGATGCAGGATAGAAAACCAAGGAAAATGGTACCAGAGAGCCAGGACTCCACAAAAAAAAAAAAAAAAAAAAAAAGTTTTAAGGCAATTCAGATCAGCAACGCTGGCAATTCCTGAAGTGAGGGGGAAAACCTGGTGTGTGAAGCCTGGGGAATAACCCCGCTACAGGACAGATGGGATGCACAGCACTGCTTGGGCTTCACACTTCTGATCTTACTGTTGTTGCAGAGAAGGCTTATTTTCATGACACACAGCTGAAAAAAAATGAGTCAATGACATACAGACTGACGAAGATGGAACAAGCATCACATGTAATATGGAGTGTCACCATTGGTCATGGGGAAATCAGCTGTCTCATCCCAGCTGACTCTTCCTCCCACTGCCTACCAGCGAGCAGCAAGGTTAAGATTTCTCTCAGAAAGAAGGGGAGGTTTTCCTCCTTCAGACACCAGTCATGACACAAAGGGCATGGTAGGATCCAGCAACCCATATGCTGATAATTGCTCATCTTTTCTGGCAGGCTGCTGCTCCCTGGTAAAACCATGAGCCCATGTGCAGGGTGCACAAACTGCTTAAAGGCTCATCTCACAGTCCTAGTGGAAGAAGATGAAGCTTCACACTCGAATCTTTCCCAAATCCCTATAGCCAGCAAATCCACTGCAAAGAAAGACCTGCCACAGCCAGGATTCCCAAAGCGCTAAGAAGCTCCCAGACGTGCAAGCCAGAACGTGTGATCTCCGTGGGACTGACTCACCTGACCCCTGGGATGTGTAGGGCACTGAGCTCCAGCCACCAAATCTACTTGCTGGGAGACGAGGACCAGCCCATGGGGTTTGCTCCTCAGTTCTGTCTCCAAAGAAGAGGATTCCCTGTCCTCCGGTCAGCTGGCACACAAGAAACGCGTACCACCGCTGCCTACCTCCTTGCAGTGAGCTTGTGGGTTATGGGAACCTCCCCTGGCTCCATCAAACCTGCCCCTTTGCCAGACACTCTCACGCTAAGCCCCCACTTGTAGGCAAAGGAGACACAGCTCCCCCAGCCCCTGCTGAGGCCACTCAGCACTTACAGGCACCCATTGTCCCGAGCAGAGCCCTCCCGCTGGGTGGGAACCGCCGGGCCCCCGGGATGTTCTCATGCTCCCCTGGGCGGGAGAGGGCAAAGGGCTGGAGTCAGCCCTGTCCTGGCCGTCCCTCGGGATGGAGCACGCGGGGCTCTGCTCTGCAGCAAGCGGTAGGAGAGCAGCACCTTCCCCAGGGGACACAGCCAGACCCCACGGCAGCGGCAGTCATCAGACGGCGAGCAATCATGAGCACAAGTGGGCAGAGCAAACCTCTGTCTGCATCCTCAGCCCTTCCTGCAGGTACCAGGCAAGGTCCTTTCCACCCTTGCTGCTCCACTCAACAACTCTGCTTTATTGCTAGAGTTTTTCTTTTTTCCACATGGCTGGTAGAGCAAAGGTTTCCTCCTGGTGCCCTGGAGCTTGTGCAGAGGGCAGAGATGCCAAATGAGAAACTTTGACTGACTGGCTCCAGCCGGGAAGAGGCACCAGCCAGTCGGGTGTGAAAGAAAGTGCTATTTGTTTGGAGCATCCATAGCAATTGCTTGCACAGGCCATGAATTAGGTCTTGAATTCAATTTGCAGACTATAAAGGACCACCCCAAAAGGCCCATAGCTGTACCCTACAAAATTCATCAGGTTCTCCTTAGTCACTATTCTGAGATTAAACTTCTTTCTCACTGTATTTCAGAGCTAAATGATCTTAGCATCAGTCCCTGGGACACCATCCAGGCTAAGTAGGTAGCTTTCTGGGCAGAAAAAATGCTAGCAATAGACCACAAAGAACAAAAAAACCCCAACAACCCTCAAGTCCACAACGCAGTGATGAGTTTTTTCTGAGCCTGCTGCGTCATCTGGCAAAGGAGAGTCTGGGGGGAAGCTGTGTTTGACCAGTAACTCCAGGCAGCACCAAGAAGTGTTTGTATGCAAAGTCAGACCTAGATTTTCGTCTGGCTCAACTCAGAATTGATCTCCGCAGGCTGGACTATGTGGGGTAGGAGGGCTGTGGCATAAAGAGAAGCTAAATCTGGGATATCTTATACCCCGAACTGATAACCCATAAATGAGCTAGAACCATCAATGCCTAACTTTCCCTAGGACACAATGAACAAGCTTGCTTTGCTAAAAAATAAATAAAAGTGTGTGTGTTTATAGACGTACACGAAGAACCATGGCCAAAGGCTAGGGAGCAGGACATGACCTGACCACGCATCTCAGCGACGCAACTGTGACATCTTGCGGTCACATCCTGCTAAAGTACCTCAAGGTCTGACTTCACTTCAGCTCATAAACTAGTCTGTGGGTGGGAGAGTTTTAAGGAAAACTGGAGAAGGAGAAACAGGAGGCTGGCGAGCCGGTGATGGGGATGCATACGCTACGTCCTCTCAGGATGCTCCCAAGGTGCCTTTTCCCACCCCGTGTCACTGGGATTTTGTGGCCCGGCTCCCAGGTGGTATAAAGGGGCTTTGCTTTCTTGAAAAACTCCAGCCTCTGTACAGCTAAAGCTCTAAAATTTTCTAACATCCCTGATTTGGACTTTTCAGCACTGCAGTAGGAGACAAAGAAGAGACCCACATGCCTGGAACTAGCTTGCTGTAACAGAGGGTTTCGTTTGTGACGCAGCCAGAAAGCATAGCCTGCCTTTGCTCCGATTAGGGATGGTGACTGAGCTTGTACCCACCAGGACACAGATTGTAAATCCCTTTCTGTTTGCAGCCCGCAGTGCTCACAGAGCGGGTCCCTGGGCATTCCGGACAAGAGCCTCTTGGCAAGACCCCTGTAGTGACGGGGTAACTCCGCGGTGGTGACGATGGTGGCAGGGGGTGCAACATAAAGGAGCAGCTGTATCACAGGTAGAGCGCAGGGTACATGAACTATACAGCTTAAGAAAATGAATAGGTAAAGAAGATGAATAGAGGGCTAAAAATAAGACAATTTAAGGCTGAAGATACTTCTCCATGGCAATATCATCAGCACCTGTTGATCACGTTATTCTGCCAATTCAAGAAATTGAGGGTGTGGGAAAGATTAGCCCATTAGTGGTAATTCTTTGCTTGGTAAAATCACATGCAGATGAACAACTTACGGTGATACAGAGCCAGGTCATGTCTTCTTAGGTTTCTACTATGGCAATATGGAAAAATCCCAGCAATATCCTTTCAGTGACTGATGAGGGATAAATGTGATAAGGGAACCAAGGCTATCTAACCTGCAACAGCTGAATTTCCCCCATCATACCAGGCTTTCATTTGTTTCAGGAATCTTTCCCTCTCTCTCCCGAACTTCCAGCATCGCTGCTGGGTGCAAATCGGCTGAGCACAGCGCTGGAATCGCTCACTGCTGTAAAGACCCATATAGCAGCTTTTCTGTGTGAACCGTTTGTAAACGCAACTTGAATGCTTCTGGGATAAAAGATACTACAAAATACTTTCCTACTGTAAATAAACCAGAATGATTTTCCTCCAAGTGTCTCAGGAGAACATGTGGATGTTGGTCCGGGATTGGATGGGGAACATCAAAGGAGTAAAGCAGAGATATTCTGGACGTTGCATTTCAATGCGTGAGTGGCATTTCCTGTTAATTAAAATTCACAAGCAGGCTGCTAATGTGAATGGCTTTTGTGATGGTTGTTGGGTTTTTACATTCCTTGAGAAACGGTGCATAGGCGGGCAAAGTTCCTTTAAAATAACACAGTCAAAGTAGTAGAAGGTTAGTATAGTACTTGAAATGCCCTTTCCTGGGAATTTTCTTATCTCTACTCACATCACAGACCCTTCAAGAATAATGGGGTTGACTTACCATTAAAAGCTGCTTTTGGCAAATTTTAGTACTAGCTGCAACAAATGGAATCAGAAATTATTCATGCAGTCCAGTTCACCCTTGAACTCCAGAAATACTGAATCTTAAAATTCCCATTAAAAAAAAAAAAATTAAAAATCAAGCATTCCAGACTAGTCCTACTCTCACAGATGCCTGGATATGAAAAAGCAGAATTAGGTAATGCTGTTGTCCACACACCTTAAACCAGATCCTCTGGGGAGCCCTGGGAAATGCAGAGGCTGCTGATAGAGCTGGCAGAGCCAGGTCTTTGACTAAGGTAGAAGTTTAGGATCCAGGTGTTCCTCACACCTTTCCCAGGTCTGCCAAGGCCCTGTTGTGTGACCTTGGGTAAGTCACTGGTCCCCTCAGTTCCCCATGTCAGCACAGAGATAATAAACCTGCCTTCACCGGCTGCATTTGTGAAATACTTTCTGATCTCCAGACAGACAGTGCCACAGACATGCCGGGACGCTGGCAGTGATTTTTGGAGACTTCTACACAAACTTTGTGGTCTCGGTTCTGCTTTCATGCCCAAGTAAAACTGTCCTCCTAGATTCAACCAGGATGCACCAAGCCAGAGCTGAGACTGTAAGTAAACCCGCGACCCCTACATCTGCAACGGAGCTGGATGTTGCCCTTTGAGCCTTGAAATTAGGCAACCCAAAGACCCTCGCTGCCTGTCCTCCAGGCTGCAGGGACAGAGGCAGCTCTGTTCCAGTGACCGACTCTGATCCCCTGCAGCAGCTCTAGCCGCAGCAAGGCAGCAGGACAGCAGGGCTCCGTCCTGCGGCACCTGGCCACGCAGGGTACAGCCCGTTCCCTGGCCCCCGCGACAGCGATGCCGTGCTGTTCACGGGACAGCTGGCTGGGAAAGGGAACTGCAGGGAGCAATTTTCCTTTCGCTATTCACCCCTTCTTCGCTTCCCTTCGCCATCCAGCCCTTCTTCGCTAAGGCATGACGAGGAGCACCCATGCACAGTCGGCACAGAGCTGCCCCGCGGAAGCGGAACAGGGATACGGAGCATCCCCAGCAAAGGCAGCTGCCGGGGCTGCACCTCTTTAGCACAGCAGCCCTGAGACACTGGGCTAGGAACCTTCCCGGTCTTGTTAGTCCTCTACTTAACAGGGCTCCGTTTTGGCTCAGACAGAGAGGGAAACCTCACTGCCCTCCTGCTCCTCCTGGGGAACCACTGCCCAAATCAGGGGGTGAAGCTAGGGCAGGGGGAGGCTTGGGCTTTGCTTTTCTCCTCTCAATCTACAGAGCAAACAGGACGATGTGACATGCTAACAAATGTGCTTTATTGTACATTTTTCACAATCATTAAGGATTTTGTTGAACTTAAGGATTTTTTTGAACTTGACCGATCAAAGTTCCACATTCAATTGGTTTTGGCGGTTTTGGTTCAACCCCCACGAGCCCCCCACCTACCATGCGACCCTAGGGTGCTCCCGGCAGCAGTTGTGGCTGGTGAGCATCGCCCTGCCAGCTCTCCCACCCGGCCCCAGGGTTTATCAGCAGCACAGGAGCAGGGGGGATGCGCCGGATCCCTACACCAGGCCAGTCTGCCTTGCCAGCTCCACCAGTTTACATCATCAGAGAAATCTGTCCCTGCTCAGGGATCCAGTCAATCACCTTCCCTAAACCAAGAATCATATCCTTCATCTTTCAATCCATTCATTTCAACGGCTGATCTTTTAAATTAAATATTTTAGATTCTTACAGAAAATTAAAAAAAAAAATCAAATCAGAAAAAATGGTGATTAAAATCACAGTCAATTTGCAATGCTTTCATTGAAAGTACCCAAGCAATCTGATCTAAAAAGATGTTAAGAATCAAAGCCTATTTTTCAGAAATGTCAATAATATTCCAATGCAAATTGTCCACTGTCCTATGACTCAGCGGGTCGCTCATGAATGAGTCAATCTCATAAACCTAAGACTGGCCACATTCACCAACGGTGAAACACCACCGATGTCCAAAGTTACGTCAGAAATTAATTTGGTCCCAAACCCCCATCTGTGTACTCAGTGCAAAGAACCAGGCAGCTATTACTGTCCCAGGTTTTCAAAACACTGAACATGTTTGGAAACAAACTGTTGCCTTCCTGTTTCCAAAGCTTGAAGTAATGCACCGAGTCCTATCAACACATCTCCTGAATCATCCCTTCACACACAAACCTGAAGAAATAGTCTTCATCTTCCATGAGAGAATTACTCATGAGATGGCAATGAGACCCCATCCTTCACATCCTGCTAGAAGCACCCAGCAACGCCGCCTTCCCCCCCGGTCAGATTCTGATACACTCACTCACATTGGGTTGCACATAAATAATCCAGTTGCCTCCACCCTGTTCCCAGGGCTGCTCTCCAAGACAAGGTAGGGTATCAGAAGCTAGAGCAGCAAAGCTCGCTAGATTTCATGGAGGGAGAGGCATCTACACAAAGATGCTCGATGCTTACAGGGCTGCCCAGTTAACAACCACCTACAACAGATGGACTCTGGGAGAGTCTGATTGGTACCTGCGGAAGGTGGGGAAAGATCTTCAGAGAAAATAACAAATGGATGTTGTGACACTGACCAGTATTTCTAAAAAATAAAATTAAACCAGAGGGTCCCATACGGTGTGAGCAGCCACATGGCTTTCCTCCTGTGCATACTCTGACGATTCTGGTGCCCAAGTCCTAAGTGAGTGAGTCCTTCCCCAGAGGTGGCTTTGTTCATATTTTATTTAGCGCACTTAAAGTGACATTTTCTACAGCTGTCAAGAGTGAGGTGGCATTTTCTGCATGAATGTTGGCCCATGCAGGGAAGGTCCCCAGCTGGAAGATGCTCTTGGCCCATGTGTTCATGGCCAAGCTAAGAAGCAGAACTCCCATAAGATTCATGAGCAACCCAGTTTTTGCCTACAAAAGAAATACAAAGACAACTGTTGAGTTTAGACTGGACATCTACAGCATGTGAAGCATGAAGCTATTTGAATATAAACATTATAAAAATGGAAGGGTTAATTGCCGTTAATTTTAGCAACATCTTAAGCAGGCTTTCTTGAGCCACAAAGGCCATTCTGCAGATGCTTACCAAGCTTTGATCCACCAAAAACATTAACATCTGTTTAGCCTCAGGAATGCAAGGAGGAACTGGGACCGAGCCTAATTTTACTTATAAGCTTTATTTCACTGAGCTGGGGAACTTTTCCTGCATTCAGAAACCTACGAAAGTCGAGCTGCTGACACTAGCAGGAACAGGAGCAGTGTCTGGGAGATGCTGAGCACATTCAAGATCAGCTTTGTCACCATTTGGAGCCACGGTGGCTCCAAGTTTCACAGGGCCAGATGTCATACAGGCTCCTTCCATATCCCTGTGCCTTCAAACACTGCTGAGAACGGTATCAGACTTCTGTCTTTTCACATTACTACATACTGAACTAGTAACAATCTGGAAAATTCATTTTTTAAACACTCAGGCTGATTGTTTTCAGCATTTTCTGTATCTAAAAGAACTTACCATATCCTTGACCATCAAGTGTCCAGAAGAAAATGCAATTGAGTTAGGAGGTGTTGAGACTGGCAGCATGAATGCGTAGGAGCATCCTATAGTGCCTGGTATCATTAAATAGAGGGGATTTACTTTCAGACGAATGGCCTTGAAAAACAGAAAGGAACAGAAATTTTACCTTGAGGATTAGGAATCACAGGCAGATATATCAAAGAATGCAAATAGCAAGTGCACCGTGCAGAGCTGTATCCCACACTTCATGACAAACAAGCACATATCTCGCCAACAACATCTGAAGGATTATTAGCCTCCAGTGTCCATGTTATGCTACAGGCACCTGTGTTGTCGCTCCCCAGGATTTCAAAGTGCCTGAAGCCCAGGAGCAGGAGAACCATACGGCACCTGTGCCAGCACAGACACAACACAAACCTGCCCATCCAAGGGGCAGAACGAGGAGGAGAGCAGAGAAGCAGCTGGTGTTGCCATGGGACTACCTTACCAGCTCTGCCAAGACAGGCAGAAAGATGATAATTGTGGCTGTGTTGCTGGCAAACTCCGTGAATAAGGCAATGACAATGGTGATGAGGATGACGGCCACGGGCGGTGGTACGCCCTCCAAGGGATGCAGACGGCCTCCTATCCAGACAGACAAACCGGACTCCTGCAGAAGGGGAGAGCAAACAAGCTGGAGAGCGGAGCTCCTGCGTCCCTGCAGGTGAACTGATCCTCTCCTAGAACTGCAAATTACATACGTCCTTCACCGACCCACACAAGCACCTATGTGCAGTGTCCTCAGGGTATTTAACAGCAAGCAGTTTGAAAGGAGTTGCAAGATCTCTTAACCTCCTTAGTTTTCATTGTTGTCACTTGGAGTTGAGAAACATGTCCTTCAAGTGTTGTCACCCCGCAGATGCAAACTTCCCAGAGCCAAATGAGAACCCCAAGTGACACCCTGATAAAATTCAAGTCTGTTGGGCAGAGTGACTGCAATGTGGCATCTGGAGAGGGCCTCACCTCACAGCCCTTTGCCATGGCAAAACCTCCTCCAAGCAGCAAGATGATGTTCCAGGGCACCGTCTCTTGGGCCTTCCTCCAAGTCAGCAAGGGCTGCGTCTCAGTGTTTGGTGCTAGATGAAGAGAAAAACCCAAACACCCACCCAAAGAGGAGCACGTCAGTCATCATCTGACAGAATGATATCATGAGCCTGACATCAGTGCTGAAGCTCACTAACCATGAGTTGCTGATGGTTAAAATATACATATGGCATCTCTTAAGCTAGACAATTAAAAGATCATTTAACTTGATATCAGATCTTAAAAAAAGGAAAAGAAATTCTAGCACTTAAAGTTTTCTTCGAGGCTTTCTTGAGGGAACATTCAATATCAGGTTATTTTTCTCTCTGTGACAGACATAAACATTGTCCTCAACAAATGGGAGTCATGGAAGGAGGAAAAATTCTACCATTTGAATTATGAAGATGTTATTAATTTTCCACTTGCCATTCAACAGCTGGCGAGTTTTATAGCAAAGAGCTCATCTCCCTGTAAAAATATAGAAGCTTAGCTATAAGAAAACTTATATTAACTAGAAAGCTGCTTAAGGCCTAGAACTGTTTTAAAGCCTATAATCGTGGGAAAGGGGTTTGTAATCAAGGTAACAGCTAACTGACCATGGCAATGTACAATGCTGCTATGTTCCTTGTACAGTCCCTACCCAACCGGACAATAGGCCTGGGAATATTAATCTTATGAAGTAAGTTGTAAGGGACAGGTGTATCCACAGCAAGGATACTGCGCATGCCTGCAAGAAGAGGGTCACCCAGCGAACATGGGTGTGAGACCACTGACGACCACCAGAGACCCCTGAGGACCACCAACTCAAATCACTGAGCATGCGTGATGGGGAGGAGAATATGGAAATGGATTCCAAGAAATGATTATCATAGGACTGCCTTTTCTCGGAAAAATAATGAATATGTATATTTTGATTCTATATAACCTGTATGTTGGTGATCACCTGGCATGCACGTTTGGTGGAGCTATTTCCCTCGTGCATCCAGTGCTGCAATAAAGCAAACCTAGGGTAACTCACATCTGGTAGAATTTTTCTTTAACATTCCCTAAAGGCCATCTCTTAATACATGATGAAATGAGCTCTGGCATATGGAAGAATGCACTAATGGTACTTTAATTTTCTGTTGAACAAGGGCACACATATTTTATCCAGAGGATAACATCTTTCTGTTTATGGACAGCACAACAAATGTGCACGACTCAGAGCAGCCGGTATTTTGTTCCCACAGACCCCAGGTGGTGCTGCACCATCCATGAAGGGCTGTCATCAGCTGCATCTCCACATTAAGACCATCTCTTATTCCAAGTGGCTTATGAATTAAAATTTGTATCACATTTCTACTTAAGAGGACAGACCCAAGATCTCAAAAGACTCCTGGTACCAAAACCTCCTGGAGAGTTTGGGCTTTAGGAGTTTAAATTCTAAATCATTCGGGAACTGAGGAAGGGTCCCTATTTTTGAGTATGGACGACTCGCCCAGCTCTGCCCTCTCAGAGGTTCATGCTCCCTGCTGAGGGACAGGAGCTGTTTGGAAGCCAGCAACCAAACCTCTGTTTCACAATCAGGTCTGATATGGTAAGTCAACACCGATTTCAGTTTGCTTCAACCCACTGTGGCATCATCTCTGACAGCTACATGAGCAACGGAGTCATTCCTGCAATCTGCAGCAGGGCAGTGACTGCTAAACCTCTTCTGGTGCTACAGAAAAGAAATCATCTTTATGATCAAACCACACCGCTCCAGACGGCCAGCACAGCTGCCGTGGGCTGGTGCAGGTCCAAGGGGGGATAGTCCTGGCTCTTGCTCTGTGCCTGCCCTGCCAGAGCACAGGCAAGGGCAGAGTCCCTGCCTGGAAGGGTCTCCTACTCACCTTTCAAGTCAAACCACCACCTGAAGGAAGGTTTTTGCGAAGGGAAGAAGAACAGTATAATCACAATGGTGATTCCTGTAACCGCATCTGAGATAAACCTGTCCAAAAGCAGCAGAAACACTTGTCAGAAGCACAAGCCTGTAGAATTACAAACTTTATGAGAACAAGGATTTACCAAAGAAGATTACAAGTTTCCATCAGGTTTGAATAATGCTCGTTGTTCAGTTCTTTTCTTTTTAATTCCCTGTCGAGCTACATTTCTACAGTGGGCTGTGAACCTCCTAGAAAAGCTGCCCTACAAATGTAAAACCCAAGATCTAATCCCCACCACACTGATGCTCTGGCTGTTCTGATTGCGGAGTCATGGTCGGTCCATGAGGGGTTATGAGGACAAGTTTCCTCAGCTCATTGCAGCGAGGAAGGGAAGCAGAGCCCAGACCATCTTATTTATATGAGCTCTTTGCAAAATGCTCAGACCTAAGGTGAAAGGCAGGCTCCATCCAGTAAAGAGCTTAAGCATGTGTTTGATTGTAAGGAGCTATTAACTGAGGAGGAAAAAGTCCATAACTACTTTGTTGTATTAAGGAATCATTTATTAACCTAGGGGTTTATTTAAAAAACAAACAAACAAACAAAAAAACCCCCCAAAAACAACAAAACCCCCAAATAAACAAACAAAAAAAACCCACAAAAAAATCCCCCAAACTATGAAGGTCTCTTCTGTTAAGAAATAACAACACTTGCTCTGAGCTTTAGCATTCCCAAGTCCTATATTCGTTCGTCTTCCCAAGGTATGGATGTCACAAGGGAGACAGACTCTAGCTCCTCCCACCTCTCTTCAGTCTCCAGACCCCCAGTGAGATCAGTGGATTGCATACGGAATTCAACGTTTCACTGTGAATGTACCGATAAACAGCATTCCCAACATTAAAAACCTAGGCATGGCGTCAGGTAGACATATGCCAACTTCCCACCGGGCTTCATGTACCTCCTCCAGGAGACAGAAACAATAAAGCTGGCTCTGCTACGTGAAGCTTAGTTTAATTCATTCCAGGAAAGCTGAGTAATAGTGTTAAGCAATCACTCAGAAACCCAGGAATCTCAACGACTGAGAAATGCTTTTGAAAAATGTGACCGTGGAATGAAAATAAAATCTTACCCTGGTGCAAACAAGCTTGCCCAACCTGGAATGAATTTGGGATCCCTGGAGAAAAGCATGATCGCAAACATGCAGAATAAGAAGAAAATTGCCTGTTCCGCAAACCTAAAATGAAAAGAAATGCAGTTAAAATGCTGATGTGCTAAAGGGAAGCTAGGACAGGTATTGAGCTCAGGCTGCAGCAGCTTGAGTGAGAAGTTAGGCTAGTTTTCTAAAAATAACTACAGTGAAACATTGGAATAGGTTGTAAATCTATTTGCAAATATTGATCTTTGTCTGCAATTATCTCTCATTGGAAGACTCTAAGGAGACACAAGACGGGCATCAGGAATGCCCAGACCAGATGTCACAACGCGCGCATGCAAGGTTGACCCTCTGGCTGTGGCAGAGAGGAAGGGCCAAGCAGCTTCTCATGGTCATGGCTCTCACCACTGCCCTCTGGGATGTCCCGAAGGCACAGTCAGCTGGGGATGGCTTCCCTCCAGTTCAGGCAATGTCAAAGGATGTCTGAGATTTAAATCATATATGAGACAGCAGGAACAAACTTCAAGGTCAAAACCTAAACAGTATCCCTTAGACACATGACACACAGTAGGGGAAATGGCAATATCATTCGCTAAGTATCAGGCTTGACTCTAGTGGAGTCAAGATTTAACCAAGACGATGCCTCAAAACACCGTTTAAAATCTCTTTCAGCACAAGGAAGGGCATTTAAACCATTGGGAAGAGGCCACTTGCACTGATTTTAAGTTATGGGGTTGCTAATCAAATTGGTAGAGCACAGCTTAATGGACTTTCTCACTCCTAGACCTCAAAGTAGGACTTTGATTCTTTCAGAGACATTTTGCAGGCTGCTCGATAATGTACTGAATGGAACAAATAAACCAATTTCTTTCATTTACAGCACAGGCACAGACAATTGTCTTTGAAGAACCACTCCATTTTCCACACAACAGCAATAATTACAATGTCGATAGCATGACACAAACATTGTTGAATCTTCACAGCATTGCTGTATGAAAATATTATTTTACAGATGAAGAAACACAGACCACTTAAGGTTAAGACCTATAGTTTCAAAAAGCTTCACGAGCCTTGGTTGCCAAGAATAGCAGTGGCTGGTTGGACATACCTGGGGTTTGATTCTTGGAGACAATCAACTTTTCCTGCTTCCTCTTTTTTTAGCATTTCTCCTAAGTCTAAAACTCATGTTTCTTTCTGTAGGCTCCTTTCTCCAAAATATGATCCCCATCATTGCAATTTGCACCAAGCTTTTTCCAGAAGACAAGACCTTTGAGAAACTACAATAAGAAGCTAAAAAAGTCTTGTTCTTTCTTCACCTAATACAGTTGAAGGAGTTATTCAGAAAAAAATAGCGTATTCCATGACATGGATCTGACTTCTTTCTATATACTTTCTTTGAGCAGCTCTTAAGCCTTCTTAAAGTATATCCACAATCCATATGATTCATATCTATCATATGATTCATCAGCCTTCTCAGCAAATGCTTCCTGCTTCACACAGCAGGTATGCACAAACCTTCAAAATTCAGCCTGCGTTGGTTAGTACCTAACACACACAGAATTGTTTTTGTCCCTGGAGTAGAAAAATTACGAACAGTAATTAAACAACCCAGGATGAATTCATTCTATAATACAAATTTTGGTCTTGAGCAGATTTGAGTACGAGCTGCTATTTGCAATTATTCCTGCTAGCGAAGGTGGAGAGACTGGAGCATGCAAAAAGCACACTTCAGCAGGTTACAAACACTCTGAGTGGAAACATCTATTTCATTTTCTTGTAAAAAATTCCATTTCCCCCAGTTCTCCACTCCTAAGACAGGACATTTCCAACCCACTTGATTTATTTTTCATTTCAGTCCCGACTTCATGACTCACTTTGTTGGACCCAGTTTCTGATAGTCCTCCTTTATCACTTGTCTGGCTCGGGCTTCTGCATCCTCTCTTATATTTGACTTTTTTGTTCTCCAGCCCCTGCCAAGAAACACAGTTATACCTTTACATGCCTCTAACACAACTGACACAAAGCAAATGCTGCATTTACTACTGCAGCATATGCTGCACACACGATGCACTTCAGCACCTGCTCTGCAAGTTTCAAAGAGCTGCACATTGCTGGTGGCTCAGTTTGCATTATCTTCAGATCACGAAGACTGATGAGGAAGGTCTCTGGTGCAGATACAGGCGATAACACCCTATTTTATATAGCCTTTCTCTCTACATTCATACAAAGGAGACCCTGCAGAGGTTAGGAAGTTTCCTCTCATTTATATTCTGAACTGTTTCCTCCAGCATGGGCTGCAATTGCCAAAAGAAAGTCCCAAGACTGCAGAATTTCCTCATCTCTAGCGGATACCTACTTGGGCAGAATAACTAGGAAGAGGGTGACACGGAAAATAAATCTGTCCCTTCACTTCTCAAGTCACTTGCGATTTCCTGGGTGATCCCAGGATGCTGCTGAGGATCAACAAAAATGTGAGGAATTTCTAACTGGCTGGGAATGTTAATGTGCTCCTGGCTAAGCCTCTTAGTTCGGCCGTGCTGACCGCACATACTGTTTGATTCTTTGTAGTATGTGCATAAAAATGATATTTTCATGTCTCACACCTCATCTCCCATCACATCCTATGCCACTGAACCCGGTTTCTAACCCCGCCTGTGATGTTGATTAAACCGAAAACCCCCAACTTTCTGCATCAGATGCATCTATCTGGCCCCATGGTGCCTGTGCTTCCTTAATTCATTCACTCTTGCAAAGGATATCATGGCTGGATCTTCTATGTTGATCATGGATGAATAGTTGATCATTCAGAAACTCCTGAACCTCAAAGAGATATACTTGGTCCTTCCATTTCTTATTTTTTAGGTGGGATGCTATTGACGGCAGCATCATCTCAGCTCAGCCAGCTTATATCTAAGCCTTTTAATGTCTTTGAGATTCGAGCAAAGCCAACCTGCTATTGGAGCCATGTCCATCTGTACTGTGCTGGAGACACCAAGGACTTGCCCACATAGAAAGTCCAGCCACTATCCCTGAGTCGTTACAGTCAAAGCAGCCCAGCAAACTCCTGCAGAACCTCGGCTGTACTTGTGCAGCTTTGCAATGTCTCTTCCGAGGCACCTCGCCACTGGGGAATACTGGTATCTGCGCTGGCCCAGCTATCCCAATAAAGCCGAGCTTTGTGCTGACAGAGAAAAGCCAAACAAAACAAAAAGCATCACGTTCTCCAAGCACAAGAGCAATTTTGCATTTCACCAGGGGGTTTGGCCAGCACAGCTACCTCTTCCCTCACCTGATCCGCCAGGGCCGTGCCCCAACCCTCACTGTAGGACACGGGGGTTCAGGCTCCGTGTCACAGGAGCACGCGATGCAGAGCAGCGCAGGTCTAAGTGGCTGCGAGCCGGCGGAGCACCCCACAGCAGCACACACAGCCCCCCGTGAAGCCCCACGAGCATTTTAAGGACCGTCGTTTGGCATTTTCTGGACTGAAACTTTCCCATTGATTTTTTTCCTGTCTCTGAGACAATGTAAATATTTGGACACCTGTTCTCTTTCCCCTCTCCTCCTCTATTTGCATTTGCAACTCAAAATAACAATTAAAGACTTTTTTGAAATATTAGAAATTCTGTATGGTCCCTGGAGGAAGCAAGACTGCGTTTGTTACTATGACATACGAGAGTGTGTAGGCAGAAAAAAGACTCCAAATGAACCAGCATGGCAATGCTGCAATCATTTTAAGTAGTGTACACTAGGGGTTGCATGTATCCAGCAAAGATTTACCAGAAAAGCATGTTATTCTCAGTTACAGATTAACATGTTGTTGTAAAATTAAGTCCTGTTGTGAAGTAATCTGTTCTGAACCCAAGTTTCTGCCCCAGGAACAAATCCTGGGTTTTTTTGTGTTGTAGATTTTTGCTATTAATTCCAGGGCAACCAAGATTTCATGCTGGTATTCAAAGTTTGATTCTGCTTTCCCTTCTGTCAATAAAAATATGTCACTGACCTCCACAGGACCAGGTCAGGCAGTAAAACAACCTTTAAAAATTGTATGCGTAAATGAATGAATATCTACTACATATTCTGTACAGATATGTATTTCAGTTAGATAAAGTATCTGTAGCTATGAGATATCTTTAAAACTCTCCTGTTGTATATTAGCTTCTTAAAAATACTTGTTATAGCATGAGCATCCTGAAGTTAGTTATGAAACCCCCCCACAATCCATAAGATTATCCTGGGTGATATCAGTAGATTTATTATAAGAATCGTGATGAACAGGCATTTTACAACGCTGGTATAACCAGACAACATATATGTGTAGTGAATATAAACGTACCTCAGGTTAATTCCTCCATACAGAATGGAGATCCATAGCCATCCCAGGAGAAGAAAAATCAGCATTAAAGGAAATGCAAACATAAACCAAGAACCAAAGTTCACCACATCACATTCTGGAAAATAACTAAGCAAATGGGAAAAATCGAGTTAATGCAAGAAGAGAAAACAACCCTTCAATTTAAGGGTAAACAAACATCTGAAATCAGCAGCAAAATATCCCACAAACTTGCCAGTGTGCATTTAAAAACTATTTCTCTGTGTGCATTAGCAGTTATCTGGGAACTAGGAGATCTGGGGAGTGTTGTGCAGGGACAAACCCCCCCCCAGGCCACTGTGTCCCCAGAGCTCCCCCAGCCCAGCCGTGCAAGCCTCCACAGGAAGATCTGAAAATCTCCAGATGGCTGATGCTTTCAAACAATGCTACTCCTGAACACCCAGGATTAAACCCTGCTACAATAACTGCTGGAGAGTCTGAACAGGAACCTCATAAGGATGCTGTACGTGCCTAGGAGAGCCTGAACGTACTACCTGTAGAGGCCAGCAAAAAAATACCTGTGGGGACTTAGGATAGTACAAATCTCTGTTCCTAAGCACACAGGAGGCATCTTTTATGACTAAGAAAACAGGTCAGAAGTAGTAGGTTCCTTATTTTCCTTTCTACCACGCAGCAGTAGATATAATTACTCACAAAACACTACGCAGCCTGTTTCATCAAAACAGTTACCAGATTAATTGTAAGCGTGTAGTCAAGTCCCATTAAATTCAATGGGATTAAGAGCATTGGTAAGGTGAAGCAGATATGCACTGGTTCGGCTGACAGCTGGGTACGCTGGAAACCTGCTTATTACAGCTAAGGCCGATGCAATCACTCTCTGCTTTCATCTGCTCACAAAGTTTCCCAAAATGCTCTCGTTTTTCCAAACCAGTTCTCAGCACAGAAGGGAATGCGTGCTGATATTTAGAAGTGTGACCAGCAGGTCAAGGGAGGGGATCCTGCTCCTCTACTCCGCTTCCATGAGACCCCCCTGCAGTGCTGCCTCCAGCTCTGGGGCCCCCAGGACAAGAAAGACGTGGAGCTGTTGGAGTGAGTCCAGAGGAGGCCACGGAGATGCTCAGAGGGCTGGAGCACCTCTGCTATGAGGACAGGATGAGAGAGTTGGGGTTCAGCCTGGAGAAGAGAAGGCTCCAGGGAGACCTTATAGCACCTTCCAGTACCTGAAGGGGCTACAGCAAAGCTGGAGAAGGACTGGTGACAAACACAGGGAGTGACAGGACAAGGGCCAATGGCTTTACACTGAAGGAGGGTCGATTTAGATTAGATATTAGGAAAATATTATTCTCTGTGAGGGTGGTGAGGCACTGGAACAGGTTGCCCAGAGAAGCTGTGGATGCCCCATCCCTGGCAGTGTTCAAGGCCAGGTTGAGTGGGGCTTTGGGCAACCTGGGCTAGTGGAGGGTGTCCCTGCCCATGGCAGGGGGGTTGGAACTAGATGATCTTTGAGGTCCCTTCCAACCCAAACCATTCTATAAGCCAATATGAATTTATGAATTTCCTACAGGGATGGTGAACACCTCTCTGTTTTCCAGGATTTACAGGGCTCCCCAGGATGGCCTCCCATACCTCTTTAGCTGTCCCAGAAGGATGAGGTTTGGTGCGGTTCCCGTCAGCGTTGCTGTACCTCCGATGCTGGCTGCATATGGGATTGAGATGAGGAAACCTTTCCATATATTTGTTCTGTATTCCTCCTCCTTCTTTAAGTCTGAGAGACCATCGCTGGCAACCTCCTTCTCCTCTGTCAGATCTTTGCTTTAAAATAGTCCAAAAGAGAATCCAGTGAAAGCCCTGGTTTAAATACGGCGCAACCACTTCAGAGCCTTGACAGACGGAAAATTCCTGGTTTTTAGAAATCCAGGGTAACACTGTCCTCAAGGACACCTAAGCAGCTCAGTGCAGCAGAGGGGTCTGCTTGGTGAACTGCCACCCGGGACCATCAGCCTTGCAGAGGGCAGAGCATCCTCAGCACCCGTCCGTAGGAGCTGAGGGCGCATGTGCCTTGCCCAGCCCCTCAGCAACTTGTAACACTTTGCATAAAATCCACAGGACTGCTACAAGGAAAAAAAAAAATTGATAGCACCGAGGGGAAAGAAACATCTGTTCCCAAAAAGATGTTTCCTTCCCATCGTTGTTATCAAAACAGGACCATCACCAGTGTGTAAATATTGGTGAGTTTGACATCACCAGCTTCACACATTTGATGTTCCTGAGAAAACCAAGGCACAATTCCCCACCAGGAGACACTTCAGAGTGGCTGGAAAATCTCTGCAATGATTTGGACATGCAGAGGGATGCTGGACACACAGAGGAGGGTTTCTATCATCAGGCTGCTAGTGATTGGGACATTTGATATAATCAAAACATTTCAATGATTGAATTTCAAATTCCTAAAACTTGGTCTAGCTCAGGGGATAATTCTCTCTCAACTCTCTAATACAAACTTTATAGTTAACTTACTCCTCAGTACTTGCCAGAAACTGCATCTCAGTTGGTACAGTGTAAAGTTTATTCTGCTGTAAAGATGCTGAAAAAGAAAGATTTAGGACTTTAAAACAATTCAAAGCATCTAGAAAATTCTCCTTGCATGGAGGGACGGAGGAAACAACTGCCATTTACAGAGGAGGAACTGTGCAAACAAAGGGCGAGCTCACGCCATGGGGACAGGGTTGGAATTGCCCAGTGGGGGTGAATGAGCCCATCTTCTCCTGCCACCACTCCAGTCCCATCGCTGCACCCAACTTCTCCTCCAACACCCAGAGGCGCTTGGTCCTTTTACTACTGCCACTGGTTGGACTCTGGGACCCTCTAACATGACCAGGAGTTTCAGGTTGTCCCTCATCAAGTCATGGGTTTGGGGTGGGGTGTTTTTTGGGGTAACCATAGCTCACTCTTAGGAAGAAAAACCGTTGGGCCTGATGTATGTGTAAGGCGCATTCCCCAAGGTGCAGCAGGAGCACTCCCTGCCGCACAGCTCCATTCCCAAGGGATGAGAATTTTACCCCCTGCAGACACCTAGGCCAAAGTCACCTTAAAGCTGTAACTTGCTCTTTAAAGATGAGAGTGGGGCACATTTGGGGATTAGGCTTTGTACCTCTGAAATCCATCCCGACAGCAAGGACCATTCCCAAGCCCATTATCCCCTCCATAAATGACAGACCCTGTAGGCTGAGAGACTGGTCCCCAACACAAGTTCAAGGCCACCCTGGGGCAACTCTGTTACATTCCCAATTCCTAGGGACCCTCCTGCGTATTTCACACAGGCTCTGCCCCACTGTGCTCATCACCACACAGGGAACAGGACATAGGAGCACTTGGGGAAAGGGCGTATTTTGACCAGAACGACCAGTGTTGTCTTTGGCAGTAAACTGGGAGATGCACACCACTCTACCACACACATACACATGGGAGAATTCAGAAATCAAAAGATAGAAATGTAATACAACCACTCTTTTTTACCAGATCTCACACTAAGGCTTGTGGCATTTGTAGTTCTGGCTCACAGCTTGAGCTCCTGAAGGTTGGGAACAGAGGTGTGCCATTAAACCCCATTTTTCATAGTCTTCCTCAGGACTAGAACACCTGTGAGTTTTATCCACCTTCAGCCTAGGTGGCCCTTCCCCATCACTGCTGGCTCTGCTGCCTTTCCTAGGGCTTTCTGTATGGTTTTGGGTCCTGAGGCCTGTGTCTCTGTACAACCCCAGGCTCTGCAGACCCATTTCCTGCCGCTGCTACCCCATCAGTCCCAAATTTCCTTGCACCCCTCCTCAGTCCAAACCACGATCCTCTTCTATCCATACACGCACTGCAGACCGAAAGCAATGCATGGAGAGGGGCCAGCGGTCAAAGTCTCTGGACTCACTCACATGTGCACTGAAGACACGGAGCTCGTTCCAGCTCAGTGAACCAAGGAGTTTTGCAAGGTCATGTTTTACACATCACTAATTTACTGAATTGGAGTTAATTGGCTTGGATGCACACATGCTGCGCTTTCATCCCAATGATGACGTGATGGAGGGATGTAATTAGAACCACGAACATTAATCCATGGCTGACTGTTGATCCCCCAACATATTTGGCCCAAGGCCTCTTACCACTGCCGTCCCACTCAAGCCTAATTCTGGCTCTGCAAAGAGACATATTTCATTCCACCTCTTAACATTTTTCCATTTTTTCCCTGCTAAGCCCAAACTCCCATCCCATCTTGCCAGGACCATCTGTGAGTTACCTCTCAAGGAAGGTCTGCAAAAGGCAACCATGCAAAGGAAAGCCAGAGTTGCTGCAGAGCAAAATTTTCCTATGAAACTTGTAAAAAGGAGTTGAAAATTGCTACAGGTCTGTAAGTCAGAAGAGATTAAAGACCACTGAGGTAGGACCTGGCTGTACACATCTCTCACAGAACGGTATGAGAAGGATTCAGTGGCCATTTCACCCAAATACCTCATATACCTTAGAGGCAGAAAGGCTTGTCCTAGGAAACAAGGTCCTTGGTTCTAAAAAGCTGAAAAGGCCCGAGAGGGAATATTTCCATCCACCGAGGGGTGCAGGCAGCAGTGCTGGAACCATACCCAGTCAGCACGGGCTGGGGTTAGGCAGCCAAACCAGGCAGCGGTCTCCAAAAATGCACATTTCCCACCCGCCCCTTTAGAGACATCATTTCCAGGTCTGCAACCCAAAGAAACACCTCAAGCACTGACTGCAGTTTATCTTGAATTTGCAGAAGATATTTTCTATGCAGGAAAAAAAAAGGATGGAAATATTTCCTCGTGATTTTTACCTGGAGATAGCGAAGCTGCTCAGAGAAATGAAACAGTGCCAATGATGGGTTAGTGAGCAGAGAGCAGGAGAGATGGTCAGGCTCGCTAGCACAGCTGTATCCAGCTTGTCACACACCTATCACATGGGTTGGGTTTAAGGCAGGAGATGTCAGAGCTGTAGGGAATCTATAACCCACCTCCAAAAGGAAAACTCTAGAAGTCAAAAAAAAAGCCTGTTTATCTTCAGTTTATAACCCTGCTCTGATCAGCCAGAACGAGCTGGGACTTCAGCCACCAAAGCTCATCTAACTGCATTCTTGCATCACTAGCCAATAGCATCAAAATGAACAAAACATGACACCAAATTTTAGCTATCAATGACACAAGCATGCAAATATTCACTGATCTGTAACATGCTGCCCAAGCAGTTAAGCACGGACATAAGTGATTGCAATCTTGAGGTTCTCTCATCTGCAAAAAAAGTGTGATCAACCGATCAGAGACATCACTTTAATTCTGGCACTGTGTGTGCAAGCAAAGCCCTTCACAAAGCTGATTTCATACACTTGTTGAGGTTTCTTCAGAAAATCAAATGCTTTTACATGTTACACATTCTTTAATATGGTTTTTTAATTTTTTTTTAAGCCACCCAAGTATTTTTTAGCCTCCTGGACACTACTACACTGTTATTAAAGAATATCCAAGCAGATTTGCAAACTGACTTTACCATTGGCATACATGCCATTGTAAAAGTTTGCTTCCACATACAGTCCCCTTGGCCAATAAAACTGCCTGTCTTTTTTGGCACACAGATTATACTTCAGTCAGATTAAAAAAAAAAAAATAAAAAAATTAAGTAATCTACGATATGAGTATACCTTTTTCTGAAAAAACTAACTGCAACAACCCCATTGGAGATGTGCAACCAGCCCTGACTGCAGACGACACCTGACAGACAGGAACCCCCTGCAGAAAGCTCACCTTCATGTCTCTGCTCCTAGGTGTAACATCAGATTTGTCACTTGTGACTGACTTCAGGCTTAGGGCTTCCTTCAAGGAATTCAGTTTTCCTCATCCACTCAGAAAGATTACAGAAAAGGGACACTAAAGTCCAAACAAAAAGTCTACAAGAAAACTTGCATTTTGATGTTGTACGTTTCACAGATAACTCCTCCTTTGCTTCTATGTACTACTTTTATAAGTCTCCACCTCAAAAGAAAAATACATCATCACACCATCACATGATATTTGCAAATCACCACTTTATTCATTCTTCTACTTGCATGCCTCTCCCTTTGCCTTTTCTGGCTTCTCTCACCACTGTAAGCGTTGTGAGCCAAGGATGGTAATTTTGTGCTTGTCGATGTCTAGGACAAGGGATCCTGATTTTAGGTATTCCCAAACCCTACTGTATTTACAGTCACAACTACACAGTCAAATCATTTCAGAGGATGGGGTGAAGAAGGTTAAAAGCAGACTGACAAAACACAATGCTTCTACAGAATAAGAAATTATAGCAAGAAGGTCAGCGGGGTTGATTTTAATAGATGTGAATGGTCAAAAATTCATAAAGCAAACGTGATAAAGTGACCTGGAGCACAAACATCTCATGATTCTTAGACATTGATGATGAATGATTAATTATATCTTTATTAGAGTACTTCTATATGCGTACTTATTAGAGTACTTATATATGAGTCTTCTTCTGGGGACTCATTTTTCTATCTTAGGACTCAGTGGGAACCAAAAAGCCATTGCTTTTAAATCACAGGGGCAGAGGAATTACTAATTAGTTCAAGAAAAAAACTCCATGACTACTGCTACAACTACCAGTACTAGCTGCAAAGGGAGCTTCATGACTTCATTTCTGTTTTGCTGTTTCTCATCACTGTCTGTCAGAAGCCCAAACTCCTGGTGAATGACTTGTGAGGAGAGGGCTGGACTCTTATCTGACTGCATCCCCCTGACCCAGCCTGTCCACGACCTGCTCAGGAACAACACCCAGCAGTAGCAACAAGCTAGGAAATCACAAAGCACTTTATAAATAGGTATTTAACCTGCCAGCCTTCCCTTTCGTCCTCCCTTTCTCCTCCAGCTCAGGCTCCAGTTTCATGCAGGAACAAATAGGAAAATGAGAGGAGAACCCACCTGTCCATGAGCACACGGCAGCACGCAGGGCTGCCGTGGAGGGGCCATGTCCTCACCGTTGCCCTGCTCTTGCTGCCTGGGCAGTCCCTTGCCAGTCCCTGCAGCAACGCACCATTTCGTAGCACTCATCTGCCCAGGTATTACTATCTACAGCCCTCCCTGGCTCTGGCTGTTCCTGCAGCGAAGCATCCCTGCGAATCCCATCACCACCCTGCCCACAGAGCTGGCCTTTAACTTGTGCCAGCAGCAGGTTTATGGAGCAGGTTGGCTGGGCATCACCACTTCTCGCGTTTTCCAGACAACTCATGCCTCCTGCATGACATGAAGAAGGGGCAGGATAAAAGGGAGTTTTACGCCAATACTCTTCCATCGCTGTAATAAAGTGTGTATTAAAATGGGACCAGCACTGAGATCAAGCCGCAGCTAAGAAACCTGGTACTTGTGCCAGTGAAGTCAATAAAATGGGGCATGTTTGACAGCAGCAGGGCAGACCTCAGCTGGGTTATACTACTGCCCTGTCTCAATTACCTTGGTTTTCTTCATTTTCCCTGTTCATATCCTTAGATGTGTCTTTCTCCCCAAAGAGGCTTTTTAAAATTGCATTTGCAATTGGAAGCATCATAGCAGTGGAGGCAGTATTACTTAACCACATGGACAGGAAAGACGTTGTCAACATCATCCCTAAAATTAGTCTGGAAGAGAGAAAAAAGGAAAAGCTGAATTTCTTCAGTTTGGCAAGTTCTCTGATATATTATAGCTATAGGAAGAAAAGCTCACATGCAGGGATAACCAAACTAAGAGCAAAAAGGACTTCTGTGACTATCCTGTAACTGGATGGAGCACAAATATGGGCCTGAACCAAACGATTCTCCTTGTGCTCTGCTGGCCTCTGAGCAAAGGCAAACAGCTGAATAAATTCAATGAGCTGGAGAAAAGGGGCTCTGGACAGCCCCTGGCATGGGAGACACTTGCATCACGGCCCACCACAGCAGAGCCGCTTCCCGAGCACCTGTAGCTCATGTCCCCCATGGAAACCCCCCTTCTCCCATAGTCACCTGGCTGGCTGGACTCCCACCAACATGAGGACCCGGAGCGCAATCCTGCGGTGTAAATTCCACTCCTCAATGGCTGAGGCCATGATTAAACCACTGAGGAAGAGGAAATTGGTGTCTAAAAAATATTGTGGGCAAACTTTGTTAGATGGGAGGATGCCCAGGAAGGGAAAGAGGACGATGGGCAGCAGAGCTGTCACGGCCAAGGGCAGCGCCTCCGTGCACCAATACAGGGCCATCAGCAGGATCACATAGAGACATCTTCCTTCCTGCAAAAGGAGAAGAGAGGAAAAGACAGACATGTGGTGTTACAGAGACACCTTTTCACTTGAAGACACTTAGACAAGAAAAATGCACCAATTATTACTCCTTCAGGTATACGGTATTTCTCTCAAACCACTTCCATCAAGTGCAACATCTTCCCCTCTACATTGCGTAGGGGTTCAGGACTTACACTGGCCCTCTGAGACCACAGCAAAACCCAAATCCTCCTTGATTGCCTCAGGTTCCTATGTGCTCCAGGAAGGCAGTGCACTGGGGCATCAACCAAGGAAGCTCTGGAGAGCAGGAACTGCCCATCCACGTTGAATTAGGATGCTAATGCTCAGCAGGCACTGATGCTAGACCAAGTGCTGCTAACATCCTTAGGAGTCCCAATATCTGATCCTGCTACACTTAATATGTTTGTGCTTTCTCTCCAACTTCCACAGACCATCCTTTGCATTGCTATGGAAAAACAGCTTTGAGATCGATGTATCGAGTCTCTACATTTGCAATAGGAGGCACACAGAAAGGTTTCTTTTCTTGAATCAGAGTCTCCTGAGAGATCTGTGAGAAACCATCGATGGCAACCCATCCCAGTCCCTATGGAAATCAGTAAATCAAGCGCCCTGGTGTCACACTGCTTCCTGAGGGCAGGGAGCTCGCCCATGCTCAGCATCGCCTCGGCCAAGGCTGGCAGAAACCCAGTGCCCCTGCACCGTGAATTCATTCATCCACCCAGGAGGCACAAACTAGACCAAAGCCATTTGTCACGACAGCCACGGCCGAAATAACAAGCAACGGAAAGAAGTCAGGAGAACGGCTCCAAGCCCAGGAGGGGAGAGCCCCGGGGCGGGCAGGGGGGAGCCCAGTGTAGAGCTGGGCTTGGTCACGCCGGGGCTGAACAGGGATATTGTCAGCAACCGCGGGGCAGAGTGCCCACAGCGCTATAAATAACAGCTAAGAGTCATTTGGAAGCCACAGAGCTATTTATTTTACCACTCTTTTCCAGCTTGTTGAACAGGTTGAATTGTTACTCAAAGGCACCTCTGTCCCTCTGCTTGGACCTTCCTTCCTCTCCTGCACCCGGGGCTGGGCTTGCTGAGGCTTTTGAGAGGGAGATGATGGCTCTGCTCCCTGCCGCGGCTGGGTTGGGAACAGCGTGGGCTGGGAACTGTGTGGAGCTGCGTTTTGGGGACAACATGGTCTCAGCTGCAGCATTGGAGCATGTAGCAAGGCACCAGAGTGGGTACAGCAGAACCACAACTTGCCTGGCCACCTGCAAAAACTTCGCTCCGGACCTTAGCCCAATGTGGTCACTCCCAAGGTCCTAGAGCAGACACCAGCCTGGTAACACACCCACAAACTGAGGGCAAAAAATAACCATGGTTATTGAAAAAGCCAAAGAGCAGAATCTACCCTGACACCCTGCTGGGTGCATAAAGCCGAGTGAATTGAAACCAAATCAATATGGATTCAATACGTCTGTAACGAGTGTTTGAAAAGTGGCAAGAATGACAAAATTTCTGATTTGCTTTTAGCACTCAAGCATTTCACAAGCAGTTCTGCTAGTAATGCTCTAGTGCTTCAATGCACACGGAAACACAAATATTGCAGAACTGAGAGTAATTTGCTTCCATTTTTTAATAGACTAATCACAGAGGAGCCACCACTTCATATGAGGTTCCCAAGATCTGAATTTAAAGACCATTTGCAGTCCTAATTTTAGATCCCAGTAAAAATGACACACAAGACACTGTGAAGTAAACCCTTTACGTTCCCAGGGCTCAGCCCTGGCACCTGGCAGTTCCCATGAGCTCCCCGTGGCTTCACTTCCTCCCAACCAGCAGGACCACAGCGACAAACCTGGCAGTGCTAAATTTTGCAAAAATAAAGAATCATGTCTTAAAATGCTTGCACACTAGATTAGTGATTTCATTCCCATGGCAAGTGATAATTTCTCTTTACTCTGACTCTTTATACAGCAAAGAAATAGCTTTTCTCTCATTAAGGCCTTTTCCATTTGATCTCTAAAGGCAATATAAATAAGTTTTTTCTCCCACTGGCAGAATATTCTTCAGTTTTCTGCAAGGAAAGTTGCACCAAAGTCAACTTCAAAATAAAGACACTTTGCCTCTTACAGGAGTAGCGCAACTGAAAATATTCAACAATGCCTTCATAGAAGAGCATATCAGTGAAGACTTTAATTGACTTGATGAAACAGATGAAGTACAATTTAGCAAACTAATTCTAAGTAAGGTATATTTATGCTCTGGTGTATGGAAAATGTTCTGGAAAACAGTGGAATGAAACAGCATGAATCTAAAACCTAATCTTCATTGCAAGATCAAAAGCCAAGGGGTAAAACTGAAACAGGGCAGAAAACTGCTGTATGGAGGGTTTTCCCAAAATTTTGAAACCTATATGGACCAACAGCAAACCATTTTAAAAAGAAAGCTGTAGTACTGTTGATCCAACTTATTTTACCCCAACAGAGGACAAACTGCACCTTTATTAAACAAGTTTTTCACTTAAGACGGGACAATCATTGAGCAAAAAAGGAACAAGACCACTTCAGAATAACTTAGATTTGGAGTAAGCACTCCCCAGAATAAAATTTAACACCATTAATAAAACTGAACCAAACTCTAAATAAAATTGAAAATTTTTTGGTGTCAAGATATCTTGCAAATGTTAATTAATTAATGCTCCCAGTGCCCAGCAAGTTTGATTAGTATGCAAACAATAGATGCTAAGAAATGTCGGAAGAATGGTCTTTTAAGGAGATGGCCATGGCTGCCCAAACCGTTGTGTGCAGCACCATCACCCCCACATGACCTTCATCCTTCGATCCCTCTGCTCTGTCACTGTCAGACTCCTTCTACTTCTCTCACCTCCCTGCTGCTTTGTTTTTACTTTTTTCCAAGATAAGTCTATCAAAGTTCAGTGGGGGGGGAGGGAAATGGTAGCACACGCGAACTTTAAAATTAGTCTTGTGATTGGGTTAATTTTATAACCATTTAATGATTTCCAGGGAAGCGCTGGGTGGCTCTGGACTACCGCAGCTCTCCCTTCCTGCTGCCCAAGAGCCTTGGGAATGACCTCTGCCCCTCCAGACACAGATCCTGTCTTCGCCGTACTGAAAGCTGCACTGAAAGCACCGGGGATTTTCCACGCTGGGGAACCTGCTGAGCTACAGCAGAGGAAGCCAAGCCACAGGGTAGTCTCCCGTGGGCAGGAGAACTGGACAGAACAGGAGGTCTCCTGGAAGGGCAGATGAGGTGCCCCAGAGAACAGGGGTGCTGGCAGGGAATGTGGGTCAGATAAGGCGAACTGGCTTGCTCACGCATAGCGCCTAGGCATGGGCATGCACGAGCCATCAGTCCCCACCACCAACCTGAAAGGGGACATCAGGAGCTTCAGGCAGACCTTGTACTCCACCAGCCCCAGGCAGCTCCCGGGCAGCCCAGTGCCCACAGGCTCCCCACCAGACAGACCCAGCGCTTGAAGAAGCCCTACCTTGGCACTGCCAAGCTTTGGCTTTTCTCCATCAACCTGTGCATGTTACATGGTCATCACAGCCTCATCATGCCCACACAGGCTCTCCCCATCACCCTTCTGCCCTGTGACCAGGCAAACGAGCAGCAGACAGTTGACAGGGCCCCTCCAAGACCTCAATCCCAATCCCAAGAGATATTTTGGGTGGAACTGGAGCTTTTCAAGTCCTTTTATCCCACTACCATCACAAAGGAACATCCCATCTGTGATACTCAGAACAACTCAGTACAAAAAAGTACCAGTGGCTTTTAGCATCTCGCTCACAAACTGTTCTCACAGTTGCAGCTGTGACTGTGCAACTGGTCATCTCAGTCACACTGCCTGTTCTCCAATGGGATGGATATGTGAATCTGATTTCTACTAACCCAGCTCTTGCAAACATTATGTAATCTGGACGTAAACCAAGCCCTGTTTACCACCCTTCCTGCCAGCAGAGTTGTTTTGCTCCCACTGGGTATTTGCAGAGTGGCTAGAAAGGGGCCAGTAACACAGGGGCACAAGCTGTAAGAGCTTCAGGAAAGATATTTTGCTCTGGAGTTATGCTAAAAAGACATAAAGCTTATTAAACACTTCTATTTAAACTTCTTGAAGTATTTTGTAGTTTGCAGAAAAAGAGAATCACTTTTTCTATTTTACAAACAGGCCAGCTGAAGCTCAGAAAAAGTGGGCAAATTGATCACGATGACATAGGAAATTAATGACAAAAATGAAATGGGCATCTTAGAGAAAATCTTCCCTGGCTCAGAGGTCTGAGGCTCATACCTTCTCTTGGAGGCAGCAAAAGAACCTACATCTTCAAACATTCATGGACTGTGATGCTAAAACAACACAGTGTGATGATTTGACACCCTGTGTGAGGTTAACAGGGCTCCCCTTTTGAATCTCCAGCATCCAGCATCAGGGTTTGGTTTTGTTTTTAAGATAGATCCACCACATTCGATTAGGAAAAAAGAAACATTTTCAGTGATGGTCAACCCACCACAAGTTTAGTAAGCTGTTCCTATGATTCATTAACATCATTGTTAAAATTATGTTGTGATAATCTGAATCTGCCAGCTTCAAGCCTCTGCATCTTCTTATACGCTCCTCCTTTATGCCTTAGCCTGGACTGCCCTTATCCAAACTCCACTTGTAATGGAGGCACCTTCAAGGTAGTGATCGAGTCACTCCTTGCCTTTTTATTCTTTGAAAGAAATAGGTTGAGCTCCCACAGCCTTTCATCACATGGCCTGATTTCCAGTCTTTCTCATTCTGAGACTTCCCCAATTTGTCAAAGCCACTTCTGAGCTGTGGAAGCCAGACTGGAAAGATGTTCTGGTGAAAGCCACAACCTCGGCAAATAGCAGCCTGGTAGATCCTCACTGCTCTCATTCAACGTTCACATGTCCATACACACAAATATCATATTAACCTCTTGGCTGTGGGTAACCAGTCTGGTAGCCATGTTCAGCTAATTACATATTGCCATCTCGAGCCCTTTTTTGGAATCTGCTTCCCAAGAGGGACTCCAGATCAGCCTGACCTGCAGCCAGCGTTCATGATCTCCATCCACCCTGGGGCTTGTAGAAATGCACCCAGTTCATTGGTTCACAAAACGCTTCAGGCACCTCCTATAAAATTCTAGTATGGAAGTTGCCTAAACCTATAGATTTTAAAGTAGCCAGGGTTGGATGTACGAATTCTAATTTCCCTTTAGTTACTGTCACAATAAAATATTTCATTATCAGACAACTTCTTGTGATATCAGACTGTACTATGAGCACTTTCCTGAGTACAGAACAAAAACGATTCATTGAATATGCCTTTTTCTGTGTTGTCCATCTGGCAACAGAAGACCATGGGTCAGCACCCTGCCCCGGGATTTCTTTCTCAATTCTTTCACATCCATTTTTTAATATTTTCTGATGTTATTTGCTTCCAATAGATATTGACTCTTGTCAACTTCCCTTTTCCCCCAAGTATTGCTGCTTTTGCTTCCCCTCTGTGCCAGCTTGCTCTTCGTCAGGCTTGCCCTCTCTCAGATTGAAGCTCACAGTGCATGCAGTAACTGGAAGTAGGATGACAACATTTTATCACCCCCTCTTTCCTCATTGAAGTTCTTCCTCTCATCTCTTTTAACAGATCATTGCTTCCAGTTTTGTGAAATTTGCCTTCCTAAATCACCAAGCACATACAAATCAGAGATGGACTTCCTCCATGAAACGTATAATCAGGCTACAATCACTTATTTCACCTGCCAGGCTGCTCTCCTGACTGCCACCTCTTTGCCTGCCCATGCTCTCCAGCCCAGGATCCAGTTCCCCTCCACCTCCCAGGACACCTCACTCCGAGCCCACCACCCCCCCCCCGCCTACATTTGCATCAGCTCCTTTCCCCACAATGCCTTCGTTTGGAGATGGTTCATGTTCTTTGCTTTCAAGCGCAAGCAATGTAATTTTTCTTCTGGAAGTTCTTAAAGTCTCCTTGTTCTAATCAGGAGGACTCATTACATCCAAGTTAATTTTAAATTGCTCTATGGTCACTGAGGAAGTCAAGTGTGTTTTCTGAAGGCATTGGGCCCTATTTGCCTGCTCAGAGCTCCTTTTAGCAGATTTGGCTGCCTCAGCTGTTACCAAGCCAAGAGGCTGTAGACATTGAGTTCATTAGAAGCTGTTGGAACAAGCTCTTTGCACAGCTCATTAAAAGTGCCCCCCATGTCCCTTCCAGCAGAACAGTTCCTCCATCCCCTCCTGCCCTGCCCGAGCTCTTTGCAATCATTCACAGTCCTCCGAGCGGCAGGGGGGGGGGGTTGCAGGCACTTCCACTCATGGGACAAATATTCAGCCATTTCAGCAGCAACCAGAGCAGGAAGTGACACGCAGATGCACGGAGGACTGGTTCCTGGGAAGCAGCTCCACACAGAGCATTTCCTTCTGCTGTTTTCTGTGACGGACACAAGTCACTGTTCCAGCCACAGTCTGAGAAGCACACCTTGAGGTGTCAGCAAACCCACCCACAAAGCAGAAATTTAATTTCTCTATTCAAGAGAAAGAAGATTGTAGACAAAGCTACTTATGCAAGTCTTCCTCTCCACAACTGCAGCCTACAAAGGGCATCAAATGAAAACAAGAGCTATCAACGTAATGTCAGCACCAGTGCCAGCCCTGACACTGACCCTCTGTGAAGGGACTCACATGGAGATCTGGAGAACCACCACCGCAGGACGACAGCTGACGAGAGCTTAATAGCAGCTTGCAGATGCGGATGCTGGAGTTCATCAGCAACAAGCAAGTCCAGACTTGATGGATGATTTTTCTCAAAGGATTTTGTCTCCAGGGAGATGTCACCTAGGTGCAGGTTTCACTGGAAAACCCATTGCACCCATATCACACGGTGTTGCTCACAAGTACACAATAATCCAAGAAGTCACATCCTATTTGTGGTTCTCTGTTATATCAACTCTAGGTCATGATTTCTTGGTCTCCAGATCCAAGTGAAATGCTGCCCTTGAAGCCAAAGCTCAGGTGGCTCCTTACGGCTCCAGTCCCTTGGGAGATTAAAATTGCTGAGCATCCCAGTGGGGAGAAGGTAAATGCTGACATGATGCAGGCACAGATTTTAGCATCCCCAGAGCAGGAAAGTACTGCAGAGGTGCCTGTACGACACCTTCTCACAAGGGAAACCTCATCCTGAGACCAGCAAGGGCTGAACCTCCCTGCTTCTCATCTCCTACCAGTTTCTATAACACCCTGGAGGGTAGCACACTGGCCATCCCAGCAGGAGCATGGGGCTCTCCAGCCCATCCAACTCTCCCATGCTCCACATGTGCAAGTACTTAGTATCATCGAGGTTGCTAGAATGACTGCACCCCATCCAGGAGCTTCTCCTGCCCCAGCCCGCTTTCCATGAGTGTCCTGCTTGGGACAGCCTCCCAGTAACGCCAGCAGCAGCCCAGTCAGTTGAATTGGTTCTGAGAAGGAGCTTGCTGAACACCCGAGGCAGCTCTCATGACCTGGCTGCCCAGGAGAGCTCGAGGCTGGACTTGAGTCTCGTGTTAGGATAAACCATCCCACCCGCGCGGTGCAGCTGAGGGCACGCATTTTCCATCACACATCAGGATAACTTCCAAACTCCACCACCACCAGATCCCTCACCTGCTGAGCCCTCGCCTGTTCTCCTCCTTGGTGTTTTTACACCATGGTTAAAAGCGTAACCTGGACCCTTCCTCTCCTGCAGCCCCCTGTGACTCAGGCTGCGGAAGGCAGTTCAAGCAAGCTCCAGACATCAGAACTTAATCCCCTGTTGATGCAACAGCAAGTTTCCTTCTTGCTGAACAAGTGAGAGGCAATTTTGTGTTGAAACTGTAGATGAATCACTGACCCCTGAACATGAACGGGTATGATTTCCTATGGTAGCTCACAGCTACAGGTTCACCCCTATGTCAAACTCAGGGAGAACTCGGTGAAGCTGCAGTCGGGCTTGCTTGAAACGTTGCACTGGTTAACAGCCACGCGCGCATCAGAGTTTTGACAGCAACCAGTGCAGGCACCGGCCAGTCTCACTGCTACCAACTGTAATGCATTTAGCGCCCATGGAAATGAAGAACAGATCACTAACGCAAGCGGGCCGGTCAGCTCTGCCAGGGCCTCTCCTTCCCTCCCCACAGCTGTCCCACTGCTCTTCACCCTCTCAACTGCAAACACTTCCACTTTCCCATCACTAGTTTTTCTTTAATAAACCAGCGTTGATCAGACTGGACTGCACAAGGTCACACCCAGGAGCATGCCACCAGCACACTGCAAGAGTGGAGCGGGTGTGAATAGCACCATTACACCAGCAGAGACTTTTTTCTCCTGTACACGTTGAGAAATCCCTTTTCTGAACACCCAAATCTTTACACAGCCTGTGTAACACTATAGGCTTCTACCAGTACATAGAGCATCTGGAGTGAGGGCCTTCTCACAGCACAGTGACAGGTTCATCTGTGATTTATTCTCTCAATTAACCACTGTGTAGTTCAGGCACAATTTTGCACTGAGCGTACATGGTATGTCTCCTCACCCTCTAACCGTATCTCATGATTTTCCAAGTGCCAAAGTCAAACAAGATACTATTAAATATAATTGAAGTCACTTGTTCAGCTACCGTAAATGAATGTAGAAATATAATTACCTACTTATGAATCTGCAAAGCAATTAAGTACCTGTTGTGCAACGTGCTTTCTGCTCTTTGAGGCAAACAGTATATTCCTCTTAAGAACTCACCCAAAATAGAAAAAAAGGGAGATTAAATCCAAAGAATTTTCTCTTTTAACATACGGTGTCATTAAATAAAGGAATGGTCATTCTATTTTTTATCATCATTATTATTATTTGGAAGATTTATTTTGCTATCTTGAATGTAAAGGTTTCACCTGACAAGCACTACACAGGTTGAAGTAAATGCCACCTTCATGTCCTTACAGCATCTGAATCATTCTATAATCACTAAGTACCAACATCACTTACTTTCTGGTGTAAACAAAGTCATTCTCAAATGGATCTGAGTCAGAACGTAAGAGTGAAATCCTGCCCACAGCGAAGTCAGTGGCACAAAATTTCCCAGTGACTTCACTGCCCCGTGGATTTCCACCCAAGGCTCGGAACTCCCGGTGCACGGGAGCTGCATACATGGGACAGGTGCAAAAATCCTCCAGTCTCCAAAATTTTGCCACAGATTGCTTAATGTGCAGCGTAAAACACACACGCCAATGCTCAGAGCTTACCAGAAGACCAATTTTTCCACATCAGCAGAACACCACAAATATCGTTCTTGCAAAGCCCTTTCGGATACAGCACCAAAGGTGTGTCCCCCCCGGAGAAACGCCTGCAGCGGTGCAGGTGGCACTCATGGCTCCCCTGTGTTTCCCAGCCCTGCACCACAAACCCCGCTACACAGCCACCTACAGCTCTGCAGCATCCCTCTCTCCCTGGCCACACTACTACCCAGTGCAATTCCCGTAGCAAACGGGATGGGACAGCAACGCCATGCAGCCTCAGAGCCCAGCCAAGTCCAGGGTGCTTGTCTCCCACCCCAGCTCTGCAAACACCTCGCTGGGTGGGTGATGCTGGTCATGGCCCTGATTTGCTTCAGTTTCCCTGGCTCCCCTTTGAGAGCTATTGATAAAAACTACAATAAGGCTGCTAGGTACCACAAGAGGTACAACTTAGTGCAACTTAGCTTGAGCTGATTCTGAACCATAGGTTCCTTATACCTCCCAATGTCTATATGAGCAACATAAATACAGTTCACGTGATCTATTCCTTCTTCCCCCTAAAAAGTTAAAATAACCCCAGGATGTCCCCTCCATTCACACTCTAAGGTGGCTGCGGATGGGTGAGGAGGCTTTCGCAAACCCCTCCCTCCATGGGGAAACCCTGGCAGGTAGCAGGGTGACCCTTGTGAGGGTCAAATACTTGCAGGGGATGAGGCAAGAGGTGAGCAGCAAGGTGGGACAGGGCACTGAGGCTTTGCCCCCTGTCCGTGTCCCCAGGGCCGTGCCCCACAGTTTGTGCCCTCAGCCTGTGACACTGATCCATACACTCGGTCCATGCCCCGAGTCAGCGTCCCCAGTTTGCACTCCTGGCCTATGTCTCCTGGTTGACGGCCCGGTTGGTGCCCCCCAGTCGGTGTGCCGTGCTTGGTGCCCCCTGCTCCACGTCCCCGGTCGCAGCCCCCCATCCGTGCCCCTGGCCAGCGCACCCCAGTCGGTGTCCCCTGCTCCGTGCCCCCCCCCCCCCCCCCAGCAGGTATCCCCAAGCTGCAAACCCTGGGTGGCAGCCCCAGCCGGTGCACCCGTCCGTGCTCCACGGCCGGTGGTCTCCATCCACGCCGCCGCTCCATGCTCTCCACCGGTGCCCCCCCACCCCCGCCGGTGCCCGGGCGCGGGTACCTTGGGGGGCAGGCTGAGCAGCACGGGCACCAGCGCCAGCGGCGCGCACAGCAGCACCACGAACCGCCGGACGCTCCACAGCTTCTTCACCAGCGCCCCCAGCGCCGCCATCCCGCCCCCAGCGCCGCTCCCCGCCGCCGCGTCCCCGCTTTATTCCCGGGAGCCGAGCGCGGCCGCCCCGCCCGCCGGGAGGGGCCCCGCTATACCGCCCCGCCCCGCCATACCGGGCCCCTGTATCGCCGCACACACGCTTCGCTATCCTCCCGGTCACAGCAGCTTCGGCCAGCCACCTTTCGCCGTCGGAGGGGTTGGGCAGCGGAGACGTTTCGAAACTGGTTCAAAAACTCTGGCAGCGCAAGAGCTCATTCGGTTTGACCATTTCTGCAGTGCAGGCCATAAAATAGCACCTGGCTGTGCTAATAACTCAGGCTCGGTACATCTAACTCTAAAGAAAGAGTGAGTACAAGTGATTGCTAGAGAAAAAACCCACTCAAATCCAGCAGTTTAAATATCTGGTTTAGTTCTCAAACATTTCGCCTCCATGGGCAGAAAGAGTACACAAATGCACATTAAAAACTCAAAAGCATGAGACGAGCAAGGAGCTGCAATTGCTTTTGACAATTCAGTTTAACCAGTGACTGAGATGTTTGACAAGTTGTTTGCAATACCATGTGAAACACTTTTTTTTTTTTTTTGGTTAAAAATAAATGAACACAACCAAACAAAAGGCCAGTGGTGCGGAGCAGGATAGAGCCATGGGAAATACCGGAAAAGCAGCAGGCAAAGCCTTGGCTCACACAAGTGTGAGCTCCAGCAAGCGAGTAGCATATGACTATACCCTGGCTGCCCTTAAATAATCAGGCCAGACCCACACAGTTAAGCATGCTCCAATCATGAGTCAAAAAGAAAACACAAAAGCTGCCCAGTTCTAACACTGAGGGTGGATTTTCCTGCCAGGTCTGCCCTGCATCAGGGTCATCAGAAAGAAAATGGGAGAGTATGTGGGGCTGGACAGGTTCCCCTCCCCTGGACCAAGGTAAATCTCCGCGTGTGCTGCAGAGGTTGCCCATCTCCGTTTGACCGCGGGGAGCCCAAGCAGAGGCACACATCACAGGAGACTGAGCTGATGCACTATCAAGTTGAGCAAGAGATCAAAGTCAAGGGAACTGGATTTTCTCTCCGCTTTTTGCATCGCCTGGATTCTCACAATTGGAGGCTAAATGGAGCTGAGTAGTGAGCAGAAAAAAGGGAAAGCAAAATAATCCCCTTAGTACTTCACCAGCATCCTTTGAGTGTTTTAAAAGAAATTCAAAACTTGGGTGAATTGACTCCATATATGTATATGAAAGATGCATAACGATCATGTTCAGTAGAGAAACCTTTCCCTTTTCATAATTAATCAGCTCTCTGGAGAATTACTACCTCCAGGCAGGTCACTCCTAGAGCATCAAAGAAGTTGGAGTCAAATGCCTCAGATAAAAAAGCAGACCCCACTGAGGAAAGCTCTCTCCAGCTTATAAAAAACATGAATCACTGGCACAGAGGGAACGTGAAATTAGAGAGCCAAGAGCGCGGTGATACAATCAGCGTTAGAGATAGGACTGTACCTGTCAAATGGACTCTGCTCCAGGTGTGGATCCACCTCCTCTGTTCCCCTCCCTCTCCTTAACAGCACATACATATATAATTTTGTGCAAATAGTAACAAATCAGTTAATCCCCACAGCCATCCTGGGCAGGGGCTAAAGGGTGACAGCGTCACTACTGCGGCTCTTTTCAAATAGCAGAACAGACACAAAAGCTTTTGCCGGGCACTGCCGGGGGCCGCTGGCAAAGCGAGGATCCGGCATCCGCCTGGCTCCCGGCCCCATGGCTGCCCAGCCCTGCTGGCAAACGCCCCTTCTCTTGGGGCCCTGAAGCACAGAAGCTGACTGAGAGAAAGCTATGGGGGTTTATATCTTGCTTTTCTTTAACTGCTAAGCAACATGAATAAAAAGTTATCATGATAAAAAAATCGAGTAGGAAATTCCTGTGCCACATTAACGCCACCACAGTGGGCTACGGTAGCTTAAGCTGCTTTACCACTTGGGTTGTGGTACATGGTGGAGGGGACGGGCAGATGGATGGCTGAGGACCTGAAAGTAAAATTCAGGCCATCAAAACAATGCAACTGCTTAAGATGGGTCCAACTTACCCATCAGCCAGAGAATGGGTGCACGTGTATGAGTCTGTGCCATGTGCTGGACCAAAGGACCTCTACAAAGCTTTTTCTCTCAAAATCAACCTTGTAAGTTAAAAAAAGCTTCAAAAGAATAATAAGCCATCAATCCCATCTTTCTCTTACGAAGATACAGACTTCTGCCAGCACAGAGGGCGAGGGGAACAGAAGCACATTTCCCCTCCGAGACGTGAGTCACGTCCCTGCCTGGACAGCCCCTTCTCCGATCCCATCCGTCCCCTCTCGGCTCAGCAGGGCAGATGCTGGGCTCAGCCTTCAGCGCTTCCCAGCGAGAGTACTGTGCAGGGGCTACACGCTGGTTCACTCAGCTTTCCAGGACTTCAGCTGGGAATTAACATTTAATTAATTAGTTTCCTTCTAAACTCCTATCACCCCCATTTCCAGTGCCAGCAGCAGCTGCCCTCACTGAACCCCTCCCTGTGCTCCTTGGCCCTCACTGGGGTCAGACCTTTCCCCACTCCTGGGCCGTTATTCCCCGTTCCTTACGGAGTAAGTTTAGCTTGGCACAAAAGAAAGAGATGCTGCATAGTGCCCAAAGGGACCGCTGTGGGACCCAACTTTTGCTTGGGCCAGGGAGAGGATTTATTTATCTGTAGTGACCCTCACATAGTGAACTCTGGGTTACAAACGAGCTTTTATGCTTTTATTGCACTAACTTGGTTTCCTATCAGCACTGATGGGAGAGGAGGGTTGCAAAAGGTTATCAGTGTTTTCCATCTTGCAAAACTGGAAAATATCAATTTCCTGCAGACATCAAGGCCTGGACTAAAAAAGTTCACTCAAAAAAACCTACACCATATAGGTTGTATGCACAGTTTTTACATATACACACAGTAACTGCCGGCACACAGCAGCCACTGTCCAAAAGTCACGGTAACAGCATACCCAGATTACACAACTGCATTTCCATTCCTGGTTCCTGCCATACTTGCATGTGTTTTCTTTCATGTCTGTTTTTCCTCTTAGTGCTGCTATAGATCTACAATTCACATCTACCTCCAAAAAATCCCCTGGGGTGCAGAGCTGAACTATGGCATCAGTGGGCAAAACAGAACTTGTCATTAATTACTACAAACTAAAGTCAGGCTGGTAACCCCCAGCTCCAAGCTGGCTCCCCACTCCCACGAGAGAAATCACTGACGATGGCCAGACAGCACAATAAACAAAAAAGGCAACTCCATCAATAACCACCAATTCCCTCGGAAATCCTAATGCTGCACATTCTGCTGATGAAATGCCTCTATTTCCATTTCATTTGTCTTTCCCCTTTTCCCTCTTTTCACAGCTTATTTGCACACTCCTTGTGTTCATGGCACTTTGGGTGACACCCAGGTGTGGAGCAAGATCAGGCAGGTGCTGGGAAGCCCCTGGGAATGAAGCTGTTCCTGGCAGGCCTGGAATCGGTCCCCCGAGACAACAATTCATTCTTCAGAGCAGGAAGGTTCAAGTGGTAGAAAGACCCAGAGTGATCAACTGTCCATTCAGCACACAGTTATAAATATTTTCTGTTGAAAGAACATTTTTCCCATATACAAAGATTTTTCCGGTTCTAGAGATGGTGGCAGAGAGACCCCCTGTGGCTGGGTGCAACATAAGCGATCGCCCTTCACAACCCCACCGCCTCTCGGGGCCCCCGGGAGGATTTTGGGGGGATGAAGGCCAGCACAGCCTTTGGGGCCGGTGAGAACAGACCCTCTGGGCAAGAGGGGGCAGGACTTCACCGCTTCTCCCAGTGTCACACGGAGCTGTGACCGTCCTCATTGTCCAGATCCGCACTCTCAAGAAGGTGGGACTGACCGCTGGGCTGCTTTGGCAGCGGTGGAAAGACAAACTTCTTTTTAACTCAGAGCGACTGTCGTTCTTAGTTTGCGTTTCCAGCCTAAAAGATCATTTACTGCTTTCCAAAGATTATTGTTTCAATTTCACCTAAGAGTAGTCTTAATTTTGTTTTCCTTTTAAACTGAAACAAGCTAATCTGGGTTGCAAGGACTTTGTAAAAAGTCAGACCAAACTCTGAAAGAATACTGGTGGCTTGAAACTGTATTTGCAGCAGATAAACTATTCATGTAAAAAAACCCAAACATCAGAACAGGAGTCCTATTTTCCTTATGACAACACATGCACACTGGACATAAACCCCAAGTATGAATAACGCAAAGGCAAATTATATCAATAATAATTCAGTGTTGCTTATAACCATGCAGATGCACTGATAGCTAACACAGCAGCAAGCCAAGCTATCTTCAGTCAAACCAAGACAGGAAACTCCACCTGCCTTGCGAACCAGCCAGGGAATCAGTGGTTTTCATCCACGGAGCTGCTGCCACCGCCACAACCAGCGATACAGCTGAGGCTGCAAGAAGATGCGGGGTGGATACTTTGCAGGTCCAGAGCATCCCCTTTGCTGGACATGTACCTGCTGTGATTTTTCCACCCTCAAAGAGCAATAGCTCAGCATTCACTACAGCAATCCATATAGACACATCGGGCTGATCAAGAGGAAATATCAACAAGTTGTAACACAGATGTGCAGAAAGTAACACTTACATAACGAGGAGGAGTTTTATCACACAGTGAAAAAGCAAAACATTTTGGTTTTCATTACCAGTAATGTTCTGCTTTGTTCTGACACGCCATCACAGAGCAGATTTCAGCAGAGGCCAATTCAGGAGTCCCCACTAGAAGGCCAGTCCCATGCACCAGCACCCCGAGAGGGCTGGCCCCGCCGCTGGCTGCCGACCCCAGCTCCACCGCAGGGCTTCATCTCAGAGCGCCGTGCCGGCCATAAAAACTCGCAGTTGATCAGCTTTGTTTCCACTCCACGGGCCCACAGGGAGAGCTGCATTTTAATAAACATAGCGATAGTTAGAAAGAGGCTTCTTCAAAGGGCTTTACAAACATAACTCGATCCTGGCATCACCAGGAGACAGTAAAAGCAGTGTTTGTACAGATGGGGGATGGCGGGCAGGGAGGTTAGGCGTGCTGCCTCCCCTCAGTGAGTCCGGGATTCGGGGTTCAGATCAGGCCTCGTTAGGGGACTCGTTAGCTTACATCCACCTGCTCTCACCATGCCACAAAACCCCGCTCCAGCAGCCCACAGGCCACCCTGGGAGCACCGTTTGAAGTGACCGTGTGCTGCTTGGGCTGTTGCATTTTCTCTCCAAGCAGGCAGGAGAGTGTGCAGCAGCAGCAGCACCAGCTCCTAAAGCCCCGCTGCTCCCCGCACGGAAACACGGCTCCTTCTTCTGGCCGGGCTGCAGCATGCCCAGCAATAAAAACAAACCACCCACCAGCGAGTCCCGCGGCCCCGCAGCCAAAGCTGTGGCTGGGCGGTGGAACCCGGGGCCCCACGCCGGGGCCGGGCACTCGCCCAGGCGGCTCCTCTGGCAAGAGGTGAATGCGCGCCGGGCACGGGCAGCCCGCAGCGCTAGGACACTTGCGCGGCCGCGAACCCGCCGTCACGGTGTTGAGAGGCAGCAGCGCTGCGGCGGCGCCACCGCACGGAGTGGGCCTGAGGCTGCCGCAGCGCCTCCTGGTCCCCGGCGCCGCCTGCCCGCTCCCAAACCTCAGCCCCAAGCTGGTGCCTCGCTCCTCTCCCCACCCGGGGCTCCCAGCGCCCTGGGCCACGATGCCCAGCGAGAGGACTCCCGCTTGCCCCGTCCCCAGGCTGGGTTTACTCAGGTTGCCTGGTTTTAAGCGGGGAGGAAGAAGCCCTCCGTCGCCTCCTCCCCTGCCAGGCAGAGTCGTGCCCGCCACAGCCCCCCGTGCTGCTTTCACGGCTCCTTTGTCCCCTCGGGGTGGAACGGGCCTGTCCGTGGCTGTGAAGCAAGGGTCATGCCGTGCAGAAGGGGGTTCCTGCAGGGTTTGTTCCCTCTTTTGCACAAACATTTTCAGAGGAAGCAGCAGCAAGGGAACAGAGGAGCTGTCCCGACAGACAGAGGCTGCCCAACGCTGCAGATACTCAGAGAGAAGTTCCCTGGTTCTCTTAAACCATTATCTGAATGACAAAGCTCACGCCCTCACCCAGGACACCCCTTCCATCTTATTCTGCTTGTAACACAGAGGACTGGTTATCTTCTAACTCAGTTGCTATGGGGTTTGTAAACTTTTCCTCTGGGCCATCTTACATTGACACCATTAACTACAGTAACCCAGAAAACATTACCAAAAAAACAGTATTACTGCCTACCTCTGCCAACTGCCTACCTAGGCAGACAATCACAATACAAGCAGTCCCTCTTATAAAGCTCCAAAAAATGGAAATCGACAGCAGACTTCTTGCTTAAAGTGGAAGTTTCTCAGCAGAAAATTGTTCTTGATTAACCATTTTTATATTTATTTAAGGAAATACTATTGACTGAAAGTTAAAAAAGCCAACATTACTCCTGGAAGAAAATGAACCTGTCTTACATTTACTGGTGTATTTCAGCATTGCCTGTGTCCTGAAATTCAGTCCTCTCAAAATTTTTCAGAAGGTGTACAACCATTTATAATGGATTTAAATGCTTTGTAGTTTTCTGAAAAAAAAAAAAAAAACAAACCCCACCACATTTGTTTTTCTTAATTAGCTTCTGTAGATGCTCTGGCATCCCCAGGTCCCTCTTACCTCCAACAAATCCATGGTTCACAGGCTGAGAAATATTACTCGGTGTGATTCTAACCACATGAAGAAAAGCGCAAGTGGAATGACACTGTAAATTACTTTTAAGAAGAAATATTTAACATTCATGAAAGAAGCGACCTTTAGTTGTTTCTCTCTTGTCTGTGCTCCCATCCCACAATTACTTTGGTAACTTTATGTCACTTAAACTAATTCAAATTTATTTATTTATTTGAAGACACAGTTATCAAAATAGTAATCTGTGAATTAAAACCACTTGGAAGTATAAATAACCATATTTGTAAAACCTAAGTAGCAATATTTCTCCACCCCTAAGCCCACTCTCTTCTAACCAATCATGGATCTCTTCCTTCCCCTTAGCCGTACTTCATCCAGCTTTTTGATCACAGGACCAGATTTTTTAGATGTAGCTGCATAGGTCTTTAGCAGAGTTTTAAACATCATTTCAGTATCTGGATGAGTGCTTAGGAAGGCTTTTTCCAGAACATACAAATCAACTCCTTTATCCTCTGGAAGACCTGAAATAAAACTGAGGCCAAAGTCTATCAGCACCAAGTCCAGCTTCTCTGTGGGTGGCCGTATAAGTATATTGGAAGTTGTAAGATCCCCGTGTATAAGATCTTCATCGTGCATTCTCGCCAACAGCTCGCCCATCTTCTCTGCTAAGGTAAGGAGGTTACTGCTATCATTTCCACTCCGTTGTACAGAATAAATATGATCTTGAACAGTAATTGAGTCTACAATATCTTCAAGATATATGGAGTTGGTGACATAATCCACGAAGTAGACCACTGGAGCTGAAATCCCTATTTAAAAAAAGGAACAAACGAAATGCTGTTAATTTATAGGATTTCCCAACTTTATTTTAACAACAAAACACAACCAATGCAAGCCTTAACCAGAAATGCCAGTGGAGATCACCCCCCGCCCCTGACAACCCATATCTAGGAATGGTCCCCACCAACTCCACTTCCAACCCATGCTGCGCTAGCCTCCAGTCTTCATCTAGTTGGGAGTTCAAGCTTGGTAACAGACTGAGCTCCTCCTGGGGCAAGACTCCCCGAAAAGACTCCTAGGGGCTTTCTGGCTGAGGATAAGCTGCGTTTTAGGGGAGCACAGTGAAAGAGTAAAGCAGGTCACCCCAGGATGAGAAGAAACCACCTGCATCCTTCAGGATGAAGTAGGAAGGACGGCAAATGTCTGTTATCTGCTCTGCGGGACGTGCAGAACCCGGGGGTGCCGGTGAGCACGGCAGCACCCGGCGCCCAGGGGTGTCTGTCCCCTCAGGGCAGCCCCGCCTCACGCCGCCCCGGCCCCGCCACCCCCGGGCCCACCTGCCCGCCGGCACCGCAGCAGCGACCGGGCCTCCTGCGCCGTGCGCCGCCGGCTCAGCCGCTCCTCCAGCGCCGGGTGCCGGTACCGCTTTGGGATGCGGAGCTTGGCCACCGCCGGCCGCCCGAGGAACAGCCCCCGGTAAACGCGCGCCTCGGCGCCCTGCTGCACCAGCTGCAGCCCCGGCAGAGGCGGCGGCGGCGTCTCGGCCTCGGCCACCACAGGGCCTGCCGCGCCCGCCTCAGCCACCACAGGGCCCGCGGCGTCCGCCTCGGGCTCGTCCAGCGCAGGGCCCGCGGGCCCCGCCTCGTCCAGCGCAGGATCCCCGGGCACGGCCATGCCGGAGCACACGCCGCCCGCCTCTGCCTCGGCCGCCGCCATCACAGGGCCTTGCCACCATACAGCGCATGCGCGTCGCGCCTCCACTTCGGCAATCTTCGGTAACCTTTGCCGGAAACCTACGAACTCTCCAAGCTCCACCTCCCCGCCCCCGCTTGTACCGCTCCCCGGCGCCCTCGCTATAGCGTGTCCTGGGCTTTTCTTGGTGCCGCCTCTCCCAAAACCCCTCTTTGTGCTTCCCCCTGCAAGCCCTGCTGCCCTCTGCCTGCCACTGCCGTGCTGGGGGATACTGAGTAGCTGCAGGATGGTAGAACTTGTGCCTCAGCCTCCCCCAGCCCCAGCCAGGGCGTTTTCCTGTGTTTCTGCCAGTGCGTGAGTGAGACCTGCAGTGCCCCAGGGCCTGCAAGAGCGCTGCCAGACGTGCATCTTCCCAAGACGACAAGTGGGGTCTTGTGGTCCCCCATGAGGTGCTTCCAGCACCACCTCGGAGCCACCTGTCAGGGCATCACCCCTGGGGCTCCGTCACCATGCAGAGTCCATCCCTGGGCCACCACCCCCAGCGCTCCACCGCTGCCTCCTGGCGCTTTATGTGCCAAAAGCCTTCGCCAGAGCCCGTGCAGATCTACTGCAGATGCCCAGTTCGTGGTTGGGGAGGAGAAGGGGTTTGCCCGTAGGCTACAGGGGATGGCCAGCCTGCAACTGGGCACGGTGCGACCTCGCGTCCCCGTGCTGGGCAGCACCAAACCTTCTGCCCCAGGTGCTGGCACAGGCCACTCGCACGGTGAGTCGGGTGACTCCCCCTTCCTCGAGCAGCCAAGCCCCACATCTCCGTGTTAGTAAAAATGGACAAACCTCACTATCTTGGGAGCAGTATTTGGGTATTTATCGCACACTGAAAACCCACTACTCTACTGGGTGATGTGCACATACTGCCATGTATGTTCCTCAGAAGGTATAAGAGACTTCAGCCCAGTCCATGTCAATATGTTTTCAACTGTTGCCTTTGAGGAGCCACAAGTTCATTTTGTTTTCTCATCCACAACATTTGTTTCCCTTTCAGAACGTTTATATTTTATTAACACATTCCACACAGCTTACTTGTCATTGCATGGTGGGATCATGCCTGGCAAATATTTATCTTGCTTCAGTAACAACTCTTGAACAACCTTCCCAAGTTTTCAATGATACGGGTAATTCATCCTGCAATTCTGCCCACTCGTGGCATCCTCCTTCGGCTGCCCTCACCGCAGCGGGGCTGCAGGACCCGGCAGCTTGGCCAGGGAAACAGATGCGTTCCTGGGCTCCATGGCTAGAATTTGCGAATGCCACAAACAGTCATATAAACAAAGAGGTTTTCCCCGTGTTGTGAGCAGATTTTATCTAAGCATCCATGCACAGCCCCCACAGATATACGTACATAACCTATAAGCAAGTGCACACAGATGCCCTCAGTTCATTATTCTGGTAAATGATAGTCTTCTCTCATGCTGGCCAAAAACATCCTCCAGAGCTTTCAAAATACAAAAGAAAATATTTTTGCTTTATTTTTCCCATTATTTTATTTATTTAAATTTTATCTTCTCTGTGATTTCACTTATTCTTTCCTCTTTGAATGCAATAAACAGTTGACATAGCCCTTGGAAACAATCTAGAGCCATTTACAATATTTATGGTATCACCCAGTATTTTTATTGGAATATTGAATCACCCCAGAGAGTTGCACTGAAGCCACAGACTTTCTGGTAAATTGTTTAATTATGTAACGTTGTTCTCCTGGTGACAAGCATTTATAAACTCTCCTTTTACAAACAATGTAATTGAGTTAAAAATTGCAGTGCAGCAAACCAAGCTAATGGAAACCAAGGCAGATCCCATGGGCTCCTCCCTGCTCCCCTGCCGATCCCTTGGCATCGGGCAGGCTGCAGCGCTGCGGGCAGCTCTCTTATCACCGCCCCGGCTTTCTTAAGGACAGAAGCTGCAATCTTCAGAGCTGGACAGGCTGAAAAAGGGCTGAATTTGGGCTACATCAGGACTCAGGTGGCTCTTCGCACCCAGCTAAGGCACTTGTTAGCTGTGAGGTTGTGTCCTCAACCTGCAAAGCGTGGGCGCAGGGATAAGCCCTCCTGTGTGTGAATTCGCAGCGCTGACTCCATCGCAGCTCAAAATTACACATTTTGGGCAATTCCACCAGCAGAGGATGCTACAGGCAGGGTAGGCTGCAGGGAGCGGCCACCCAACAGAGGGGTGCAGGGGTGCAGGCAAGCACCCTGGGTTGCCTCAGGCTGCCATGCTGGAGGCACCCCTAAAATGTGCAGGAAACAGGACCCACGGGGTGACCACCAGTGCTGACCAGCATTTCCAGCAACTCCCCCCCCAGGGTTAGGATAAATATAAAAGAAAATGCGTGCAGCCTGGTGTAATAAGGAGAAAGCTCTCTGGGCTGTAAACGAGCACGCAATAAATGCAGGTGCCTGGCGAGCTGGCTCCATCCCAGCCAGCTGTAACACTGGTGCCTGCTCTTGGATTATAATTTTCATCAGTAACTGAATTGAGCTTGGTCAGTTTGGTCCCCTGAATTCCTTCCTAAGGGTCAACTGTAATTAGAGAAAATGTGCATGAGTGTGTGATGAGTGTTGCTGAACACCATGTCTCCCTTTTTCCAGGACGGACTTCTCTTTCCTCTTGTATTTATATTTTCATTTGTGATTTTTTTAAAGCCTGTTTTAACTGCTCCAGCCCTCAGGTAGAGCTTAATCACAGCCAGGTTGTGTTACCAAACACAGGCTGCCGTTTCAAACGCCGAGCCCTTCAGGAAGCGCATTCCTGCGGCTCAGCCCTGGAGATGTGTTGTTCGGCTGCAAAGCAGGAACGCGTCCTCGCGCCCCGCAAGTCCAGCAGCCAAGAGCAAGATAAGGATCAGATGGGGAAATGGCACTGCCAAGACACACAGTCTCGAGAGGAGGAGGAAAGCATTGCAGGAGGGAGCAAGGCTAGAAACGTGTCGACATGAAGCATGGGCCATGTCTGATGGATCCAGCCCCTCCAGACCTTCTTATGCAGAGCTTAGGGACAAAGCTACTGACTTCAGCAGGCCCAGAATACCCATTAACTACAAATGGCATGATAAGAAAGATGTACTTTAAAAACTGCAAAGGAAGATTTTCTCCTGCAAAGGAAAAGAAGAAAAAAAACCAAAAACCAAATCCAAACAAACAATGCAAAGGAAGAATTATCTTTGCTGTACATCATAGCATGTTTTCACCTTTTTTTTTTCAGAGGACCATAGCCCGCAGCCATGCACAGCGTCAACTCAGCGGCTGCATTTCTGTACATACTGATGTCATCTTTTTGGCCGCCTTTTGTAAACATATCATAAAGCTCTGCCTATACTCCCCAGGACATTGCCTCCTTGCTGTCTGTGCTAATGATGTTTATTGCCCTGCCAGAGAACAGGAAGCCTCCAGAAAATGGCAGGGTGGCAGATAAACAAATGCTGAGCGACCATGGAGAAAAATATCATTTCTTCCTTCTCACACTGAAATCATTTGAGAAGGAAGGAATTACTCAGGCAAACTGCAGATCACGTAGCCAAGAGCGGGTTTGTAGGTCCCCTCTGGCTCTCTGCCTGGCATGATGGGGAATGGCATGTTGGGAAACATCTCCCCCAGTTCATAACACAACACACTCAAAATGTATAGGCCTGAGCTCCAGGGAGAAGCTGCAGGGGCCAGAGATCATGGGCAAGATTACGCTGTATCCCCAGCATCCCCCTGTGTTCCCAAACGTGAGCCCAGACACAGAGCTGTAGTGCCTGCTGCGAACTGGCCTCCTACGCGGGGTGTTGGGGAAGAGAGAAAATTGCAGTCATTTCTCCTGCTGAGTATCACGAGAGCTGGTCATGATTTCAGAGCTTTTTAAACTACTTTAATATGAATTGGAAATCCTATTGAAAAGCTCATTCCGTGAACTCCATTGGTTTCTGTTGGCTGGTGTTCATGTCTGAAGCCATTCTTCCCCGAGTGTGTGATCCCTGTGCAGCTGTCAGTTGGTGTCAGATACAAGGTTTTACAAGAGGTATTTTTACATACTGTATTTCCATTGAAATGAGAGCATATGAATGGGAAGCATTTATTTAATCTATAAACCAGGTAGATGATTTGAAACACTTTCAATATTCACTGAGTTTCAGAAGAAACAAAACCAAAACCCTTTCATCAACTGCTGCCTGTGTTGCAGGCTGAATATCCAACAGCCTAAAGCTGAAAGGATATGCATGATCCAGTATTGCCCATCTCAAGCATCCCAAAACTAGGAGCTGGAGCAAAAAAAGAGTCAGCATCACTGGTCTGCAGAACAGAGCCACGACATGTATCCCCCTAATTAGAAGAAGAATAATTCTTTAAATATTTATCCTAAATGTCACATTAACAGGTGGAATGACTGAAAAAGCTTTTTCAAAAAAATATCATGTGTTCCTCATTCTTCACCCAACCTGTTTACCCACCTGTGTCAGAGGGGTGTGCCGGCACCACAGACACGATGGTCACTGATGCAGACCTTCCCCAACTCGACCTGGTGTTGTAGCAAAAAGCTTCACCAGCACAGGTTTCACAGAGCACTGGGCTGGAGCTCATGCTGTTATAAGGGTGTGATTAAATGAAATATTACCTGCAGTCACATCCCAGCTCACAATGCAGGTTTATGGTCATTTGCACTTATCCTTCAGCGGCAGTCCCTGTTGCGTGGCTCTGGGAAGGCTGTGCAAGCCCACCCGCAAACCTGCGGCAGCACATCTTCCCTGTGCTGGTCCCCACACCAGCTGGGTTACAGCAACCTTCTGAACATCACATGTACTTCACGACACCGCAACCTTCCCAGCAACCGCACTTTGCATTAACAGCACCAAGGGAGAATGTTTGCGTTGTGTTAAAGATTTTTGAAAGCACTTGTAGGCATATCAAGTTCTGTAAAATCCTTGTTTTACAAACTGGACTTTGGGATACATGAACTTACCCTCAAACTCAGAAAAATACCTTGCATCCAAGTGGAAGTCTCAGTTGGTGTCTTTTATGCAGTAGCCAGCAGGAAGGTTTCTGTTCCACTCAGCAGTAAAAGAATGTTAACTGCAAGGAAAGTTGAATACTGAAATATTTTGCCTAATGGAGGGTGAAGGAAATAAGCTCGAGTGACCGATCCTTTCTGTCCCACAGAAGAGAAAGGTAAGAGTGCAAACTCAGTCACATTGCTTTTCGTTTGGTTGGTTTTTTGTTATTTTTAAACCTTTGAAATGGTCACTTCTTTCCTAGCAGGTTTTCCTTGGCTTTGCAACCGAGCTACCTAAAAACTAAAATAAACTGTCAATCTCTCATGGGCTTCCTAGAGGCTTTCTAGCCTAGAGGAGTGAGGCTCTGCATTAGAGAGGGTCTGCAGTCGGCGATAGACTGCGGACAGAGTCGTCATTCCAGCAACCTGAGCCGTGCCCTGCCACATCCCCGTTTCCAGACCGATTAGCAATATACCCCCGGTAAAAGGTCCCCAGCCACCCCGCGGGGACAAGCCTGGGCTGCAGGGAGCGGCCCCACGCCCAGCCCCGGGTTACGGCGCGGCGAGCGGGAGCGCGTCCGGCCAGACTCATTCATCCCCCCGGAGTTACGCTCCTTCCCCCCGGGCCCTTCGCATCAGCGCCCCGGGGCAGTCGGCACCCCGAGCAGCACATCCCAGCGAGGGGCGGCCCGCCCGGGACCCCCCACCCCCGGCTCCCCGAGGGGGCGGGCAGGGCTACTACAAGCCCCAGGCTGCCCGGCCGGGAGGCAGGGCGGGAGCGACGTGGCGCTGGGCGGCCCCGCTCCGGCCGCCGGACCCCGATCCGCTCCGCCCCGATCCGCGTCCGCCGCCGCGGAGCGCCGGGGGCTTTGCCCCGCCGCGCCATGGGTGAGTGCCGGCAGGGCCGGGGAGGGGGAGGCCGGGGGCGCCCCGGGGGTGCGGGACGGCGGCCGCCCCCCCGCCGGCGGGAGGGAGGCGGCGAGACCCTCACGGGAAGGGGCAGCCGGGCTGGGAATGGGCGCGTCCTGGTCCGGGAAAAAGTGGTTTGGTGTTTGTTTTTTTGTTTTTTTGTTTTTTTTTTTTTTTTAAAGTTTTCAACTTTTCCTAAAGGCTGAGACTGCATCTCTCTCCCCCCGCCCTCCAACTCCCTTTCTTTCTATTTTTTTTAGCACTTCCAGCAGCAAACATAAAGAGACATGCAATTTCCCGTGACAGTCCCAGGGCCATCCCAGGAGCATACCCGGGAAGAGAGGGCTGCGAGCGGGAGCAGAGCCCCAGAGAGTGTGGAGGGAGCGCTACAGCTTTGCTAGAGGCAGCGGCGCCTGTTGGCATTGGTGTAGGCAAAAAGGGACTTCAGCAGTTCAAAAGTCAGCCCAGTCTCAGCCAGGTCAGCAGCACTGGTTACTGCTCAGTCCTGGAGCACGGCCCTCCGACCAAGTTTCATCATAGGCAGGGAATTGCCTGGCACGGCTCCTTGTGAGACCCACCAAACTTTCTGTCCTCACGCGAAGATCCGAAGAGTTCTCAAGTTCCCCAGCTACATCAGAATAGACTATATACAAAGCTGGATTTCAAACAAGGTTCATAAACTATTGCTGCTCATTAAGTTAACAAGAAATACAGCAAAATCTGATGGAATCAACTCTAATTGAGTTTGTGGCTTGAAACTAATGGCACGCCTGCTTTATGCAAAGCCTTTTGTTCTCAGTGAGCAAATATTTTTTTCTAATTATCTGCATAACGTGTACAAGGAGTGATAAAAGCAGTGCAGGTAGTCACACAGAGCGTGGTGGGAGGGACTGGTGTGTAGCTGGGATGACATAAGTAACACAAATGAAACACAGAGGGTTACAGAATAAATACAAATATAAATATAGCCATCACTGAGAAATAACCTTTATTGCTAGCTGTAATTAAAGGCCAAATAGAGACACTTCCTATTAAACAGAGCTTATGAGGGGAAAAAAGCCCTTAGGCGGGGTGAGGAAAGTTTTCCATGGTCTGGTGGTTGTGTCCACATTCTTTCCACACAGAGTCCACTGAAACTATGAGTATTTCTAATTAAACAAAGCCAATGTGAGAATACAGATAGTATTATACGCTCAAAATCAGCACAAACCTCTAAGCTAATGCAATTTGCCTGCGCCTCCAAAATTGTAACTGGAGGGAAGATGTCCCTGGGTCAGCACTGACTCTCACACCATGTGCAATCCCCCCTGCCATAACATGACTAATGGTTCACACGTGGTCACCTTTTCATCCTCTCCCCAGGGTGAGAGGCGTGTGCAGCAAGCACCTTTTTTTTTTTAGGGTTCTTTGGGGTGGGTTGGTTGGTTTGGTTTGCTTTTGCTGTTGTTTTTTCTTGTTTTAACTAAACTTACTAAACTTGCATGCTCAGCTATATGGGAAGGGCAAGGTCAATCGCTTCTTGTATTTGAGGCCAGCAACAGTGAGCTTTTCAGCTCAAGATGAAGTTTGTGCTGTAGTCCTGGATCAGCCTGAGAAGGTTGTGCCTGGATCAGGGATCCTGGGCACTACGTGCTGTAGAAGGCCACCCCCACAAAGTCGTGCTGGGAATGCAAGATTAACTAGGGGAAATGAACTTTTGTGAGCAGCCGTTTTAATGACAAGGTAGGGAGTGAGAATGCAGAGCCTGCAGTGAGAGCTGGTGGTGCCACATGCGCTGAAACATGAAAATGATAATGCAGAACAATTCAGAACCAGAAAGCAGAAGCTGTGTTTCCTGCGCAGCACAGGTTTTCTAACCAGAATCATGGGAGGTCACGGAGGATACCCCCGCACAACTCCAGGCACTACAAATCACTGTCCTCCACTTAAATACAAGTCTTAACTTTGTCAACAAAGTTCTGTTTTCACAGTTCTGCACCTCAAATGAGTGCCTCTGCAGGTAGTGGATGTGCATGCAGGCCTGGTAGGTTGTGTGAGTATCTGCAAGTGCCTCTACACATGACCTACTGCCTTTTGGGGAAATTCAGCATCATGGTTTTGTAGATGGAAAACTTGGGTGTCCTGGGAGAGTTTTTTTCCAGCTTGTTTGTGCTGATAGCTTGCCAGCTAGTGCCAGAAAACTGAACGTAGTGTTGCTTGCTTGCTTGTTTTCCAGGTCGTGCACTGCTGGTCCTCCTCTTGTCTGCACTGGTGTCTCTCCTGGGTGGGCTGATATTTGGATACGAGCTGGGGATTATCTCTGGTGCACTGCTGCAGTTGCAGATAAACTTTCACCTCAGCTGCTTCAAGCAAGAAATTCTTGTGAGCGCCCTCCTTATCGGAGCTCTCCTCGCCTCTCTGGTTGGGGGGATCCTCATTGACCGCCATGGACGGAGGAGAGCAATCCTGGTCAGCAACTTGGTCCTGTTGGTTGGCAGCCTTATTCTCACATTGGCAAGGTCATTTATTGGGCTGGTCATTGGGCGCATGACCGTGGGCTTTGCCATCTCTGTCTCATCCATGGCCTGCTGCATCTACGTCTCAGAAATGGTGGCTGCTCATCGGCGAGGGCTGCTGGTGTCTCTGTACGAAGCGGGTGTCACCGTAGGCATCCTACTGTCCTATGCACTGAATTACATCTTTGCGGATGTGGATGAGGGATGGAGGTACATGTTTGGGCTGGCCATTGCCCCGACAGCCATGCAGTTCCTCAGCATCCTCTTTCTCCCAGTGAACCCTGTGAAATTAAGCTCGTGGGACTCAGACTGCCAGAAGGGCCTCATTCAATTGCAGAACACTGAGGACAGAGAGATGGCAGAGCGGGAGCCCTATAAGGAGAAACATTACTCATTTCTTGACCTTTTCAGGACCAGAGACAACATGAGAAGGCGGACTCTGGTAGGCTTGGGACTGGTGCTCTTCCAGCAGTTCACTGGGCAGCCCAATGTGCTGGGCTATGCCTCCAAAATCTTTCACTCGGTGGGGTTCCAGAGCAACTCCTCAGCAATCCTGGCCTCTGTTGGGCTGGGGGCGATAAAAGTGGTGGCCACGCTCGTTGCAATGGCCTTTGCAGACAAGGCTGGCAGGAGAGTGCTACTCATGGCTGGCTGCCTGGTGATGGCCATCTCCGTCACCACCATCGGCCTCACCAGCCGCATTGCTCCGCTGGCCATGGCCAGGGACTGCAAGGCAGCCGCAGACCCGAATGCATCCCATAGCCTCACCCAGCACCCCCTGATGCCCGTATCCTCCCAGCCTACTGTGTCACCCATCCCACCAGCATCGGGTGCTGTCAAAAGTCAGGCAGGCCCTGGTTTTGCTGCCACGAGGAGCCTTACAAAAGTTTTTGCCAGTATTCAAAGCAGAGAGGTTGTTCCCAATTCTTCCCTCAATCAGAAAAGGGGCTTGGTAGATCAGTCCAACAAAGAGAGAGTGGAAAACACAGGTCCTCCTTTCAATGGTGCTCCCTGGACAGAAAATATAGTTTTAAATTGGATTACGCTGCTGAGCATGATGGCTTTTGTGAGCGCCTTCTCAATTGGATTTGGACCAAGTAAGTATGGTGTTTATATATCCTTGCACTAACCCAGAGAATAAAGTAGGGCTGACCTTTACAGGCTGCTTGAAACGTTCATTATGTATCTGCTTTACCAAGCAGCTCAGTGTCTGGGGACTGGAAGTATGTCACCTTCTGCCCACTGAATCGTTTTCTAGCATTGCAGCTCTGCCAGCTGTAGGGCTGGTACAGCACTAGAATAACTTGCTTTTCCATGCTATCACTACCCTTGCAATGGTTTTGTTTTTCTGTCACGCTCATTGCAAAAGTAGAGCATCCCGCAAACACTACCTAATCTTCCCAGCACCCTAGTGAGGAGAAAAATAGAGGACTGAAGACAGAGGGACTTCTGCTGTATGATAAAGAAAGTCAGAGGCAGAACTGGAAATGGAACCTCTTTGAAAGTTTCTCCATATCAGTTGGTCTTTTTCTGCAATCATTATTCATCAGATGAAAATAGAGACTAGTTCTTGCTTCCATGTGACCTCTACTGTTTTCTGGCATTTATTGCTTTAAATGACTTGATAGAGAATACAGCATCTCAAGAAAAAACATAAGTGAGCAAATTTCATGGGCTTGACAGTGACCCTGTAACTTATTTCAAGCAAAATAACCCTGAGATAGGAGAGACTACTTTAAGATATATATTGCTTTAGCTCTGTTCCAAACAGAACATCATCTCCCTAATCCTACCCCTTTCTTATTTCTTTACAAAGAGCATGTCCTGACAGCAGGTATGCCATACCTTTTCCATCATCCCTGAATGGAATGACCAACTCCCCTGCTTTCTTCTTTACTCCCTGGACCTGTTCATTGGTATTTCATTCCTCTGTGGAGCACCGAACATGGGAGTTTTGAAGTGTTCTACTGTGAAGTGTTCTGTTGAGATCAATGAATGTTTGACGCTACCAGCAGCGGGTGCTTGGTGAAGCCAGAGTTTAAAACCCCTGCTGAAATCTTCCTTGCCCATTTCGCAAATAAATTGCTTAACCCCTACAACTGTCTTTCTGATCTCTCTAATCCGTGCAGTGACCTGGCTGGTCCTCAGTGAGATCTACCCTGCTGGGATAAGAGGAAGAGCATTTGCCTTCTGTAACAGCTTTAACTGGGCTGCTAATTTACTGATCAGCCTCTCCTTCCTGGACCTTATTGGTAAGTGGCCATCCCCCATCCCTCCAACTCCCACAGCTGGTTAGGGAAGGTGGCCATCCCAAGCTGTTTGGAGATTAAGTGGCATTTTCAACCCTGGGGCCTGGAATAAGTGTGACCCTGATGCCTCCAAGAGCAGAAAAACTAGTCCCTCCGCCACCCTTTCATGAAAGTCATCCATCACCTGCTGGGCTGTACTATAGTACCGCAGTGTCAGGAAACTCCCTTCTGAGAGCTTCTCAAAATAAGATGCCCCTGTCAGGCACCAATGACCTCCTCACAGTAAGCAACCAGCTTCTTTTGTATCCCAGGACATGACTTACCTCCAACAGACCCTTCATGCACTTGAATCTCTCTGCAGATGCCATTGGTTTCTCTTGGATGTTTCTCCTCTATGGACTGATGGGAATGATGGCTGTTATATTCATTTACTTTTTTGTTCCGGAAACGAAAGGACAGTCCTTAGAGGAGATAGACCAGCAGTTCTCCAGGAAACGGTATGTGTGCTGTTATACCAGCGTGAGGGCTGGCTTTGGGTTCTTCCCACTAGCAGTCCCCAAGGTCTGTGGCACTGGGCAGCTCAGGGCTGTTGCAAAGTCTGGTCAGTGCTGCTGAGAATATCTCAGGTTTGTGCAGGCCGATGGGACGGGAGAGCTGCAGCGTGGTTCATCAGCAGGTCACTGCCCTGAGCTTTGTGGCTGTGCTGCTGGAGGGCACTAGTGACACTAGGGAAGAACAGGGCTAAAAGCCAGGGCTTGTGGGTGAGGGGAGGAGAGCAGGACCAGAACATGGCACAGGCAGGTCGTGACAGTGAGGTCCTTAGAGTAATCCTGGACTGATCCTTCTCCTCTGGGGCAGAGATATCCCTTGGTGTAACACATGCCGCAGGCTCTCACCTGGTAATTTCCATGCAAAGCCTGTGATGGGCAAGGAAAGATCAAGAGGGGTTTGTGCAATCCTGGTTGAGGAGGAGGTGGCAGGGCAAGCACCGCTGGAGCAGAGGGAGGTTGTGCAGCCACAAGACCACGATGCCAAGGGGAGGGAGCACACACTGGGGGGGGGCTGGGGAGGGGCAACTGCCGTAAACCCCTGCCTGGCTCCCTGTGAGCAGCAGCTGCTGCAGCTGACCTTCACCATTGCCCAGCAGGGTGTGGGAAGGAAACGTATTTAAGCGGAGACATGGAAGAGGAGCGAGCTGCAAACACGCCCAGTACCAGAGAGTGGAACACGCCAGCAGCACATGAGACCGCAGCATCACCCTGAGGAGCGGAGCAGGCTGTGCCATCCAGACAGTTCTTTTCCACGGCCTTTAACTGGTGACCTCTCACAGACGGTTCTCACCGCAGTGCCTTATGTCTTGGGACATGCCGATAGTTGTCCTTTGGGTCCTTGACAGATCGTAGGTTCCTTTGATATCTTTTCTTTTTCATGGTTTGTATCGCCTATCATTTAAGAGATTAATGGTTTTGTACATAGGAATTAAAGCACAACTTGCTGACAATGCTTTCCATCCGTGCTGTTCATTTGTAAGCAAGGTACGTTGAAATACTTGATGCTTTGCAGAGGGGACTGTAGCGCAGAAGGAATGCATTAAGCACTCAGCAACATACATCGATATTGTCACCTTTTGTAACGTCTGCGTAGGAGCCTGGAGTCTGAGATGGGAGCGAATGCGGATAAACGCCCTGTTTCAGTGGCGGCAGAACGAGTGCTAGCTCATGGGCTGCTATTTCCTATAGTGTCAAGGCCCAGCAGCTCTCCTGCCTGATCATCCAAGGCCCACGCTAAACAAGTGTAGAAGTACATCTCACATACGTGTTTGGCTGCTTGCTTTTGTACACAGGGGCTGCTTTGCATTCATGATCATGTACAAAAATGCATGCAATATTCTGGTACCTTCTACAAGTATTCCACCCTCTTACAATTGTACGTTCTTTGATTAATTCACCCCTCTTCCTAACACATACAAATTATAAAGCAACACCCTACTAACACCACACTCACTCCGCAAACCTTGTGAGAGGAGGATCTGGTGTCCTGCTGAACAGCCAGCCTTGCCTCTTTTGAACACCTGAAGGAACTAAGTCCCAAAGCTTGGGGTTTTCCACTGAAAATGCAACTCCTTGGGGACCAGTGACTGCTACACTGAGCTACCTGGTTGGGACTACAGGGACAAACACAAAGGATGTTGCCACGTCATTCACACCCCTTTCTCAAAGAGAAGCCATAAAGCCACTGTGGACAATTATCTGTCCTTGGCTGTAGTTCAGTCCATGGCTGTGAGGTGTCTGCCTGAAGCACTTTCGGGATGTGCTTTTCTCTTTCCACTGGGCAATGAGAGTCACCCACAGCCTTCCTCATCCACCTCTGCATCGGCCTCCCTGCCACGCCTCTGCTGCAACCAGAATTTGATATTTCTGAAGTCCCTCATGTGCTGCAGATGCTGTCACCCCAAGGCACACAAGGACACCCCCAAAACAAAAAACCCGATGCTCTCTTCCTGCAAAAAAGCCCACGTATATTGAGCTGTATCAGGGGTAACTGATTTTCTAGGGGAAAAAAAAAAATATCTGCTGTCCTAGGAGCTAAAGTCAGTGTCCAGATTATGGCTGCAGCCTGTGGCCGTTGGTAGCAGGGTCGCACGTTCCCCAGGGGATCCCTGGCCAAGAGGGATGGGGGCGTGGGGTGCGGAGAGTAGGTGCGTGCGTGCGCCCCTATATATATTTGGTTGTAGGGGAGGTACCGCCAAGGGCCAGCAGAGCTCCAGAGCGGTTTTTCTTTCCGGGCTGTGACCATTTGCCGCCTGCCCCAGCAGCACCTGGGGGGTGCCCGGACCGCGCTGCCGCCCGCAGCGGGCCGAGGGTGCACCGCGCCCGGTCTGCCGCGAGGGGACACCCCGGCACCGCGGCACCGGCCCTGCGCAGGGAGCTCTGCTCCGGGCACTGCTGCACCCCCGCTGCGAGTCCACCCTGGCACTGGGGCGACAGACAGATCCCCCCCATGACCAAAATCTCAGCCCACCTCAGCCCTCGAATACAGCGTCTGAGCCTGAGGGACCCCCTCCCCCCCACACCCTACAGAGTTGGGGTGCCACTGCCCCCCCATGCTGTGCCTACGGGCTTGATGCAGCTCGAAAAGGGGGGAGATGGGAAGGGGAATTCAGGGGCACCCCGGCATGGGGGTGGGCAGGCAGCTGGGGCTGCCCTGGGGGGCGAGGGGAAGGGGAGAAGATGGAGACCCTTGGGCCTCATGAGGAGGTGAGGTGGGCCCAGGTAAGGGGGTTGGCTGCTGGGGCAGCAAGCAGGGCTGGTGGGGTTGGGGGGCAAGTTAGCTCTGGGGACAGCAAACAGGGCTACTGACACTGCCAGGCTCTGTGGGTGATGGTACAGAAAGCTGTAAATTAGCTTGTGGTAAGGGGGATTAGTAAGCCCAGAGTAAGAAGGCTGCCGTTCCTGCTTTCTTCAGAAAAACATGATGCAACTTTAACCCAACGGCTTCAACCCATGAGGCAGGAAGAACCTGCAAGGGGCTGCCCAGCTCATCACACAAAGCACATTGTGTTCGGGTGCCTGTGCTTGCACGGAGTGCAAGGCCAGTGGAGAGGAGACGCTGGGAGAGCCTCGGGGATGCTGCAGAGCCGAGTCCCACCTCCGCTCTTGCAGCCCTTGTGATGAGGGGGTGTACGCACCTGGGAAGGGCTTCCTGCTAGGGAGACAGCTCTGAACCTGCTGGCTGGTGTCACAGGGTCCTGCACTTTCATCGCAGCAGAGATGGGCTGGTGGCACAGAAAAATGGAAAAGCCATAAAGGAGCATTTAAATAAGAAGCTGAAGGAAACTCAGTGGGTGTAGAAATTCAGACTTGCACTCCTTGTGAGGAAGATGTGGCCAGCATCCAGGGGAAGAGCAGCAGGGAAATAAATGATGCAGTTGCAATAAATAAGGTGAGTTGGATTGTGTATAGTACTGACAGACCCACAGAAACATTAAGCAACCAAGCAAGGGCAAAACTTAGAGGTACTTCTGTCCCTATACCAGAAGCTTAAAAAAAAAAAATATATTAATGTCAAGTCTTCTGATCACCCTGAATGACAACCCCAGTACCAGTACAGATGTCTCGAGACAGGATATCCCAGATTCCAATTGGAAAAAACATAGAGCCGGGACTGTGGTACTGACTCTTGATCAGGATAAAGGTATTAATCAGCAGATACAAAATGAGATTAGATAGTCAGCTCAGTGATCCATCAGGAAGAAAAAAGTGGTTTTGGATGCAATAATGAGTCTCCTGGACCAAGCAGCGCTGGAAGCAGCAAGGAGGGCTGCAGCTCTGGGCTTGGTGGGTAGCGGTGCACAGGACCTGCTTCACAAGGTGTTTGTGGGAGAGCTGTTCTCTGCTAGTGACCACAAAACAACCCATTTAATGCTGTAGCAGGAGAGAGCACACCAAATAAATCCAGCGTGTGGCTCTACAATTTCAAGAAAGGGAGCTATGAAAAAAGAAGGTGATTAGTCAATAACAACAAAATGAAAAGGAACAGACAGAAAGCAAGGAGCCTGCAAGCAGTCTGGAGGCGATTAAAAAATGTTCTATTAAAGCCCGCGTAAAACATGTGCCACAACTCAAAAAGACCTAAGAGGTCCTAAAAAACACCCTGCCTGACTCACTGCTAAGGTTAAGGTGGTATCACAGAGAGAAGGTCAGCATTTTAAAAGCGGAAAGTTTTCCCACATGAGGATAAAAGGAAAACCCATAAAACATAGCAAGTAATGTGTAGACAGAAAATTAAAAGAGGTAAAAAAGAGCATAAAGATCTCCTTGCAAGGATTTTTTTTTTTTTTAAAAGTTTCTTTAAATATATCAGAAGTAAGCAGCGGGCTAGGGAGCCATTGCTCAATACAAAGGTGCAATGAGGGTACCAAGGAGGGTAAGGCACGGCAAAACAGCTCGGGCATAACTGTGTGTTGGTCTTTACTGCTGCAGGTATTTGGGAGATCCTCACACCCGGTTCATTCTTTGTAGCCCATAAGTTAGAGGAACTACATCACTGTAGTAGAGGAACTGTACCAGAGGACCGGCAGGTTGCTAACGTAGCTCCCACCTACAAACCAAGCTCTGGAAGGGGACGCTGGGAGCTGCAGGGGTGTCACCTCCATCCCTGCTGGGGTGGTCGGGTCTGCACCAGCAGTCAGCAGGCAGGTGGTGGGAAAGAGCCAGCAGACACGGCTGCTGAAGAGGGAAAGCTTGTCTTGCCAGCACGCTGGGACTCTAGGAAAATACCAGCATGCGCATGGATAGGGAGAACCCAACAGACAGAATAGATGGAAATTAAAAAAAAATATTTTGGCAAAATTGTTTTTAAAAATTTACATTGCCATGGGGTTGAAACAACAGTCCTTTTATGGATTGAAACCCAGTTAAAAGATATTCCTATCTTGTAGGTAACAAAGTACAGGGTTTAACAGACAGTTTTTGAGGACAGATGAGATTCAGCAATGGGGTAGCCCAAGCATCTCTGCTGGGTCTGGTTTTATTCAACATCTTCATTTGTGGTGTGGGGAAGGGATTGGACGGCAAAATCTCCAGGTTTGTGGATGATGCTAAGTTCTTTTGGGAAATAAACGTTTTGCCAATGGGAACGGGCTCCAGAAGAACCTTGCAAAATTGAGTGGGCAAAAAGGGCACCTGAGACAGATGTGCCAGGGAAAGCTGCAGGCTGGTGCCAGAGGCCACTGGAAGCCACCTGGGGTTAGTGTGGATTGGAGGAGTCCTCAGCTGGGTGAACTAGCTCCCTCCATCATCGTCTAACTGGACAAATGCATCCCCGCTCGAAATTTGTGGCCCATTAGTGCAGCAACAGGCTGTTTCTCTTTTTCTCTCCCCTGAGGCTGAGACCTCATAAGACTAGAGGATACAGAAATGCTTGAGGCAGTGATAAATCTTCTTTAGTGGGCTTTTATTTCCTTTTCTTTCACAATATTTTCTTTAGTTTCCTAGCCAAATTTTTTTCTAAGGAAAGATTTCTGACTTCCTTTGAGCCACAGCTCAACATCTGTCCACATTGGGGGCTGAAGTAATACACTGTTAAGGGGTTTTGATGTCAAGCCCAAAACCTCACCAGGGATTTATGCAGCTCTCCCCTTTCCTCCCTCCTCCTCATCAAACAGCCTTTCATTTGCTCTCACTAATTGTGCTGTCATGCCTTTCTTTTTTCCCCCAGTTGTGCAGACAGCCTTTCATGCAGACAGGTTTCGGTGACAGATGCCTGTGCCATGATCTTTCCGAGGAGGCGGGTTGCACTGCAGAGCATGCACATCGTCTGAACGCGCCGAGCCGTGCTGAAATGATCCAGGCACCCATCCAGCCCAGGGACGGATTAGGCAGTGGCTTCCCTGCCTACCCCCACCCCCCAACCACCACCCCCCCAGGAGCTGCTGGATAATCGCTGCCGGTCGGGAGAGCCCCCCCCAGCCCCAGCCCACCCACAGACACCACTTGCTCCTCTAAGTGGGCAGGAAAAGATTAGCTGAGCATCTCTTGGAAAAATGGGAGAGTCTTCAGGAAGATTTGAGCTGGGGACAAAGACACTGCAAAAGCCCAGTGTCCCAGGGGAGGTGACTGTGGTAAGAGAAACATAGCCAGGATGGGGGCAGGGGGGGTGTGGAATTGCATGGGGTTGAACAGAGCTGTTCTGGGCTGTGCCCCCTTCCTCGTATGCTAAGCATGAAGACCATTTTTTCCAATGACTCGCATGAAATTGTGAAATAAGGCTCAGCCACAAGGACTGTGTAAATCAACCTGCTCAAATGGAAACCTGCTCTCAGGCCTTGCCAACAAAAGGAGAACGACACTTTTAAGCAGCTACCAGCTCTGAAGGCACGGACACAACCAGAAGCTAATCCTGAGAGGCTCAAAGCTTGAATTTCCTCAAAGTTATGTTTGGGACCAGGGAAGACTGTCATCGGCAGGAAGACTGGGATATAGCAAGTGGGGCGATGCACATCTCAAGTTCATAGAAGATCCTTGTTTTGTTACCTCTGTTTTCCAGCTCTTTTAGTCAGAGGGTAGGGAGGACAGCGAGGGGCTAACCTAATTATCAGCCAGCTCACAGAGAGCTCCTGAGAGGGGGCTGGGTGCCCCGTTTGGGGACCTCTGCTACCCCTTCCCCATAGGGTGCCTGTCCCAGCAGCCCCACACCCCTCCTGGTGCTCCCCCAGCTCCTCCCTGCTGCAAAGGAAATAGCTGCAAAAGCCGCTGCCCTGGGGTCTGTACCTTGGGGTCAATACTATGCCAGAGCCAGAGGTAAATGAACTAGATGTTTGTCCCTTTATCTGATTAGATTTTTTTTCATGTCTTTTAAATGCCTGTCTGCAAAGATTTCCAGGAGAGATAGAGAAGTGTTTTATCCATCCCAGGGCGTGCAGACCTGCAGAGGGGTGAGCTGGGAGGTGGCAGGGTCGGGGCACTCAGCACGGCATTGCAGGAGATTGTAAGTGAAGTTACGGTGCACTGTCAGGGTGGACTTTTAAAAAGCACTGACAATCCCCCCCCCCGCCCCCCCCCCACACTTACACATGTTCCTGTAGTGTGCCACAGCCAAAATCTGAATGATATAAGAAATAAGTACAAACCTTGGCTTGTTATTGCTGGTCCAGACTGACTTCAGAAACCACCTTGTACGCAGGTGATGTGAAGTTTGAGGGGCAGCACGTACCATCACCCAGTCCTCAAGCTCCAGCCGTGGTAATGGGATGTGGGTGACAGACTGAAAAGAGGGAAGTGTCAGTCCCTGCTGCAGATACTCCCACAACTCAGCAGAGAAATATGGAATGGGGGTCCACGTCCCTCGTTGTGCATGCGAAGGCAGCAAGCTCAAGGGCTGGATCCTGCTTAGTCTCTGCTCAGGGGGATACAGGGCTGGATGAAAGGAGCCAGGATACATGAAATACGATAACTGGAAAAAATACAAACCAGAAGATGTGTTATTTAATGCACTACAGATCCAGCAAAACAACAAGAGCCGAACAAAAAACATTCCCTTGTATAGGAACAAAGATACCGGCTCAGCCCGGGGAGAACCTAGAAGGAGAAGGCTGTGTTGAGATGTGTTTTGTTAGCTTGTGTGTCTCCAGGCAGTGCATGGATCAGACCCAAGCCTAGAATGTGGCATGGGCTTCCTCCATTCAATGCATCTCTCCTGTCCTCTCTGAAGTGCTCCTTCCAGCATGAGCACCTCCAAACTCCCCACATTTGGGGTCTACGGCCTGTGCCCTTGTTCTTCCTGCTCTACCTGGCCTTCTTGCCACTCCCGCTGCCTCTGACCTCAGCTCCCCTAGCCCTGAGATCTTCCCTCTGCTTATTGAATTAGTAGAAGGAGAGTTGCTGTCACTTTTAATCATAGAAGTAAAGCAGGGATAGAAAGATAAGGTCTCCCCCCAACAACCAAGATGCCGATGGTTTGCAGAATGAGTTGCTCTGACAGGTCACCCACGCAGAAAAGCTTGTCGTCTCCATATGGAGATGAGATACCTTGGGCTGGGAGCGAGACCTCAGGTGCAATACTGGGCAATGCAGAAGCTACCGCTCTGCCCCAGGACCTACCAGGACAAATTCAGTCTCTGGATAATCAGGAATCACGTAATTACCTTTACTGGGGAGTTTTTCCAGTTGTCTCCAGCTACTTTTGAGCTGCGGAGCTGAGCTGTCCCCACTGGGAATCATGTTCCCCTTGCCACGATGGCAGGAGTGGCAAGGAGCTGGCAGTTGTCAGGAGCCATTTCCCCTTGGAAAGGGTCTGGGGCAAATCATCGTGCTCAGGCAGCACAGTCCCATGGTGACAATCCTGGCACAACACCCGTGATGGTGTCTGTGCTCACTGACATCTCTTGGGGGTGACAACCATCCTTTTGTTCTCACTCAAACTCACAGCTGAGTCCTGGTGCATGATGTGACCTCCTGCAGCAATACAAATAAAAATGTCAGTAGTATGACTATTAATAGTGTTTCTATTCCTGCTGCCATTATGATTGCTTTTGCTACTATTAATAATAATATTTACATATGCAAAACCACAGATGCAAAACAGATGGTTTGGTTGGGACCTCTGAAAAGAACTTGTCTCTGCCACATATGTTTATGACAAAGACAGAGGGTTAACCACGCAGAGTGCCATATAGAGAACAAATAGACAGGGAAAAAGAATGAAATAATTCCTTCCATATTCCTGACAGAGGCCAAAACTCATCCATTCCCTCTCTCTGCTTCTCTCCTTTCTAGCATTTGAGACTCTTTTCCAATACCAGGTCAGGGATGGTTTCCATATTTGTTCAGACTTGTCTAATTTTATTTTCCAGCTCAGCTATTATTTTTTCAGATGCAGCTTTTCCTGATGGATGGAAAATACAAAAGGAATCGCTCATCTGTTCCCTGCAAGTTTTTTCCTGACCGCTGGGAAGCTCAGGCACTATTCCAGGCCCGGAGTAAACCTTGCCTTGTGGAGAAAACTTGATCCTCGTTTGCTGAGTTCACACGTCTGGGAATAATTTAAGCTAAGGGGAACAGTAAAAGTGAGAAAGACTACCACCATCCCTGAGCCCATCTCATTCCCTTCACCACACAGCCCTGCCTGGGACGACGGCCGTGGCCACGCAATATGAACGACCACATCTCCGCAACTGCCCAATATTGTAAAGCAAGAACGTGGCAGCACAAGACAGGGCAGGAATTTTGGCAGTTTCACCCAGGCTTGTGTCACAGCAGCAGAAATAACGGAGAGTCTGCCAGCAGCGTGGCATCCCCCTCTGCTTTCGGCGGTGGCTGCTGTAGGGCTGGGCTCTCTCGGGGAGGCAGCCAGCGGCAGGGAGCGGAGGGGCTTGGCTTGGGCGGCCAACTTGCTCTTTGCTCCTGGTTTTCCTGCAAGGATGAGGAAAAGCAGGAGGACAAGGCTGACACAAGGACCCGTCTTGCCTGCATTGATAAGTAGCTTTGAACTGGAATTATGCGAGAGTCCCACCAGCGTGAAGGGCTTTCCTGGGGGCATGTCTTGGTCTGTTGTCAACATATTTATGGTTGCGTGAGCAGCAGAGGCTCCCCTGCACCCACGGGTGTCATCTTTGTGGCCAACGGGACTCTCTAGCCCTTTTTTACTGACAAACACCCTCAGGGACACCCTGATCTCCTCGAGCAGCCCAGGCCTGGCTGTTCCTCCCACGAGCAGGAGGAGGAAGAGGAGGAGGAAGGGTCTATATGCTCTGCCACAACACAGCAACGCTTAAATGGAAAAAGGCACTGGACAGCACGCTAACGAGTACAGCGCAGTGTCCCCAAGCACTAATGAGTAATAAAGTGCCCCACAAACTAAAGAGTCCCCAAGTGCTACTGAGGACTAAGTAGTCCCCAAATACTCACATCTCTCTCAGGTCAAATTCCACTCTTTAAAACAATCCCCATTACATTTTACACATCGGGCTGTAGAAGGCCTCAGAGGGGCTGTTAGGGTCTGTTGTAGGGGAATAAAGCAAGTGTCAAAAAGACTTTTAATGCCCAGTTAAAAATGGCCAAAATACAGTCTGCAGTTACCTGATAAGCTGCAAGGTCTCTACTGGGAGAAATATTTTGGTTTTTAAATTGTCTCAACCCTTGCACACTTACAAGAGGCTGGCCTTAGCTCTGACCTAAAGCTTGTCAAGTACATTAAAACAATATTAAAAGCCTGGCTTTTGTTCCATAAAGACTTTTAATGCTTGTTACTTGGGCTGGTAGGGGTTTTTTTCTTAGAATGGTTATATGGTTTTCATATAACAGTTCTTATAATGACCAGTAATTATTGAACATATCAGAGCATTGCAGATCTCTGCAGCTCTATGTGCTTTACTATATCAATACTTCTCAGCACAGCAGCTGTCCTGTCGCTGCCATCCCCGCTGAGCAGGTGTGGGAACCAAAGTGCTCGGTGGGATTGACATCTCCAGAGATGCGTAACAGGGCAGTGCCAGAGGACAACGGCCCAGTCCCATGTCCATGGGCTCTGTTCAATGCAAGAGAAAATACTCCCTGTCCTCTCAGTGCAAATTACCCTCTTATTCTTCACAGGGAAATTTGAGACATTGCACCCATTTGCTGGTTCAATTAACTTTTTTGTGAAAAACTACCTAATGGCTATGGACTATGCCTGGACTGTTGGTATCCATCACCATATAGTGGGGTTTATGCAGATATTTGGACATCAAAAAGCTAGCTATTTGAACAGCTAGAGCTTTTTTCAAAGCAGATCTGTAATTCATTCAAAGATTCAGTCTCAGAGTGTCAACAGCCAAGAAACCCAGGGTTCAAGCTGCAGCAGGGTGTTTCTTACTGTCTTGGGTTTTTCCTCTGTGCTGAAAGGGCTCTCCGGGGCAGACCAGCCTCACGGTGCTGTTCTGCTGCTGTCGCTGTGCTTTGGGAAGTGTGTTTGCATAGTAGCAAGCAAGGCCAACACACAAAATTAATGGCATTTGAAGTTCAGTGTGAGTCCTAACTGTCAGGAATGCAGCATTAAAAACAAAACTTAAAGCTTCCATATTGCAAAACCTATTAGCTGCTTTACCGTTTTTACAGTCATGCCAGTTCACTCATACTGGAGCTTTTACCAAAGCATGACAGCTCATTTGTTTAGCTTGGGCCAGGCTTAAAGTTCTGATGAAGCCTAATCTTGTGACCTGTATTTACTTTGGCTGGGGACGCTTTTTGCACAGACGACTTCCTATCCTTCCTAATCTTTCCCGCAGGAAAGGAGCTGGGAGTTATGAGTTGGGGGAGGAAGGCAAAGCCAACCAGACACGCAGCAAAAGAGAAACAAGCGCCGCACATGTCAGTGAAGTGGGCCAGGTTCAGGGACCTTGTCTGTTAAGGGAAGGAATTAAAGGGGGAGTCAGCACCTCCGCTGTCATCATTTGAGATGCGTCAAATCCATCATCGTTTCTCAGGAATTTTACCCATCTGGAAATATGGCTGGCTGCAACTGCAACAGCTTCGCAGCTTAAGGATGGAAAAGTCTCTGCTTGGCTTGAACTTGTCAAACCTCCCACTGAAACAGAGAAGAATTCTGTGGGTATACCCTCCCCAAAACTCCCAGCAACCCCCTGGGACCTGACACTGAAGGGCTGCTCATGGGTCCCGGCTGGCAAGCCCCTGCGGAGCGAGCTGGCTCTCAGCAGCACCGCAAAGCGCCCGTGGAAGGAGCTGCTCTCTCCTGTGTGACAACAGATGGACCACGAACCCTTCATCCGTCAGCCTAGCTGGATGCCAACAATTAGATAACATGAACTTCCTTGCTCCTTACCTCCATTTCTAAAGTCTAAATCTAACTCAGAAGCACGTGTAAATACCGGCCTCGGGCATCACGCTTTTACCACCCCTCTAAAATCTGCCTCTTCACGTCCCCTACAAGCACAGGCCACTTTTAACATTATGCTTCAATTTGCTGCAAATTCTTTGAAAGAAATTGGGGAATCTGGAATCTGTTCCAGTCTTCACCGTCTGCTTTAACACGCAGGCCAACGCCAAGGTCCGCAGAGAAACCGTACAGGGACCCTTTCTGGTGTAATTACAGCTTGAGCTACACGCAGGAAATACCCAACCTTCCCCTTGGCCTCACCTTCAATTTACTTCACAACCCCTGAACAGTAGCTGAACAGAGAGAGAAAAACCCAGCACACATACTGGTTGCTTTCTAAGAGAAAGCCAGGACCCTGCGGTAGCATTTACCCAGCTCCAGAGGCACAAGTCACCCAGGACATGACACCGTTTTTCCACTGGAAGCCAGATGCACAAAGTACTCAACTGCTTTCTAAAAATGCCTTTCTTATGTTTTGAAGTAACGTGGTAAGCACAAACCTACCTTTGTAATGCAGCAGAGACACGCTACGCACTGCACTGGCACTCAAAGCGCCGGTGAGCTTCACAAAATCCCTACTTTATATTCAGAAACAGGCCTCTGAACACAGACACATAACAATAGGGTGGAGGGGATTTTCAGAACACAAAAGGCCAGTCAGGTTTGGATTCTGCTTGATATCTTGGGTTTGACCAATTACCATGAGTTGAAATAAAAAATTCTGAGTAGCTGGAAATATTCCCCAGTTTCATTCCCACGGAAGAGAAAGTGCTTAAAAGCGTTCTAAGGTTAATGGAAAAGTGATGAAAGAACCATTTCTGTAGAGCAGCATTTTGAGTAAATGCCTCCTTCAAATACATTTTCCAAGCATTATAGCAGAGAAATTTGGGATAGGGTTCAAATCTCTCAAACTCCTGGAAAGCGAGTGGTGAGGAAGCAATCTATTGCACGGCTGCAGGGATGCTCCAGTTAGCAGCTCCAGGCTCTGCAGCGGCCGAGCTGGGGCTACCAGGGGCCAACACCCACGTGAGCAAATCACCCGCTGCCGGCACGGCTGCCCAAAAGGTGTATGCATGCTGCCTGCAGGGATTTGTCCCAGAATAACATCTTTCCAAAGCTGACTGACACTTTTTGCCTCCGAGGGGAAAGCTGTTATCCTAAAGCTTCCCTGATTAAGCAACTGGGGAGTGTGGGAGCTTGCTGCACCCCTAATTCCCATCTAACCATCAGGCCAAAAACTGGGGTTTGGAAATACCGTGAATTTGAGGGTACACTTCCCTCCTGGTGTAAAACAGCGTATCCCAGGCTTGCTTTACAAACCCGGGAGTACACTGGAGCAGCGCGTGGTGCCCACCAGCAGCTCAGAAACCATTAATTACTAAACGAGTGACAGCAATGAGTCTTCCTCACCACTAGCGTGTGGTTACCCGCTCCAAAGCGGGCTGGGATTAGCAGAGGGGGTCACAGCAGTTGCATATTGGTGCTTGCACCAGCTCCCCAATCTGCATATGCAGTAGCTGTGACTGCATGCAAAAGTTGGTAATGTGATTACACACGTACCTTGTTGATTAATTGGTACCACCATGGTTTACAAAAGAAAAAACTCTCCAGCATCATAAATAATTGAATAATAATTATTTCATAATTATTCATTGTGTTTGTTGCTGTTTACATATACTTACATTGGACCAAAGGGATTGCAAATATTTTGATAAGAATGTCAAACTCATTAGCAGTGTTAGGAGAAAGCCTGTAAAGGCCACTGGTTTTCAAACAACATAAGAACAGCTTGGTGTGCACTGTGCATTGAGTTTACTTCTATAAAAACTGCCTTGCAAGGTTACCTCTCAGCAAAACTGCTATCAGTAACAAGAAACCTTAAAAAGCCTTCAGCATAAATATACATTTCAAACCCAATGGCTCCAGCGCAGCAAGGGATGTGTTTTATGCAGAACACACGCATGAGTCTCACAGGTAATTTGCTGAATCAGGATCTGAAAGTGGGAGCTATTTTCTACCACTGCGTAGTGCTTTTGTAAGGCATTGAATTTTAAACGACCCTACCAAGAATGAATACTGATTTTGCCATTGGCGTGCTCTTGTCCCCTCTGCTCCAGTGCCGCCCTGCCTGTGTCCCAGCCCAGAGGTGAGGGCACAGCAGATCAAATCGATTGCACGCTCCCGTGCTATGGATGTTAGCGAACAAGCTTCTCGTGACCCCTCACCTTTCTGCCATGGGAAAATGGTGGGACACTCATTTCCCCCTTCTTGCAGGAACAAACAGCAGCAGTTTTAGCTCACAGGAAAACATATTAATGGGTATGCTTCATCACATAAGCTGCACTTTACAGTATAGTTAAGCAGTTATGCAAACCAACAAGCTACCCTGACAAAGTTCTCAAGATTCATCAGACTGAGGAAATACGACAGAAGTTTTGCGTTTCTATTGACTTAGCTTTAGTGCCACAGAAGGCACTGGGAAGAACGGATGGAAAGAAAGGCTCTGGTGATGGACTGATCAAGCTGAGTTAGTAAGAAGTAATCAGAGCAAAGCAAAGCAAATAAGACAGCTGCCTGCAGGCAGCCGCGGCCAGGAGGCTGTGCTTGCCTTCCTGTTTGTGTTTACCAGGACATAGCTCCTGCCATTAACTGCATTGTGCTTGCAGGGAGCAGCAGCTCCAGTGATGGATGGCTTCTGTGGAGATCCTTTGTACCTGCCAACAGGGCTGAGCAATAAACAGCCTGAGGCAGCATCCACTTCATTTCCTTAACACGTAAGTGTGCTGTGCCCGGCTTTCAGATCATGCACAGGAGCCAGCTTGTAGTAACAAAGCGTATTTGTGTCCAGACAATTACACACCGGCAAGTTCCTGCAGCTTCCTCCATCTCAGGAGAGAGGCGAGATGCAAAGAGCTGAAAGCCAAAGGAAGGCAACGGGTGCTTTATCAGTTACCTGTGGATCACTGACCATTTGCCGGCACAGTGTGCCTGTGGAGAAAGACAAGCCTTGTCTTGCAGCTTAGCAGGATTCCCAGCATATGTTTGTATTTAGTTAGGAAGCCATGTTGATGTTCAGGTATTGGATCACCTCAGAGCCACCAGCCAGTCTCCCTTGCCCATGATCAGAGCAAAGCAAAGCAAATAAGACGACTGTCTGCAGGCAGGCACAGCTCAGCAGCCACTGAGCACCACCGGTGCTGGAAGAGTCTCCAGGAGGCAGGCACCACCTCGCAGCTCCTTGTATCAGAGAAAGGGCAGGAGAGGGATTTAGATTAGCTGCATTCAAGCATTCATTACCAAACCATCTTAATAGAGGGAAGAGGCAACGTACCCCTGACCCCAGCATCTGCGGCCATCTCCCCTCTGAGAACCTGCCCCCAGCTGGCAGGCTCTGACGAGCGGGCTCTCTGCAGTCGGTATCCAGCACGGCTGGCTCTTTGCAGAAGCCCACAATCTTTAGTTTAGCATTGACCTTGTCCTGCATAATGCCCAGCAGAGTATCAAGGTGTGTGACCTCAGCCTGTCATAATCCCTCAGCCGCTCCAGCCCCGGGACTCCCACCGATGGCAGTAGGAGCTCCCTGCACCAAGCAGCTCCAGCCTCAGCCCTGAGCACTCCAACTCGCCAGCGTGTTTGCAGAACAGAGCATGACATACTTCTAAAGAGTGACAAATTACCAGGAAGGGCTTCCCCCCTGCACCCCAGCTCCGCTGTGCACAGCCGAATTCCCCCATGCCGCATTAACAGCTAATAAAACAATAGAGCTTTTAGTGGTGGACTTCAAAGGGATCTCGGGCAGATGAATGAATTTAGCATTTCTTCACTTACTGTCAGCACTGGGGGAGAAAAGGGCAGGCTGAGGTCAAAGGCTTCAGCACGCAGCGGCAAACAAATACAGCCTGGTATTTGGGCTACTACAGAAAAATGAGTGGTAAGTCAGCTACACAGTTGGTAAGTACCAGAGTTTTCTCCTCCTTTATCACTGCTCATCTACTTCAGCTGCCCTATTTCCCTATTTTCTTTGTTTGGGTGGGGGTTTGGGGGTTTTGGTTTTTTTATTTTCCTGTGCTACATGACCACTACAAAAAAATACTATCAAAATTAAAAAAACCCAACCAAACCATAGTTACACCTAAACCACAGGCCAAGTCACCAACAGCTCATTACAGTGCAGAGAATCTTTAGACAGCCTGGCCCAAACTCAAGCAAACATAATTATTTTCAGACATAGCAACACAATTGCATTTGGTAAGTGTGCCTCGAGGTCTCGCAGCCAATTTACAACTATCTGTCCATCTACAAAGTGATTTCTGTGAACCATTAGCTCATTGTCACCTGCAGTCACAATAAGCATCCATACGAATTAAGCTTTGAATTGTGCAACTAAGAGTGGATTACTATTACTTAGAAGGTATGTCCATTTTAAGAGATGAAGAATGAAGTATGAGATAGTAGGAAAAGTGGGGAGAATAGCATTTGTCTCGGACAGCATAGCTCAAATCATACCTCCTTGGCAATGTAGATAAAGACCCTCCAGCAGCTTACTCCCACACGGACTGAGAGAAAAACCAGAGCTAAGCAGTATAAATTGCACCTACAATGGAGATGCTTGCTGGTGGAGAAGACAGTCAAAGCTTCACAGCTCCCACCAGCAAGGCTGTGCCAACCAGATCTTCACCAAGGATGTCTGTGGGGCAGTTTGGAAGGGATTGGAGAAAGATCTTAAGCAAATGAAGCATCGTTTTGTAAAACTACCACAAGGAACATGGCTCAGTTTCTTATTTCTCCTCCATTTTCTGACTGGTGCTTAAGTCATAACCTTTACTCTCACACAGTATCCGAGGAAGAAAGAAAAAATCTCTGACTGTTCTGTGCATGGGTTTTTTATATCCTTATGTGGTACACGATACCCAAAACAACGGGAATAAATTATCCTAGTTTTTAGAGTTGGCATGTTTTAGCCTCTTGAATATTATCATCTATATTCTACATCATTTCCAAGTCCAGCCCAAATGGCTTGTTCTGGAAAACAACTTTAAAAGTTGCAATCATTTATGTCACATTCACATCTGCTGACAAATTTTCAAAGCATTCCCCATTTGGCTGTCCTACAAAACACTTCGGCGGAGGACACTTTCCAAGCATTCACCACCGCCATGCAGCAACAGGATTCGCATGCAATCAGCTCATGGGGAGCTATGGCATTGCTCAAAAACAGCAGGCTCGCAAGCGGGGAGGGAGATAGCCTCCTGATAACTGAGCTGACAACTTCTAGGTTCTCTAAAACCAGACCCTTCCAAGAATGCCCTTTGTTCAGCAGTTGCTCCATTCAGTCTCTCTCTCTGTTTGCTTGTAATTTATTCCTTCTAAAAGTCTTGCCCTAGGCTAGCAGAAAATTAAAACAAGGAACCAGATTTTCTTTTTTTTTTTCCTCACTTTTGCTCTTTCATCAAGAACAGTGAAAATTTGGCACAGTTGAATATTTTGTTCAGCTCTTTCTTTCAGTCTTTGAAGTCCCCTAAAGCTTTGGTAGGAGTCTAGGCTTCCACTCACATCTGCTTTCCATGAAGCCATTTACCGCACTTTATTTGTGCCATATTAGATTTTTCAGGACAGGGACAGAACTAACGAAGCATTTACATTCCTGGGAAAGTGGCATGTATACAACTACCACATTACTCTGATAGAAACAAACTACAACTGACATATTTCAAGTTCTCAAGCAAGAAGCCCTGTTGCACTACGGGCAGGAAAGGGTCCAGAGCTGCTGGTTACCTACTTCTTTTTAATGCCCGCTTAAAATTAAACACCCTCAGTGCAGTTTTAGTTTACACAGTGATGAAGAGATGCTCTAGCACCTGTAAGAAAATGAAGGAAAATGTCTTATAAGAGGGAGAGCTTGGATGAAAGCTTAATGAAAACAAATTGTGGTTGAACAGAAGCTGCATCAGAGACAGTATCAATGACACAGAGCACTGTCAACAAGATAATGGCATCATGCTGGTAACTAACTGCTAAGGCATTTCTTTTACAAGCAGAAGACTAATCCTGTGACAATGCTCCATTCCAAGGACTTTATTGCTGTCAGAGCAGGGAAAGGGTGTTGATTGAATCTCTTTATCAGGTAGATCCCAGTGAACCATAGGGACTATTGATTATCCTGCTGTTTTCTATTTTGTATTTCTCTCTTTAATAATAATAAAAGATACCCTAAGAAATATTTGTCCACTTCTCATACTGAGAATGTTATTGAGATTTTTCTAAGACAGAGGCAATAAAGTAGCAACTGAGAAAAACATGCCTTGGAGAAGTCAACATCAAGAGCCCAGCAAGCTATTCCTTTGAGCACAATCTCCAACGGCCCTCTGAGCTTAAAGAGGGGGAGTTTGTTAAAAAGCCAACTGGAACTTGGAAAGTTCATCAGAGGATTGCCTATCCAAGCTCAGCACAGCTCCAATCACTGAAGCTCATGGAAGAAACATTTTTTTGGAATCCAGCCCTTTGCCATTCAGGCAAAAGACCAAATCACAACCAAATGACAAAGTCTGAAACACGTGCTTACATTCATTCAGGCTTGGGAAGAAAAAGTCACTTACTTCAAGCTTGATCACAGGGGCTGCACATCAGATAGCAAGCAAAAGTCTTCATAATATTGCTTCACATTACTTAAGGCAGAAATGGCCACATCAAGGCCTCATATGCTGTTTTGAGCATCCAAATACCAGACTTTGCTATCTAAACAGCCACATGTAGCTATGAACAGCTGCAAGGAAGGTGATAGCACAGCCTCTTACCTTGGTTTCTCTCACTGTTTGAAAGTGAGCAAATAACATGTCCATAATGGAAGTTATTTACTACATCCTGTCACTGACAGGTAGGATCGTAGCTAGATACAGGAAGATTATCCTGGCCTTGATGGAAAGCACGGAGAGGGTGTGTACGCCCCATCTGTAAAGCTCCATTCAGTTTCCCCAAGATGAACCGTGCTGGTTCCTGGGCATGTGGTTTCCTAGGGCCTCCTCCCTCTCTCCGTCCTTTCTGATAACATCTTTCTTCCTAACAACATCTGTTTCTCCATGTCTTTCCATGGAAAACATTTTCAAGTCTGGAGGGTATTGAAATAACCCACGAGAGAAGCATTGCTGTCCCCAAGAGATGCCTGTCCCCGTGTCTCTTACATTACAAGAGGTATCACGTACCTTCACTACCATCATGTATTTTGCTATCAAATTGCACATCCCTTACAGAAATACTGAGACACGAATCAGGTGTTTAAAAGTCACATGGATCCTGAACCTTTCCCTAACCTGGGCAGGGGATTGGATGCCCCAGAGATGTTCAGGTCTCCCCTGTCCAGAGGGGCATGACTCTTGCTGGGAGGCATTTGCAATCACTGGAACAGAGGTAGGGGGCCCGAGAAAGGGATGCTTTTTCCTGCTGCTTTAGTGATTTGAATTATTTCATGATGGTAAAAACTAGGAGAGGAAAAAAACCACAGTGCTATTTTAAAAAAAAGAAAAACATTATTTAAAAAAAAGTGCTGTGCCAGGTAAAACTCCTCTGCTTTGTTATTATGAGAGTTCCCAGTATTGATAATTTCTCCTAGTCGCTGGTTTGTAAGTTACTTCTGAGTAGAAAATTCAATTACATGGGCCAAGTCAACAATAATGTTTTTCCTGGCAATGGTTCATTTTGCCAGTGGAAACATTTTTCCCCCTTCTTTTCTGGATTCAGCTCTGCAAAGTTGCTAAATTCTTCCAGATCTCTGGTCTGATGTGATCATAAATATCCTGATTGTATTCCACTGATTGACAGACTGGGGATGGATTAAGTGGGGATTACAGCCTGGAATGATCAAAATGTGCTTTCATGGTCAGTAACTCTGCAATAAGTCATAGTTCCAATGTACATTAACTATATAATCTAATTAACATGCCTGTTTATGTATTTAATATTATTCTTAAAACTTTTTAATAAAAGAGGTTTTAAGGAGAATTATATGTTGTTTAAAATATAAGAACCTGTTCCTTGAATGTACAGTAGTTTGGGGTTTGCACTGTCATTAAGATGACTAATAAAACTATCTCTTACTATTAAAATGTGATTTGAGCAGTATAATGGACCTAATTCTGCCCTCACTGATAGGTGGGTAAACTCCGGTTTTCTGTTTTATTTAAAGTTACTTTGGGTTTACATTTTACTAAATTTAGGGCAGAATTTATTTTCATTAGGATTTAAAAACTACCTTCTTAATAAACTGAGACTATTAAATCCATATAGGCACATAACTAAAAGCATCTGATTTTTCTAAGGTCCTCAGCACTCACAGGTCTCAAGGCTGTCATTATTTACTGAGTAGGAGCAGCAGGAATTAGTCTTGTGGGTACAGACCTTAGATGTTTTACTGCACAGGTTCACATACACGCAATACATACCTAATGATATCAAACCAAATTAAACAATTCATCAAGGCAAAACTCCAAACTGCAGCAATGCCTTCAGCAGCTGCACTTGTGAATATAAAAAGAGCTTGTTATGTGATTGCAAGGTCAAGGAATTATAGTGGAGATGTTATGCAATTGTCCATAAAAACTGAAATCTGAAACGAGAAAATATTTTGCAGGACTGTGGATTCTTTGCTGTCTCCAATCCGCCCAGCCTTGAAGTCAGCATCTCAGAGCTGTGACTTGTGTTGCTCTGCAGCAATACCTCTACTCCAAGACCATTTTTTAGCTTTCAGAAGATTTTGCGTTTTCACTTGTTTTTCTGCCTGCTGGAACTGCAGCTGAGCGTCCCTGGGCCATGCTGCTGCAGTGGACATTACAAACCCCGCCGGGCACAGTTGGGGCTGCAGTTTCTACTTAAAGAGTTCAGGTAGGTATTCAAGCTCCTCCGGGTACCTCAGGACTCTGAACTTGGTGGCCCTGATGACAGGGTCCCAAGAAAGTTTAATATGGTGCGTACTGCTGAGCAATACTGATGTGAGCCAGGGTGAGAGGGAGCCCTTCTGCCACACGCTCAGATCCAACATGGATGTCCTCCCTCCATTGCATGGCCATCGTCTCACCTATGTTCTTACAACTTTTCCCTGACTTGGGACCTTTTTTTAAAAAAAAAAAAAAAAAAAAAAGAGGTGAAAAGTTTCCAGCTGTCAGCCTCTGATGTCCCTGCTGCCCTCCTGATTAGAAAATGTGCCAAGACTGTTTGTTCTGGTGCACGGACATTGCTAAGCAAGGATCAGGATGGACGCCACCTGACTTGGACTTAGGACCTGATATGGAGATCAGAGGAGGGTTCAGCCCTCTGCTCACCCAACACCTGGGGTCGTGGCACAGATCACAACTGCGCTGGGCTGTCACCAGAGATCCGGAGGTGATGGCTTGCCTTGAGACTGACCTTGTGCAGGAGTCAATCCATCACCCCCAGGATGAAATGCACTTCATCGTACTGCTGATCCTCCAAGCCACACAGAAAGCTCTACCCAAAGTCCCTTAAATGAAGTAGGAATGTTTCAATTTAAAGGAATTAGAAGCATCTTTAAAATGTGACGGTTCCCATCATACAAAGTCCCTACACGGTGCACTGCCCGACAAGCCTGATTATTCCCCAGCGGGCTGGGGGCTTAGAAAATATGTCGAGCACTCAAATCATTTTAGATCCTGCTGCACTGTACATACCCAGAATCTGAGCAGGGTTCACATTCGAGGGCTTATAAAAACTTGAATACACTCCAATAACTTAAATCACTCAGTGAGGTTTATAGTGATTTAAAGCCATTGGAACTCTCCACGTTTGGTGCGCAAGGGCTCCAGCTTGGAAGAGAATCAAGGCATGTTCCAGCATGGCAGCTCCAGGCATATTGAATCAATTTCAGCATGTAAAAATAATTAACAATGATAAAAATACATTAATAATACTGTAATTATAAGGCCAGACCAAAGTTTCAGCCTGAAGAAAAAAAGAAAAAAAAAGGCTGCAGAGATTCAGCAAGGTTCGTGAACAGCTTGAACTAGGAGTAATGAGGGATTTCAGTGACAGGGAAATAAATGGAGGCAAATCAAGGCTAAGGAGCAAAGGAAGATCACATTTGTCAGTAGTTAAAAAGTTTTACTGGCCTGAGCTGCAGGACTTGCTAAATTCTGCCCTGGAGCCATGCCAGTGCAGCATTGCTAGGACAAGGGATCAGAAACAATTCAAGGTCCAAGATCTTGCAAGCCATCAGGACTAGGATCAAATGCCATATATCACAGAGTTGGCTCATAAATCTCTGCTTTCTAGTAGCATATAGTAGGAAGGCCAAATTTAACACCTGTCTGGAAAGGATGCAACATCGTCTGAAGGATGCTTTTCCAGAACTTCCCAGAACCAGCTCAGTCCCTGCAGGGTGATGTCAAGCCCAGGGGACAACAGGGCTTTGGTTATTTCTACATGAGCTTTCCAGCACCTGGTACATCAAAACTTCCAGCCTGGATCAGCACCAGGAAATGCCCAAGGCTGCAGGAATACATACCAAAAGATATTAACCACCAAATGGTTTTGTCACATCAAATGATTGATTTCTTTTGGTCAGAAGTCCAGGATGGTTTTTATTTCATCAAGGCTGATTCATGCATCCCAACTTGTTCTGTACTCAGCCATCATGCAGGTGCCTCCTTGAGCCTCTCAATGATGCCATCCCAGCCTGCAGAAAAGTTTGTCAAATGAACTAATAGCACAAGGTCTATCCAAAGGCTGTTACATCTTGCACGTTCTTTCCCCACAGTTTCCAGTGCACGTGGTGGAGAGAAGAGGGTTGGGCAAAGACAGGTGATGTCCTTTTTGCAGAAAAAAATACACATTAATTTTAATTCCCCTGGCAGAAGAAGGAGAGGTGTTTTCTCATTGTTCATGTTAAGGTGAGTTTCTGAGCATAGAGGATAGGGACTCTGCTTCCAGAGCTACCAGCAGAAAAATAAAGCCTAATCTTATGCCATTATATTCACAATTCTACTGTGGTTTTGAAATGAACCCTTTACTTTGGCATGAATTCCCATCTCATTTTCTGTGAAATACAACAGAGCTCACTCAGGACAACTGCAACCAAGAGAGATTTCTATGAAAAAAAACCTGTAAACCCTTTACTATCTTTAATCATGAAAATAATTCAGTTGCTGCAAACCTGATATTCATGGCTGGGGCCCAAGGACCTTGCAATTCACAAAAGCACTGAAGGGATCCATAAAAAGTGGCTGGCCATGAGGAATTTACACTTGTTTTTTAAAAGGGAGTAAAAATGTGGCTATAGCAATTTAGAAGAGTTTATGTATTCAGGCCTTAGAGAGGTTTAAATCACTCAGTTAAGAAAGATGCATTGGTGCATTAGCAAGCCTTCAAGCAATGTAAAGAGCCAGAAGAAATTATATGACAGAAGCATTTCTGGGCAGAGTACGCTTTCAAGCTTCCTCTGCCCACAAAAAGGTTCCCCAGCTCAGCTGCATGGTAGACTCCAACTTAGCCCACCTCACGTTCAAAGCATCCTCCCAACTCCCGCCATGTCCCTTCCACCCCACACCCTGCCGGTGGGGGCCCCTCACAACCCACGCTCAGACAGCCCAGCTCCCCTTGAGCAGCCCCTTGCATCACCCACCCTCTCTCAGCACCAGTTGTGCTCCCCTGGGATGACCAGGGGCCTTTCACCGACGGAAACGTCCAGGATAGGGAGGCCCAGGAAGAAAAGCGTTTTCAAAAGGCTCAAGATAAGAAGGGGTCTTAGAGATAATGACAATCCCCAGCCTCACAGCATGCAAGACTAATTGCAAAGCCCATCTCCCTGACCCGGGTTTCCCACTCTAAGCCCTTCTCTGTTTCTCATATTCACTTGCTAATTCTGTTCAAGCATTTTAATCCTATCTAGTACCAAGACAGAAAAGTAAGAACTTACTATTTGGAAATAAAGCTAGTGAGAACACAAGAAGGCAGTGAAGGAAGAACTGTGATCTCTGGTTTTGGAGGGTCTCAGGGCCCCTGACCTGGACTCCCCATGTTGCCCTCAGGTACCTAGGGGAGATGCTGCCCTCTCTGCACTGGGCACTATGACTGTTCAAGCTACCTTCCAGTGTCTCACATCTTTTACAATACTGTCAGACACTGCTCCCTGCTGACAAGGATTTGCTGGTAGACTGCAAAAATTTGGGGCATTACATTTCTGCTGCTTGCAGGGGCTGTCACGCCACAGTGATGCTCCTCGATGCTGCAGCAAAGGGGCCAGCTACACCATACCTGAAGATGAGAACTGAGGAAAAAATAGCTGATGCCAAGCCATTGAACCAGGGACAACACAACATTGACAAAAGCAGCTGTCTCTCAAGCGGCACATGCTTCACGGCTCAAAGAGCCATAGCTCCATCTCTGCATCTCCTAATGCTGCAATCCCAGGAAAAGCCCGGGTGGCTTTGCTGGCCGGTCACACTCCCAGTCTTGGGAGCAAGTATAGGGAAAGGCACTTTTCTTGCTTTAGCTTCGAGTGTGTTTTACTTTCCTTGCCTTGGTGCCCTCAGGGTGGTTGTTGGCTACAGTAGATGGTGGGGTTTATTTTTCTAGCTTGTTGCACCCCTCTTGGGAGAAGTTGTTACAGTTGTAGTTGTATTTTTCCAGCTTTTCCAAGCTTACCAACTCCCTAGGGTGCTGTTTGCCTGAGTGGTTTGGTACAGTTTTATTTTTACAATAACTATTACACTTTTTAATTTTATTTTTGTATGTTAATTAAATACTTTTTAATCACAATGCAGGCACAGTTGCAGGGGCCAAGAAAAATACATAAACAAGAAGAGAATCCAAACATATATCTGCCCAGCACAGTACAGAAAAACTTTCCAAACCCAAGCTCAGTCTAGCCCAGTCCTGGATCTCTGCATTAAAAATTTAACACCACAACTCAGCCACCAGTAGTCTACTCTTCAGTTCACCGCAAATCTTTTCTTTAGGTTATCAAGTAGGAAGGTAAAATGCCCAGAGAGCAGCCAGTGCGCATATGCAAGAGAAATGCTGAGTTGTGGCACCAACTCTGCCCACCCCAGGTTCACAGCAGTCCTTGAACCAGAGAAAAATATCCTGAAGTTCTCTTAGTTTTTGTCAGATCACCCTGAAATTGTACAGCTACTGCAACTTGTTTCTCACCCTTGGGGCTGGACACCAGTCAGGTTAGCCAGTTCAGTCTACTGCCCTACACAGTGTCTCCTATCCCAGTCTTTGCTCCTGCAAAATCCACAGGGAATCAGCTTGTCCACCTATGCGCATGCAGCAGAACAGAAGCAGAGAGACCACAGACATCCGGAGAGACACGTCCTTGCCTAGCATGGTCAAAGTCACCTCTTTAAAGTGCTAGTGCTGTAAAATTCTTGCCATGCCTGAGAAATAAAATGTGAGATTTAATTTAAAATGAGAGATATTAGAAGGGAGAGCTGCAGGTGATGAGGTGCTGGCATTTCTCTGGCACAGGGCCAGGAGGGTAGGAAAGGAAAACAAGCTGGATGCATTATGTCCTACGTACCTTGGCAGCTCAGTGACACTCATGTAGGGCTCATGAACAAGGCAATTAATGACGGGGAAGTGGCATTAGCTGCAGCATAAGGAGCACAGTAAGAAATTAGAGCTGAAGTTCATTCAAAGCACAGGAGACACAAGGCCAATAAAACAAAATCCAGCAGCAGTGCGTAGGCGAGAAGTCAATGCACTAGGCATGCAATGGAAGTAGGGAAGATATTTTTTCTGACAACCCATGTGTGATCCTTGCACACCCTGTTACCCTTATTTTTTAAATGTTTGACTAAGTGGTGATTTCTTTAATATCTCCATATATCTGAATCATGTTAATTAAAGGCTGGATGGAACAGCTAAGTATGAGGACCCCTTGTCCTCAAAAACAGATCTTCTCCAGTACTCTCAAAATTACATGATGAAAACTGCAGCAATTAAGTTACCGGAATGCATACAAAAAGCTAAATAACATTGTTTCAGATATAGCCCTGCTTTTCTATTGTGAGCACACTGAATGAACCTCAATGATGAGTGGACCATACTGGGCACAAGCACTGGGGGTCTGTTCTCCCATTTTAGCTTTGGTAGCCCCTGGGCTGTGCAGCTGCAGGCCAGTCTCAGCAAGAGGCTTGCTCAGGGTATTTTACCGCTCTCTATGTCTGTGGTGGGCACAAGGACCCTTCCAGTCACTTGGAGGACTTTCTGGGACCAGGCCATGTTAGAAGGATGTTTTCCTATTATTATTATTACCACCACCAAAACTACTTCTGTTCTTTAGCTTGAAAAACTAATTTAGCAAACGAGTCCAATCTCTCCATTTAAAGCTGGGCAGAAAAAAAAAAATCAAAGCAGCTTAACTTCATAGAACATGTTTTAACTAAAATAGATTGTTGCATAATATTACAAAGAATATTAAAAGAACATTTGAAAGAAAATTTGCTTGGAAATGTCTATTTTTAGTGTTTTCCCACAATAAATTTTTCTTTACCATTTGCGCTTATTTTCGTGTTGTGGGGAAAATACAGCTGTGCCTGCTCCTTCAGCAGAAACTCTGAAGTCTGTCTAGCATGTGATGAACTTACTACATTTGTTGTAAATACTTTTAGTAATTTATAGCAATTTGATTAGAGCATTTCTGAACAGGCAGCAGCTCCTCTGCTCTTGTAATTTGTCCAAAAAAGACAACAACAAGGCTCAGCTGCTTGGCTGCCAAGCAGAAAGGTCAAATTACTGACCTCCATTTTGGGGTATCGGTTACAGCCACCTCAGCACTCCCCATTGCCTGCTCCGGTTGTCCGACTTCTAAATATAGCTGCTCTAAGTTGCAGGATATTCTCTCCTTGTACACAATGGCAATACGGTTCATCACCCCCCCCCCCCCCCCCCCCCAAAAAAAAAGCACATCATGGGATACTGGCAATATTTATCATCAAAAGTTACAGCCTTCGTGCTATCTTATTTATTGAGTGTTGACAGAGACTTTGATGCTGCTGGGACACCCAAGTAAAGACAGCACTGTTTGAACTGTTTAAGCTTGAAACAGCAAAGCTTGGTCATATACGTTGGCCCAAATAAAACTGGATGAGTGGCTCCATAAAATCTCAAGTAATTTTGAACAGAAAAATTAGGTTCATAGATATTTGCTACACTGAAGATTGTTTTACATTTATTTCAGTCATAGGAGCGCAGGCTGACCTGAAATGCATGATTCAGGCAGACAAGGCAAAGAGATGCAGGGCTGGGAAACAGGATCTAGGCAAGTCCCCATGGAAGCAAGTCAGCTCCCCCATGAGCCTCCCTTCCTCCCCAGCGCAGTGGATGGTGGGGACAAAGCCAACCCTAGAGCTGCATTCTGGCTTGTCCTATTTTTAGGCACAAATATGTTATTCATAAGAAACTCTCGGGGTGTCTGTTGGTTTGGGAAGTCACAACACAACAGCAGGAGACTGATCCATCTTCCTTCAGGGAAAACCCAGTGGTGTTTGCCAGCATCCCGCAGCCTGGGGCAACCAGGGTCTGAGCAACACATTCCTTCCCGGTGGCTTCTCTTTCTCTCCTGCTACAATAACATAAATATATAAAGCTTCTGTCATTAGAGAATCCCTATCTTTAACTAATAACTAGAGGGTTCTCTTAGTACCAACAGTTCTCTACGGAGCTCACCCTGCAAGGATAAGCCCTTAGCAATTTCACTACCCATCATCTGAGACCAAGGTTGGACCTGGGGGACAAAGATAAAAGTCTTTCAAAATATGCAAGGGAATAAGTGAGAAAGATTGGCTTGCACAAGGCATTTTTGACATTCCCACATGTCTCAAATGTCCACAGCTTAAACACAAACAAAATCAGTGGAGATTAAAAGAACTTTGACCCTATATTCTTCTTGCCTTTCATTTCAAAAAAAAGCAGCCAGAAGCCCCTCATGCACCCTCACAGGCACACGTGGTTGCCCAGCACCCTGGCTCAGGCCCTCTTTCCACCTCTTACAGGGGGATGAAACTTCCCCTGAAGCCCAGCCAGGCTGCCCAGGGCACGTTGTGCTCGGTTTTGTATCTGCAGTCTCAGCAGAGCAGTGAAAAAGTGCTGTCAGGAGTGTTGAACAAACACCACGCTTGAGTTTTCACTGGGCTTTTACGGGCCCAGAACAAAAGCCTGGATCCCAACCCACTGAAACTTTGGGGCATTTGAAATCTGGATCCAGATCTAAAGCTTGTGTTTGGACTTCCATCTCTAGGGTTTCAGTTAGGAGTTCAGTTCATAAACACTTCTGCCACGGCCTTTTTCTGCTTTACCCCACCATGAATCAGGAGTTACTGCTATGAAATTAAGTTAGACCTGACCACAAGTGGGAATAGAACAGAGTTTACTCGTATAACCAGCCATATCTTTTTGCTTTTTCATTTCTGAGTAAAAAGCAGTTAGGGACAGCGGCTCATAGTGCACACAGTCCTGGGATAAAGCGTGGCAGTGCAGTGGTAGGAGGTGGTGCAATTAGGTGGGACAAAGACTCAGCAGAAGCACACAAACAAAAAAGTGCTCAAAAGTGGATGTGAAAATTCATCTCTTCTGCCAAATGATCAGCACTGGCACAGCAAGCACGCACCACAGACTCCACTGCCTGTTACAAGCCTATACACATCCAGTTCAAAATGTTCTCACTCATGAGCTCCTCACGGAAAATTCAGCTCCTGAGCTTTGCTTGTCGCTCAGAGCAGGCAGGAGTCACGTGTTTGAGATTTCACCAGGCAAAGTGCTTCTGTACTGTCAATGAAATAATAAACATTTTAACATAAATTAAGAAAAGCTGCCTATGGGCTTGTAATAGTAGAACTCCAAACCTGCACATCCTGGCTCCGAGCACATTGCTTTAAAAAAACTACTGTAAGGCTTTTCTGCAGCTCGTACACCATGGAAGGGAGAATCTGAACTGGAGGATGCTCCCCAATCTGCCGCTAAACCACTGTGACATGCTGAGCTCAGCACCAGTGCACTGTCTCCTGGACCATGGGGAGCCCAGAGAGCCTGATGGTTTTTTGGGAGGTGATGCTATCACCCTTCTTTCTCCCCCGACTTTTTGCTGCTGCTGCTGCTCCCATTCCTGCATTATAACTTCCCCAACCATTGAGGACTCCCTGGCAGAAGATCTAAGGATTTTATTCTTTGCTGACCATTTCCATGGTGTGATATCTTTTTAATGTTAAAATCTGTTAGGTAGATAGTTCGTACAGTTAATATAACCAGCTCGTGACTTACTTTCAGGATCCAAAACATTCATCGCATGCTTCAGTATGACTGTTAATTACAAGTGCAGAGTATTATTTTCTATTCACAAAGGAAAATGAGCTGATGGGAGGGGAAGCAGTCATATATAAACCATCACCCAGTTCATCAGCAAACTTTGCACTAACCCTTTGCTTATTCAGTGCTTTAGGGGTTAATAAAATCTCTTAGAAAGCAAAAAGTTTCCATCTGTAATTGGATCCTTTGTATGTGCTTTCCGCTATAGGAATCAACTTAGCATTGACATTCTCATAAAAATTTCCATTAGATTGAGGACTGAATGCCCACTAAGGCTATGTGTGGTTTTGCAATTGATTCACTGAATGAAATCTTATCTAAAATCTTTTTATTTTATGCTATTATGGCCACAGGGGAAAATAGTGATGTAAAAATTTTCACTGCTTAGTTAATGCACAGTGCCTCTTGGAAATGGCCTCCAGGTTACCTAAAAAGATTGCCTTTTCTATTTCCCACTATTTTGTTTCATATTACCAGTAATTGAAAAATGTTTCATTTGTTACAAAGTTACATATTGACACTTTGGATTGAATTCCCAACTTTTATCTTTAATCTTCTTATTAGATAGCTTCAGACAGCAGTTCATGCTATCTAGATGGGGAAAACACAGTTCATCAGCTTGCATTTTTTTCAGCAAGACATAGTTTTCATAGAACACATGTAAGACTGCTCCTGTGCTTTAAAGCTGCAAAGAGCAGTTTGGCCATGTAGAAGCTACAAATCAGACTTTCTATAGCTAGTGTCCCTGTAATGGTGGTCCTCTCGGTGACTCTCCAGAGAAGACACAGGGATAGGTCAGAATATCACAAGAATGTCAAATCTTTTACTTCTTTAAAGTGATACCCAATCAAGAAGAACGAGAACTGGAAAGAGGGAATTTTTTGTCTTTGCTTAAGATCTGCAGGCATACATGGATTAGCTACTACATCTTTTTCTTCTTGACATGCTATGAAGGATGATCTCCCAAACCCAATTCAGAAGATGAAGCCAGAATTAAGGCTGAACTGAGGAATGATCAGAATACTTTGCAAATATTTTTATGTTCTCCCAGCCATCTACCCCATTCCCATCTATGCACCGCAGCCACAAAAAGAACCATATACTTACACTGCGTACTTACAGTACGCACAGCTATAACCTCATAAACAACCGCACAAACCCAGGACAGAAGCACGTGTACAACACCTGCATGCTCACACCCTGCGCACAAGCACTCAGATACGCTAAATGCAAGCACATGGCTTACACATAAACATATGCACATGGACATATGGTACACATGTGGCTTGTACCCACAGAGTATGTATTTGAAACTAACAGGTTTATTTTCCTTTTCTCTCTGCTGGTCCTGGCCTGGGAACTTCTAGCGTCCCAGCAGCAGTTGCAGCGTCCCTTACTCCAAGCCATGAGACATTTGAGCCACTGAGTAACACCATCCAGGTGTAACAATTCAAAGCAGACAGTAATAATAATAATAATAAAGTTTATCTTTGCTTTCCTGCCTCTCATTTCAGTTGCAGGAGGTCTTTGCAGTGTATAGGAATAAAAAAAAATAATGCAATCTCTTGTCCTGCTGCTGGGGTGAAGGCAACGCAGTGCTAGAGCAGCCAGGAGCAGTGTAAGACTGTGCCAGCCTGGAAAGCACTGCTCATCCCAGGATGCGGAACGTGCCCCATCCCTTGGGCTGGAGGCAGTCAAAGGAAAGAGAGCAGCCCTGAGCTGTGTTCGTGATGTCTGAATGGTCCCTGCCTGCCCAAGCTTCTCCACAGGAGGAATCTCCACTTTCTATGATATATGGTTCTCTACACAACACTTAACAATAATTTGGAAATATCAATCCAGCATACCCTAGTGATGTTGTATTGTCAGCTTTCCAAGCATTTATTTCAAGCTGAGTTCGCTGGCATTTTCTAAAATTTTCTTTCCACGAAAGCCGTTTTCTTAATTTTTTTAGATAACCTTAAGTTTTTCTTTAAAAAAATTCTCAGATTTCAAAATTAAAAATGTATATCTTAGTCTGAGTGTGATGAGTGCTCTACCCTTTCCTCTGCCCTACCTCACCTCCACAGTGCGAAAACATGAGAAAGTAGAGGAACAAGATAGCAGGAAAGAAAGGATACAAAACCAACCAAAATCAGAACCAAAACTGTAATTTCAAAATCATTTTTCTTATTTTATGTGTTTTCTACTGAAGATGCCAAAACCACTTCTTTGTCACAAAACAATTTTTAAAGTAATATTAATGAAAATAGTCATTTTTCCTAACAAGTCACATCTGGCCTGGCTAATCCTGAAGGCACCTGACATTAGACGAGCCATGGGACTGTTGGCTCAGCAGTGATATTTGTCATTAGTCCAGGAAGAAACCTCGAATTGGCAGAATTTTCATTCTCTGCATACATGAACACACACAGTGTGACCACAGCCTGGAAGTTCCCCAAGACGACAAATGAGCTGAATCCCAGATTTCATTTCAAAGTCAACCTCAGAATTTCCATGGTGCATTGAACCGTCCGGCCTCACATCCAGAAACCAATGAGGTGACACTGGCATAGAATAAAAATAATGTAGTGATGAAACAGGGCCCTGAAGTACTTAGCAGTGACATTTTAAAAACAAAATACCATTAAAAAAGCAGTTAAATGGCCTTTAATTGCCACGACTCTAGTGTCACAGTCTAATTAAACCCTTGTCCTTCTGCCGAGTTAGAGCTACACCCGCTGAAAAAGGATGCCCTGTGATAGACATTATGAGGTGACCTCCTCCATCCCAACATCTGTATAACTGCCCTTAGTTCTAATGAATGCACGTGCTGGAAGAATGACGGGATTTCCTACAAGCTCAAATTCACCCCATAAACTGCAAAGCATTGCTAATGTTTCTGTCTGTCCTGCTGAAATCCCGTCCCTGGATCAGAAACGCAGAAGAAATGAGCTAGACCCCTCGACTGAAGTTCCTTGCAGTTCCCTTAATATAAATCTAATGCAGAAATAATGGCAACTTATAATCCAGGCAGCCAGAAAGCAGTGAAATGAAGCAAGCAGCCAGTTTATAGCCTCAACAGCGCTTCTGAGACTAAAATTCAATTTCTGGCCCCAGAAGGTGGTTTTGGGAGAGCGATACCACCTTGCGCACATTCCTGCTATGCACCGCTCCCACCCCCAGCACGCAGACCTGTCAAGGCTCACACTCTGAGTGCAAAACTCTTTCCCTCGGCCACGGCCTCTTGCTCATCCACCTCAGCAAACTCACTGTGCATATTCACGGGCTGCTGCCACCGCTGCCTCCTTTGCTGGGACACTGGTGAGAGCACAGCTGGTCACCCACCGGTTGCAGTGAGGTGCTCAGGAGAGCTGCCATAGAGCAGGGTACAGCACTGCTAAAATTTCCATCGCGTCGCTGGACTCAGCATGTTTGGGGACACGCCTGTCACACGACTTGACACCATTTGCCCTCTATCCCCATCCATGTCTCTGTGCAGCTTAAGAGCTCTGCGATATTACATTTTAACAGACCAGTAATACTAACGAGCTTATGACTAAAATGGCCGTCTCTTTCCCAAAGAACCCCTTGCCAGTAAGGATTAAATGCCCACCTGGTCTTACTGAGCATAATACCAATAGGAAACAACCCTGCTTGTTTCAGGCAGAACAGACTAAGGACTGAGACTTGTCCTTCTCCCATGTATTTACCGTTGAACATTGCTATTACTCTGCATTCTCATTTCACACCCAGACTGCCAATGCCCTGCTTCATGCCAGACACCATTCAAATACCTTGCATAGAAACTTCAGAAAGAATAAACAATAATAAACATGTGTTAAAACACACCCCTGCTTGCAGTAAGGGACCATAATCACAGACCCTAACACAACGGTCTTGCAATCCAGCCTGAGAAAAAGGTGAAGAGACATTTCCAGGTCACACAGCAAGTTAAGGATGGACTAGAGAAGACTTACCTCCTTCAAGTCAGTCCTACTACAACTGCTTGCCCTTCCTGAGGCCAAGCTGCCTCTCCTAGGAGGCAAATATACCCAGCCAGACCATTTTACAGACAGTAGTAAAAAGGTCAGGCTCCCTGCACCTTTTTGATGAAGAACTAGTCTGCCTGTAAGCAAAGACAGGGACAACAAGACAGCAAAGAGGAAGCAAGGGGGAAAGCTGGCTGGAGTGGTTGCACACACAGATGGCATCACTAAATGGATTGCTCTGCTACGAATATTTTTGACTACAGACAGATTTTCAAAGCTGTTTTGGAGACTTGAGCCCCAAGTCTCCTATTTAACATGAACCTCCACACCTGGCTTGGCAAAATAAATATCTATTTCACAGGTAGGTGCTTCTATCTGCCTTCTCTGTGCACCTCTTGGGGAAAGCGAGCACTGGGGGTCTGCAGAAGGAAACAGCAGCCCATAGCATGCAGGCAGGTCATCTTTTTGCCAGGACCAAAGCACTGGGATGGTGCCCTGTGGCTGGCAAGGCGGGAACCTGTAGCAAGAAAGCAGCAAAGAGCAGCCAACTTCTGTGCTGGCATCGCTTAAACAAGAAGAGAACTTGTGTCCACGGCCCGCATTGCTCATGATTTACACTGACACAAATAAGATCAGAACCAGGCCCTTGTGCTTTGTTACAACAGTAAACACAACAGGGAGCTTAGCCTCTCCTCCTCAGGGTATATGCCTTCCCTACTCCTTTGTGGTACCAGCACAATAAATAACGCATTCCTGGAAAAGAAGATCCAAGGAGGTTTCCATAAACAATTCAGGACTTCTCCTTTAAAAACCTCTGAAATATTTTCTTAATGGCTGAGCCATGTAAGTCATTAGGTTTCTGTCAGTCTGCTCAATACATATGTATGTGCCAGAGACCAGAATCCTGGTGGAGTCTGTACTGCAGGACATCTATAAAAGAAAACTACAGTTTAAGTGTCCAAAACAATGATCTGTGGGTGGTCCTCTGGCTAGCAGATGGGTTTCTACAGCATACATATAGCTATTAGTAATGAACACCTCCTTGTTTTTGCCTCAGTAACCTCTGCATATGAAGAGGAGTTAGTGCACAGAGAATTCACTGCCTACAGATTAACAGTTAACATATCTTGGCTGTGCAGAGTGTGCAATCCTACCTGGGTAGGTCTGTCAGGTCTAATAGCATTTGCATTCAAAAAAGAGCTATTTGTGGAAGTTTATCAGTGTAAAATAACAAACAAAACCTGACCCATCCTCTACTCTCACATGGCATTATGTCCTCCAGGTGAGGCCAAACCAGAACACAGTAGGGTGAAAAAAGTAGTTAAAACACCTTTTCCTTTGACAGATGGAGACTTACCATCTTTGACCACAGATGCAGCACAGAGCCTCTTCAGTCTGAGGTTTCTTTCCAAAAAGCCATGAAATATCACCTTGAACTTCCCAGTTTCAGTTTAACCTGAACAACATTGCTCTTCTGATTCAGAGCACCGCCCAAGAAACAGTCACATAAAGCACATCAAGGTGGAGAGAAGCACCCAGGGATAGGGACAAGAAAGAGGCTTTCAGGAAGGTCAGAAACCTTTTAAACCAGATCTGCACCTGCAGAAATTGCATGGTGGAACCACACCCTGAGGGTAACCAATGTACCTGTGTCTTCCCACACCTGTAGGGAATCTGAAGTTTGGGCTCCTTGTTCGTCAAAGTGCAAACTCAAAGCCTGCTCACAAGTGTTGTGACTATCGGGAGCAACCCAGTAATTTAAGAACACCATACACTAATTGGCTATTGGGATGAGTAGTGATGTATGCCTATACTAAGTTTAATACAGACTTTTGGAGACACTAAAAAGTGGCAGGATATGCTACTTCTCAGCAAATGTTTGGGAGCTGTTAAGTGACAAGGTCAGGATAAGGAAAGACCTGCAGCCACGGGAGACTCTCAGTTTCAAGGAAGCCACTGTGACTCTTGGTCCCAGGCTCTGAGAGGGAAGACCCACTAGCAGCAAATGTAGTCATAGAAAAAAGTAAAGATTTGGGGTCTTGAGTCCAGAGCCTGACCATGAGTGGGAAGAACCAAACTGCACCCTTCAAAAAGGGAAAAATGGGTACTAAGGCAATAAAGGCTGAGGGGATGCACTCCGCCTCGCCAGAGGGAGCAGATGTGCAACTGGCATCACAACCAGGCGCACAGCAATCTGTTACCGTCAATTATTTCACCCTTGATCCCTCTGGCAGACTCCTTGGGAACAGGGAAGGAGTTGGGAGTAATTAAGATGTAAAGGTGTGCTGTTAGGAGAGATTAGCTAACGTGGTCTAAGGCACGTGGAGGCGGTGTCTATGCATCAGACGGCCGGACGGTGCAGGGATACCTGCTCCCTTTGAGTGAGCAAGCTCAGGTTTCAGCAACAGACTGGCCATCACCAGCACTGTGCTCGGCAAGGGCTGATGAATAAACTGAAACCCAGGATAAATTAGCCTCCACTGAGCGCTCTGTTGTGCTAGCTAGACTGCTACCAGTATCTACATGGTTAACTGCCTACATTAAGCTGCCAGCTCTGCTGTTACTGCCGTACAGACACATTTCCACCAGAAAAAAAATCACTAGACAGTGCAAAGGGTAACAAAGAGTTTGGTGCTGAAGCTCTGCTAATCCCCTGAGAACGCACTGCTGGTTTATAGCTCTTACCTAAGAGTCATCAAGTGTGATGACTTGAATAGATCATCTCTGGCCAACTCTTAAAGAGCAGATCGCCTCCAGATCCAGGGGCTGGCTGTGCCGTATCACTTTTCTGACCCTAATTACACATTAAAGGGAATGTAATGAAAGATATTTTGCAAAAGCTTAAAATCAAGCAGATGACAGGCTTCTGGAGGAAGTGGCGCTGCTTGTGTATGAAGGCTCACACCTGCTGGGGAGAGTCAGGAGGGAGCGAGAAGGCTTTAACCCACACATGCTCCCAGCTACGTGGCCAACACGAGGTCGCAGCAGCCCCCAAATCCACTGCGTGCCTGGATACAGCCTGGACTTTTCTGTATGTGAACGGGGCTCACCAGTGATGAAAAGACAGGGTAGAGATACACCAAGCAGTGTTGTTCTGTGTTTCCACAAAGAAATGTTGCCGTTCACAAGGCTTTTGAAAATTCAGCTGAAATGACCAAGTGGCCTCTTGAATCTTTCCTGCCTCCATGGTTCTTTGAAGGGTGAAAATTAACTGATTCTGGTGTATAATTCACTGTATGAATTATCAAAGATTAGTCTGTCTCTCTTGGCTTTAATCATTAATTAGACCACAAGGAGAAATGGGACATTTTGGCCAAAAAAGTACTGAAATTATGAATGTTGTAAAACACTCCAAAGTGAATCAGTTCGTAAGCACTTCCAGGGCACACGATGTCTCATCCTGCAGAGCATTTCTTAAATTTTCCTTCTGGGAGTAAATCCTAGAAGAAGATGTCACCAGTCAGATCTGAGAAGCGAGGGTGTCATTAGCATGTTGCTTTAATTGTGTTTTAAATATTATATTAAACAATTTTTTGTACATTTCCTAAGAAGAGTCTTCTTTCACGAGGTGTCCCAAGTCTCCTGTCAACTTACTGTGGCTCAGATGTGTACGTGAAATCCAATTAGCACATTCCAAACTTCATTTCCACTGAAACACAATCAATTGTAACTTATTTTCGAATCACACTGCTTTCTCTAATTGTTAGCTCCAGCCTCTGCTGAATAGGTGGTTAAGCAAATTATTCCATCTCACATATGAAAATTGTGCTATTTATGCTGGCAGCTTTCATGGTTACTGATGAGGTTTCTTGAGCTAATGAAATAATGAAAACACAAAACAGATTTACCTTTCTTAATAAGGAAAAAGATAATGAACTAAAATTAAAATTGAAACTCTCACTATACACAGAGTTACTGTAATATTGTTTCTGTTTTAAATTAATGCCTGTGCTTTTTTATTTTATTTTTTACATGCCAGTGACAAAGCATTATAAGGATGCTTTTACTTTATTGCATTTTTTATAATAGAATTATGGGACACACAGTTTTGGTGACTTTTCTCTTCCATGTGATTAGGCACACACAAAAGGGCAACACTCTGATTAGACTCTGTGCAGGGCTTCAGAGAGACCCTTCATTAAAGGGGAAAGGGGAGGATGGATTAAAGTGGCTTTTGGTCACCTTTGCATCCTTCTATCCATGCTTTGATGCCGAGCTGGCATCATCCTGGTGGAAACAGGTTGAGCTTTGCCTTGATGGAGCCCTGCAAAGCAACCAGGCTCCTTGCTTGCTCACTGCCCTGCTCTGCTTCCCAGCCTGTGCCGGTGATATGGCTCATGAGGAGGCTTTTCCAAGGAGAAAACACAGCCACACTGTGTTTGAAAAGCCCATCCTCTTACCCCAGGGCCAAAGAGGGGAGGAAACCTCAATGTGCTTGTGTCATCTGTCTGGCAAAGCCTCCTTGCTTCCTCTAGTTTACATGTACTGAGTTTGAAATGCTCTAGCAATATTTTTTTGCTCATTCACTCATGGACCTATGGGGAGGCCAAGGACTGGGACTCCAGTTAATGCTGAGCCTGCGCTTGATGCCACGCTGGGTTGAGCCAAGAAGAAGCCTGGTCACAGCCTTGTGGGCTGTAACAGGAGATAACCCCCTGTTATAACTGGTTCAGAGCTGGGACCCTATGAGTATGTGGTCCCTCTGTTTTTAAATGTGTATTTCCAGAGCTGAGAGCCATCAGTTTTCAGTGTAGAGAGATCTCGGCTGGGAATACAAAATCTGAGAAATTCAGTATGGAGCATCAGTATTTCTGTCAAATAACCTGGACAGCAGGTCCAGGAGATACTGCACGCGTCCATGCCATCAAGGCTGGTGTTTTGCAGGGTTACCAGCTGGATCCTGAAATTGTTCCTCAAAGTCCTCTCAAAGTCAGTGAAGTTTGCTGGAGGAAGGACAATGAAGAAGAAGGACAGCAGAGCCAGTGCCAAGGGACCTGAGTGCTCCCAGGGATCCCAGCGCTGGCACATCATGCAGTTGCTGTATTAGGAAATTGCTGCAAAAGCCCCTCAGGCTCCTCCTTTCTCACTGAGCTCCCAGCTCACACATCCCTTCCCCATGCCTCAGCACCCATGCTTTTCTCCTTAAACGTAAAACAATTATACATTTCTGTCAATAACTACCATGCCATAAATTAGCGGGCTTGCTGGCTCTCTGCCTGCCACTGGGGGAGGAAATGGCCCCATAAATATTTGTGCAAGACATCAATAAATTTGAAGTGTTGACTCGAGTACTCAGCTTCCCTATCTGAGACCTGGAGCAGAGCTTCCGGAGTTCACGTGTTTCTGCCGCAAGAGGCCAGTGCTGGAGGCTAGCGATATCCCCAAGATGCTGAAACTGGAGATGGAGAGAGAAAACCCTTATAAACCCCTTTGCAAGGTCCCTTCATGTTACTGATCCAGGTGGAAAAGGTCCTTGCAATTCAGACAGGGAAGGTTTTTGGAAGGAAAGCATTCATCTGGCCCATTGCTGCTCTTCGGTTTTACTGATTCTTTTGATTTATCGATTTGTACCGGTCCTTACCACAAAAATACCATTGCCGTAGTGCTTCATGTGGCTGGACAGCTGGACAACCCCCTCCAGCAAAGCTGCTTTAGACTTTGCACAAGATCCAGGGGAAGATCAGTCAATGTGACCCTGCCCCGTGCCACGGAACACAGGGACATCAGCGTCAGGAGCTTCTGAGATGGGTGCCATTTAACCTGTGTTAAAAATAATATTTTGAACTGGCTCTACTTTCATAATGTTTGATTGGCATCACTTCAAACTGGAGGCTGTTTTGCTGGCATTGCTGTATTATTCCCTGTCTAGGCACAATTAGAGGCTTTTTGACTTCAGTACTGACTTCTCCAGGTTTGCAATCTTTCTTTTGGGAAGAATAACTCCATTCTGTAATGTTCGCACACTTACATTACTGCTGGATCACACACACATACGTGTTGGATGCTCTTCTCCAGCTGAACAGCTTTCATCAAAAGCAGAAAATGTGACTCAGTCATTACATGCTTTTTATTTTTCTTGCTGCTTTGTGTCGATGCATGTATGTACACATACGGACCAGTCCAGGGAGTGTGCCCTGGGGAACAACTCCGCTCCTTCCTCAGGAGATGGTCCAAGTGGTTTACTGAGTCTTTTTCGCTTCTTGTAAATCAAATATTTGGCATTCTTGTCTAGAAGTGCTCTTTTGCTACTTATGTAAAATGTAAGGGAAAAAAATGAGCCTGAGGATATAAGGAGAAGAGGTGAGGGTCAGGAGGTTCTCCCAGCTCTGCGTGGGACTCCTCTCTTCCACCCCAGGAGATGAGCAGCAGCCAGCAGCACCATTCAAATGGAGCAACATCGATTGCAAAGAATATATACACAGGCAACAGACTCTCCTAGATTCTCAGTCTATGAAGCCTCAGCTTGTGACAACTAATTAGAAATAATTGTGAATAAAGCACATGTGCAAAACTTGGACTACAGGGTGGAGCAGATGTACTAGGAAGGTACTCTCTCTGCCTCATTTTCTCCGGTGTTCCCAGCTCACTGTCTAGACTCGGCTCTCCCGGGAAGAAAGAAGGCGAGAAGGCTCAAAGAAAAAAAGAAATCATGAAACTCAAGCTAGCAATTGTCAGATTTGCGATAATACTAAATTCCATAATTATTATCCAGGCTACTCAGGAAACCATTTTACAAGGCTTAGTAGACATCTGGGAGTGAAGTAAAAGAGATATTTGTTCAGCCACTCACATTTCCAGGTTTGCTAAAACAATTGCTTCATCTCTTAATTTCGTATGTATTAAGACATGGTTACCGAAACACGGACCTGGAGACACTCCCCGTGAGCACCCCGTCACTTCAGGGACTGCGGGTTAGCAGTGGCACAGCTCAGACTTCATTTCAAGACACCATTTGCTCACGTCCAGGGGAGTCCATGGACCAGCCCAGTCCCCGCGGTGCCATGCAGCTGGCCCAGCAGCTCCCATCGGCGCTGCTCCTGGCAGCACGCGGCCATTTCTCCTGCCAACAGAAAATTCCTGTGTAACGGGGGCCCTGGGCACTCGCTGCCTCTGTGGTCACAGATTGTTCACAGTTCGGCGTTTTCCTCAATCCGGCCTGGCATCCCCGGCTTCCGCATTGGAATTTGCCATTTCACTGCAGCCAGGAGCTCGACATCATGTTCCCTCTTCCCTGTAGGGACCTGGCTGCAGATTATTCTTTCCGTGTTGTTTTCAACACAAGAAAGAGCACTTTTTTCCCACCCTGTTTTCCATAAAAGGGGAAACCAGGAAGCAGGACAAGAATTCTTCTAAGTTTGCGGGAAGTCTTTTTGTTATTTTGTGACGGGGGACAAGGGCTGGCATGCAGCAATTGGGTTTGTTCCCCAAGTTACGTTTCATGAAATGAATGTTTTAGAGAGAAGACAAAGCACTGCTAGGGAACTGAGACCCCTGAAGAGGCTTTAGAGCTGCTGGTTGTGTAGACGTGTGTACATCCCTCAGGTTCACAGCTGAGGTTTCACCATCAGTAATCTCATTCTCGGCATTTCCCTGCCTTTATCAGCAAGAGATTCAAGCTCAACCCCACCAGTGAGTCCTCCTGGCTATTAGAACATGATTCTTTATGACCCTTGCCCAAATAAACATTACAACAAATTGGAAAACTAAATTGAAATTACAACTATAATAAAATCAACCTAACACAACCACTGAAAAGTGGCTGCAGGGAAGAGAGACAAGTGAGAACTCCCCGAAATCAGTTGCCTTAAGTCTGCAAACAGCCATTGAGCATCATCAAACTATTCGGAGAAGATGGCATTTGGTTTGTTTACTATCACATCTGCTTGTCCTAGTTACCACTTACTGCCTTCCTTACACTGATTTTCTTTCTCTTGTTAAACACTTTTTTTTTGTTATCTTAAGAAAAGCAATGTTGCAGAACAGTAAAATTAATGTGAGAATTCTGACTAAGAGGCTTTATGCTGGCAGCGTTATGCACAGAAGCTATTTTTCTAAGGGAAAAATTTATGCCCCACTTCCTTGGCCATCTGAGATCACTCATTTGAAAGAGAATTTTTTCAGGCAGGCTGATGGGAAAGACTCTTCTTATCAGCTGCTCGGAGGAGATAGTGGCACCGCACCTGCAGCAACTTTCTGAAGTTCACAATTTGGAGCCCAGCATCAGACCACAGAAAAAAACAGAAAAGGGCTAGAAGAACCAGATATTGTGCCTAACTATCTTGACTCACTAGGGCTCCTATTCTCAATTCTCTGTGACCTTTAGAGCGGTAGAGCTGATACTGAGCAAACAATACGGCTCCATCCTCTTTGGGAAGCCCCCGCTCCTGCCCTCTGCCTGCCTCCGAGCGGTTTGCTCAGTGCTGCCAGCAACACACACCACACGGCCCGGCTGGAGGAGCGGGGATGACGCACCAAGCCATTTTGATTTGTGGCGTCTCCCTGAGTAGGATGTGCAAAATAAAGACAGATGGTAATGGATAAACTCCAACGCCTGTGAAGCTGCCATTAGCAATAGCTCTCACACTGTGCAGAGTGCCCTCGAATGAACTTCCCTGTGGCCCAAAGTCCCTGGTGACAGACAGAGATACTGCAGCTCATCTTTTGGTGACAACTTCTGTGCCTTTTACCATTTTACCATCTCATTTTGCTTTTTAAAAAAAAAGTTATTTCAGCCTCCTGATCTTCCTCTTATTTTCACATGGCTGTTCCTGCAGCCATCCTGTCCAGGTTAATGGTGGTACCTCAGCTAAGCAGGGAGACTGTTCACCTTCAGGGTCTACATGGGAAACCTTCCAAATCAAGGCTTACAAAAGGCCCTGGGACCTGCGATGTTTTTCACGTGTTCCTGTCACCAAGTAATTCCTTAAGACTCCTGGGATTTCTGCAGGGTTACCAAACCATGCGGAACCCCAGCAGAAGGACCCAGGGGATAATCGAGGCACCTTTCTGCCATGGAGGCAGTTTGGTTTTTCTCTTCGTTCGTCATGTTACCTCCAAGTTCAGACACCTGAAGTCTGCAGCTGGCATGTATGTTACTTCATTCAAAATAAATGCAGGCACATTAGTGTTTTCTGATACCTTTTTCCCTAAATATATCAATAGAAATTGATTGCTGATAGACTTTTCCAGAAATGAAAATAAGAGGCAAAAATAACCAAAGACCGAAAACCATTCTGGGGCAGCTATTTATAAGGCACTTCTGTGGTTTTGGAGCCTACCTCCCAATATCAAAAATAATTTTTTCCACTGTGGATTCAGGTCAGTTTTGAAGAAGAATCTTACCTCACTTGCATGCTTTTCCAATTGCTTCCTTCAGCTTTCAAAGGTCGGCTCGCTCTGCCCCTGCACCGTGCTGCTGTCCGCAGACAGCCAGAGCTGGCCGAAAAGCTGCTGCTGAGCATGAATCAGGGCTTTACGAGCAGCATTTGCTGGTGGGGTCATGCTGTGAGCAAAGATCTGTTTTATCTTACAGTGAATGGGTTCTCCATTTGGCAAAGTCAACACCATGTGGTAGCACAGGTATACGGCATGAAGGAAACTGTGGGATGGCTTGACGTAAATTATAAAATCTGGGCCTTTTAGGAGAACAATGTGAAAATGAATGATACAATGAGCACAATAACCTTTTGGGAGTTTAGTCTGAGTATTATTAGCATGGAAGATATGATAAAGGAAATCCCACACATCTTTTTCAAAGTTCAACTGAGAGTGAACCGGGTCTCCCCAACTCAGCTCCCCAGTCCACCAGAGGCTCAGTTAAAGCCTCTAGTAGTCTGAACAGCAGATTTCCAAGCCACTCTGGTAAAAGCAAAGAATTTTCTCATATGTGCAAACATACCTGACGATTGGCATAGTCCCAACAAACACACATTAGGTCAGTTAAAATATTCCAGTGTATTGACATTAATTCCACAGCTCAGGCCCAAGATCATGTTCTCATTTGTCTGAATAACAGAGCATTTAAATATTTAGTTCAAATATAAAGACTTTCGGCTTATATACAGGGAGGGGGGAAATCCAGAGGACAAAAGTTTTCCTTGTAGCATGCACTGTGCTGATTTCCAAACCTTGGCAGCCATGAGCACGACACAGCAATGGCAAAAGTCTGGCCAAGACAAATCTATAAAATTTGCACTGTACGTACACGTCCTCCATGCATGAAGGTCTAATAAGCCCAGATACTTTCTGCCTCTCTGAACAGTCAAGCTACAGAGGTTTCCCCACGGATTCTAGCGGGGCCAGGAGCACGGAGACTTTATTATGTAACAACCCACATTATTTAGTGAAAATCTGGAATACGCTTTATTAGTTGGGCCTTTGTTTGGTCAGGAAATACCTCCAGACAAATGTGATGACACAGGCATTTTTAATTTGCCACTTCACTTTCATAGCAAATTAGGTGATTTTACTTGTTATTCCCTCCATTAAAAATGACAGGCTGCAAGGTTAGCATTTTCCCTCAGAAGCTCTTGATGACATTACAGACACACATAGAAAGCACGAGCACATCAGAACAAATTAAGATCACCTCCCTTGCCTATAATCTGAAACACTCCATGTGGTCTCCCTTAGCATCAGTCCCAAATGCCAGCGCGCTGGAACAGCATATGCAAGTGGTTGAAGGTAAGGGAAGGGAGAGGTCAAATTCTGCGTGCTCCGTACGATCAAATTTGTGGTATAAACCCAACAATTACCAACGAAGCGGTGAGTGAAAAACAAACGTCCTATCTATTACCCAATTTCAAATGCCAATGTGATGCCCCCAGGACTCTCAATCCTCAGTTATTTTTTTGACATATTTGGTAACGCGTCAAGTCTTAATACCTACTCTGAAATGAAGTTGTTGGGTTTTTCCATTTGTGAGCACAAAGTAATTTTCGTTTCAAAACAGACACAGAAAAAGGCCAGCGAGGCTGCTGCTGAAGTATAATTGAGGATGTATTCCTCCGTGAATTACACTGCTGCTTAGGATAAATAGGAAAAAAACATAGCAGAAATTATGTTAAGTGCAAAGTATTTAATCTTGACTAAATATCACTGAAGCAGCTTAATACAGACCCAAAGGAACCACTGATAAAGGAAAAAAAAAAAAAAGAGAGGAGGGAAAAAGCAATCCTAGCTTTCTGTACAGTGAGGATTAGGATCTGAAACACGGCCAGCATAGAAACATGCTCTTTTTGCTGGACTTCAGTCTAGAAAATATTAAAAAAAAAATTTACAGATTATGTAGAGCCGTGTAATAAAAGAGGTAGCCGTGGTGAGCCTGCAACTGCACGTTTTTTGGCTGGAAGTTTAATGAATGAGGCTGAAGTTCTGCCAAACGGCGCTGAACGAGACTGACGCAGCTCCTGGGGTTTGCTTAAAGAGGGGAAGCATCAGCGGAGGTCTGCGGGCTGGCCATGGCGAGTGGGTGGGAGCTTTACAGAGGACCTGCTGCTCGATCCATTAACAGCGTGGGACACCTCACCTGCACACCAACGTCTTCTTGGGAAGCACCAGACTTAGGGCTGTTTGTGTAGGCTGGAGGACACTGTGTGATCCCTCCTCAGTTGCACATTTTATGGCCAGGCAATGAGGTACGGCTGGGATTTTGAGGAATACCAGGTGTGTGTCAGAGAAACTGATTTCCATGTCGGGAAAGCCTTCTGCGCTTGGGCCCCTAGCCCGGCCGGCTGGGTGGGCCTCCGCCTGCCACCGGCACCCCCAGGAGAGCACGAGTGCTCACCCAACCGGTCCCCTGAGCCAAATGCCACCAACGTGCTTTGGTGTGATGGCACAGGGAGCAAGGAGGAGGAGTGCAAAGCTCTACATGGAAATTGTCTCCCAGGGCCAGGAACTGCAGACTTTCATCTCTTCCCATCTCCTAACTGGGCTTGGAACCCATGTATGACCTTTTTTTCCCCCCAAACTGCTCTAAAATTAGGCACCTAAAACTGTCAGTGAAACTCAGGCTTCAATGCACGAGGAATAATCAGGCTGCTCTCTATGCACGTACTGTTCTGTACTTCCACAGCCAGTTTTGGGCACATTTCCACTCCATGACTTTGCATGCTGTAACTGCAAACACCCCAGTGTGTGACTGGACAGAGGTGAAAAGTCAGAGGGAGCCTTTTTCCTTCATGCCAAGAGAATTTGGGCTTTCTTTGTAACCACTTCACACAGTTTCTAGGTGCTGGACATTCACTGGCCCTAGCAAGCAAAGTGTCCTTTCAGAATTCATTCCGATCCCAAAAAGATAATCCCACGACAAAAACATCATCTGACTAGCAAGGCACGCTTCCTTGGAAGCCACCTCAGCAGATGAGACATGGGTTGTTTGCAGATACTTGCCTTCGGCTCTCAGAGGTGCATGGCCTGCAGGTCAGCGAGGTGTGAGCGCAGCAGCGAGCACTCGCTCCTCTTGCTTCTGCTAGATGAGGAATGCAGGAAATCCCATTCTTGCGTTTCTTTTTCCATCTTCAGATGAATAACCTTTATTCTTAAACCAAGATGTGCCAGATGTATTTTCAGACATACCTGCCCTGCTGCCGCCATGCCTCGCCCTCTTGCCACCTCCGCTCCGCTAACCGGCGTGCGGTGAGCACTCTCTGTTGACTTTGTCTGCCCCGCAGTGTTTTAAGCCTACGTATAATTGCTGAGAAACTCCCTACCTAGGAGTTAGAGGAGACTCTTTCTTTGTGTTTCTTTTTGCTCAGAAGGGGCTGAAGCAGCAATCTTGACTTAAAGTCTGACTCTGATTGGAAAATAAACAACTATAAAGTACAATAAATCCCATTGAAGAGTCCAGTCAAAACATCCCAATGAACAGCTAATGCTCTACTAACCAAATCCAGATGTCACTGCCTTGTCTGGCACTAATTGGTTGACTGGAGAGTAAGTAACTGTGTAACCTGAAGGAAATCTCTACTTTTTGCACTTGGGATGAGTTGCTAAGGCAGAAAATGGTTTGGTTGTGTTTCTTAATTTCCTAACTACAGAGGAGTCGCAGGCACCTGCGCTCATTAGGACCTCTGCTAACATCCTCCCTCTGGCAGGACACACTCCTATTTTAGGCACCTCACAAAAAGTTTCTCAAGAGCATGAGGCTGCCTTTGACATCTGATGTTTTCATTCCCAAATATTTCTGGGTTTATTTGTTTAGCCAAAGGACATGCCCTAGAAGATCACAGCTAAGTTCTTAGATAAAGGTAGTTGCAAATTCCAGCTGGAAGTGTTTGAAACACCAAAGAAAACACCAAAGAAAGCAATTGCTTTCAAATATAATTAAAAAAATAAAATCAGAAGACTGGAGATGAATTTGGAAATAGCAAGTTGATTTTTTTAAAAAAAAAAAAGATTAGTCTGGTGCACCCTAATTTCTACAGCCTGGAAATTCCACATCTGCCTGCACGACTCTGCATTGGCAGAGGACACACAAAGTGGCTAACCAGGATTTTCCAATGATTTGTTTTTAGCTATATTTGACAGGAACGTATTATATATTGATATTTTATAAACAATTCTGTGTAAAACTACGAAGCAATGTGTGTGCCTGGAAGGATCTTCTTTGTTTTACCAGAGTACTTCCCAGTGCCATGAATCTGCACACATTTACTTATGTTGTTTAACTTCAAGTAAAGATATGTCATTGGCTTCAGTAGCTTCCATGACATTAAGAACTGCTTTTTATAATCCATTCTTGAGGGTCTAGTCATATCCCGAGCACATAGAAGGAGTTTCTGTGAAAGACCTTCCTAAAAAGCTAGTTAATAAGATTCTGGTTAAAAAAAAAATTACTGTTCATATTCCTTACCATTTTAGATTAGTCAGTAATATTAGCTTTAAATTTAATTAATTTTATCAAATGACTTACTAACATGATTTTTTTATACACATTTCCCTTAGCATCATTGACATGTTGTTTGTACTTTATAAGAGCATTTTGGAACTATATAAATTTGTACACCAAAATCTAATGTTGAGCTTCTGGTTACTTTTATATATATGTGATTTTTTTTTTTTTTAGTGCTCATAAAAAAAAAAGCCTATAACTTGACCCTCAAGCGTCAAAGCCATTTTTTCAGTGGAGCAGTGTACAGTGGAGCATCTGTCCGGACACATCCAGCCACATCTTTCACTCCTGATATGCAAGTGGATAACACAGGATTTGAAATACAGTAGACAGTTGTGCAAAGCATGAACAACGAAAATTATATCCAGCCTTTAATCCAGGGGATTCTGGGCTGAGCTCAGCCTCCATGGATATACATATCCACTCTGCATTTAGTTCCACATATTCGAAAACTAGACATTCCCCTAGAAGAATCACATGGGAGTAAAAGTGGGATTAAGTAGCTTTCTCTCCATGTTTTGTTATTAGTATTACACATGTAATATGCAGTCACATAAGCAACTGTGCTGCACAATCATCGTCAAAGAAACTCATTTCTTCCAAGATACCAGAAGGTTTCACATTTCATGTATTGTCTTTATTTTGCTCTTGGCCTTGGGAGAGAAGGGATGGAAAGGAAGCGGGAGGTTATTCATACACCATACATTTGGAATCAGAAAAATTTTGATAAATCTTCCTCCTTCAAGTCTGAGTGAAGGACTATTTCCTGCCAACAGCAAGACTGCAAGAGCAGCTCCTTCACCAAACTTCTCATTCTACGCTTCTAAAACTGCCAGAATTTGACCTGGCTTTGGCAATGGTGGTACAAGGGAGGATTTCTCTCCTTTGGATGCTGCTGCTGGATATGCATCAACATATATAAAACTACCATCTTGCCGGAACAAAGCGGCACCTCTTAGTAATCTCACAAAAAGGCCAAGGAGAAAGCAGGGTCCTCCAAGGACCATTTCTTCTACCTGTTTTATTAACTTCAGCTCCCGAAGGTCTCAGACCGGTATCTCTCACCAGCAGGAATTAGATGTGTAGCTTGAACACCAACAAGAATGTTTTACAATGTGTAAAGCGTGAAACTGCCAAATTTAAGTAGACAGGTATTGAACTGCTCACCATAGGGGAAGAGAATTAAATTTTCTGTTCAATGTTATCTCAAAAGTTCCTACAAAGAAATTGCGGGATGTTAGGAAGAAAATACCCATAGGAGTTAAATTTCTGTTTCCATTGAGATGAGTTAATTAAAATAGAAAAATTCAGAAACAGGTTTTTTATACCAGTGCAGAGCATCAATTCTTACTGACATTTAACATTGAATACCTCTATCACTAACCACTTCAGAGCACTAAAACATATCTTTACAAACCTTCAACTGCCTTCGACTTTGGCAGCGAATTTGACTGTTAAAAGAAACTGTTAACATTCAGTTGAGTGGCATGTGGAAGAAAACTGGCAAAGTAAACTCAAGGGTTAATGAAAGTAAATGAGATAATCCTCATTGATCCCCCATAATCCCCACGGTCTGAGTGCAACTGTCAATCACTGGGAGAGACTTTTTTCAAATCTATCCCTCTGTGAATAGGTCATTCCAAACTGAATATACTTTATATACAGACAGATATTCAAACACACACGCTGAACGTTTAACAAAAATCTTAGCAGGGTAAATTCCAAAATGAAGGGGAAAACAAAGCATAGCTAAACGTATGGTGTGCAAATTTAAAAAAAAAAATAGAATTTCTTTTACTAGTTGAAATATGTTCAAGCTGTCTACTCCTACTAACTCACTGCTTCCCATGTAAGCTGGTAGCAAGTAACGAATCTGTTCAACCCCTCCTCCCTAAAGGAAGATTGTTCCAGTAAAATTAAAACTTACTGTTTAACAGATTAACCTAAGCGAAATATGGTCTGGGATGTAAAAGAAATTATTTCAGTCCTTTTCAGAGAACTACTGACATAAGAAATTCGTTACATCAAATGATGGCTTATCTGAGGCTTATAGGACCCCCGCACATTGCTCTCTCTTCCGAGAGCTGCACTGGATTCACAGGCAGCCTGAGGCATCACTCTCTCTAACTCTTGTTTCACTTTGGTCCTTACTACTTGAGCAGTGCCGTGCTCTTCCTGCACCAGCACAACCAGGAAGGGATGCCTAGGGACAGGCACCCGACACGCACTGCCACAGCTGGGGAAGGAGCTGGCTCAGGAGGCAGCGTGATCCGCGGAGGCGAACACATCTGGGTTACAAGGGCATCAGCTCTATGGGCCAGATTGTAATCACAAAAGCTCAGCTCTAAACCCATGCTTGATTTTGTGAGAAATTCATACAAGGTGCCTAGTGCACAAAGGCACTGTTGTTTACAACATTTATAATTATCTGTTTATTCTGAGAAATTTCCATCTCCTATTTTGCTTCTGGAATTCTTGATACCATAGACATGGTACTTAGGAACATGGTTTAATGGTGGACTTGGCAGCGTTAGGTTTACAGTTGGACTCGATGATCTTAAGGGTCCTTTCCAACCTAAACGACTCTATGATTCTATACCATAGCAATCACTTTCAGAGGAAGCCTATAGGATTTAAGAGAAAGACAATCTTTCTACAGAGCATTCAGACCCACCTGTAATAACGTTATTGTGTGCTGCAGCAGCAAAGGAAATTGTCTGCCAAAGGTTTGGGATAGAAATGCTTCACACCACCCAAAGGTTCCTCTTGATAACCCAGTGCAACAGTCATTTTACTCCTGTAAACATTCAGAGCAAACTTTCCTGCCTAAGCCACCACTTCTAACCTGAGGCTGAGTTGGAAATAAATGCCCCACTCTCAGGTTTAAAGAAAAACCAGCTTGGTAGCCATTTGGCCTGCAGCCAGGATTAAAGTGTTAACTCCATGTCTGTCAACCTGTCACTTAAACATTTACCAAACTACTGACCACTTCTATTAAAAGACCATTAAACCAGGATTAAGCTTTTCCAGGGTTAAGCTGATGTAAAAATGCAAGGAATGTCACACCAAGCACAGCTCATTTTATTTGCATTGTAAACAGGCAGAAGATGGAGGATAAAATGTTACATGTTTATTAAATATGGGGATATACCCCTGCTTTGCATTTTCCCTTCTTTCAGCTTCCTAAACCCAGATCCCGTTGCTCAGTGCTCTGATAGCTGCAGAGCATCACACAGTGAACACGGAAACCTCCAACTGCCTTAACACCAGCACTGGCTGCTGCACGGCAGGTCAGCACTGCTCTGCCTGGAGGGGGACGTGACACGGAGTCCGGCCGTAGCGTGGGGGAACCGCCATGGTTATAAACACAACATTTGGTTAAGGTGTCGTGTCAGAACCAGAGAACGATTGTTAAAAAAGGACAGTCTCATCAAAAGCAAGAGCCTATTTTGAGCAGTCTGTGAATTTGTTTTGCAGCAGTGTTTGCACGCAAAGACGGAAGTTGTGTGTGCAGGCAGGACATGGGTGCTGCTGCTCCTTTCAGATTGTTTTGTTATCTCAAGTAAAATGAGTCCTATAGGAAAAGGCAGAGCGCTGTACAAATCATCATTTCATCAACTAGGAGAGAGCACTACTTCTGAAAACGGTCAAAGGAAGATAAAAATGACCTGTAAATGAAGCATACTGTCTCATTTTTATCTTTTTCAGTTCCCAGTAACTCAGTGATATATGACCTAGGAACAAAATTCTGGAAGGTACCAGAGACAGTCTGTACTTACAGTCAAAGTGGACTGTCCAGCCTTTCTGTCTCTGATGTCCGGGCTCACATGATGCTGTTCAACACTGTTGTAGGCACTGGGTTACTCGGTCCAGATCAATGCACACATGCACGTAGTACCAGAAAGCAACTTTTGGATTGTGCAAATCTAGTGGGTCTGTGGATGATGCTTTCTTGAGAAATATATAGACTCCTAAAAGCTACCCACAGCTAACATTAGAGCTAAATAACCAGGTCTGTAGATAACTACAAACTCAAAACCATAACAAGAAGAATTAGGAAGCTGATACCAATGCTAGTTATCCTTGCTGACTACTGTGAACAATGTGTCTTCCTTTTGATTTAACACTTATTTAATGCTCTGATTTTTATATAGTTCCAGATGTACAAGAAATAAAGAAGTCTACCTTGGAGTACCAAGCACCTCAGTGGAAGTCCCTCCAGCTTAGCTCGCCAGGTGCTGTGACAGGACACATGAGGTTGCTGCTGTTGCCTTACATTTACCCACTACCAGCCCATGGTAAAGACAGGGTGCAAGGCTAGATGGACTTATGGCCTGATCCACTTTGGGTGTTTGCATCTGCCACCTAATTAATTCTGAATAAGAGCACGCTGGCCTGTCTGAACATCGGTGCAAAGACATGACTCACAGAACTGTTGGTACCTACGTTTGTTAACCACTATTCTGCAGATTTTCAGAACATAAACCATTGAGCACTTCTGCCCACATAAAGACCACAGAATTGGCCATTCCCAAACAGGGAGGTGCACACATTTAATGAGATTCCTCCCTTCCCCCTTAGGCCTCCCTGCTTCTCTAGCCTGTTATCTATATTAAATATAATTTTGCTTTCAGGAAGTATCTATGACACTTCCATCTGAAGCAGGGCTTCCAGTATTTACAGATATCAAAGAACTGGTCTTAATTTCATCTGATACTTTAAAAAGCCTTTTATTCTAAAATAAATTATTGAAATGTGGTATTGGTAAAATGGGTTGCTCCAGTAATGGATTCACTGTGACGGTGCAATCAATTTCAGAGATTGGGTTTCAGGATAGAAACTATTCATCACTCTCCATGTCAATGCAAGGTTTACCTTCACACTGCGGTCACCCGCTGCAGCTTACAGATACCAAGGGCAGAGGAGGATCTATTGGAGGAAAATTCTGTCACTTTTTTTTTTCATTGTTGCTGAGGTCAGAGCCTCAGGAGTTTGCACAGTTACAGCAGCTCCACAGCATCATGGTGCCATCTGGGGAGATGCAGGGGGACTCATCCCTATGCAACAGCAGGCATGCTTAAATATCCTATTAACCTACTCTGCCATGATTCAAATGCAGGGTTTCTTCTCTGTGTTTTCCCACTTCTCTGTCTTATTTCAGGATTAGCAGAGCCTTTCAGTAGGTAAAGACCTTCAGGGGTAGAGACTGCAATGGTTTTTGTGAGAAAGATGGGGAGAGACCTTGGAGTGGTGTAACTTCTTCCCATCCTGTAACATAAAGCACCAGCACGTGAGTGATGCTAATGTGGGAAGGAGAAGAGGAGCTGTGACATTAACTGTCCCTCCCTCCCTCCCCCTGCACTCACCCTCCCTTTCAGTAAATTCACACCTGAGGTTTTTCACAAGCTGGAGATCCTGATAACTGCAGGTACACCTGCCCTGCCATAGCTACAAACATTTCCCCTAGACCTCTGCAGCAAAGGAGGAGGCTGAGAACAGGAGCAGTTTAGTCCTGGAGGTCAACAATGACAGGATTTTACGCCATTTATTTTTGCTCCATAGAGGCCCATGTGCCTCTATTAGCATATATACATATTCACAGCCTCATTAGTCCCTCTTTCTCCTTGCTCCCTGCCTGGTAGAGCCCCTCAGTCCAGCTCCACAAACCACCACAAACCACAGCTTGCCTGCGGCATCCTGAATTATCAGTCATCCTTAATTATCAGTGAATTAACAAATGGCAAATCTAAGTCCTGTGACATGAAAAACATGAAAGCTATTTTTCCATCCTCATCTCTAACAAACCTTGTTCTTCGTTCCTAGAAAGCAAAGTCAACTGCATAAATCAAGAAGTCTGTGGATTTGGGGTTTTACATTAACACCTTCATTCATGCTTTGCTGTGACCTTTTGGATTGGGGTGAACTATTCTACTGTGCTGGGAAATGGCAGCTCTGGAGCCAAATTTAGCACCTAGAAAATTTCCCTTGGCTCTTAGGTGCCATAATTTTAAACCTGACTCCCCGCTTAAAGACAAAGTCATGTCTACATTTGATTTCAGGTGTTATATTCAATAATTTAAGAAGTTAAATGGGGATCTGGCAAGTCTCTGACTATGGAGGGGGTTGGAAAATAGTATTTTGAGCCAGAAATGCAGCTTTCTTGGCTATGGTCTGTCCTCTGTCTACCAATGTCGGGTTTGCATTTAGTCTTTCACTGACTTTCCCAAACACTACAATGGTGAAGCTTTGCTCAGCTGGAGAATCACCATCAATAAATACAGCTGGATTGGAATAGCTAATGAAGGGCAAAAAACCTGAGCTTGTGATAGTTATTTATAATGCCTCTTAGGACATTTAAAAGTAACTGAAAGGTCTCTGGAGTTTTAGAGCTTTCTTCTCACTCCACTCCTTTTGCTCTGTTTTTTTCCATATGAAATATGGCCTATCCTGGAAATTTATTTTAAAAAAATCAAAACTCGTAAGAAACTCACAAAAGGCACCTTGCAATGGTTAAGACGCAGCAAGCCACAGCAAGAAAGCTACTGATGATGCTACCATGATGCTTGCAAAGGAAGGTCTCCTGGAAGGGCACAGTCTCCCAGAGATAGCTAACTCTAACTTTGGTCACAGCAAGTGGTTCCTCTTAATGCTGCGTTTAGATGCACAAATCCTGCATTTAAATGCACAAATCCTTCCATCCATCCATCCAAAGCAGAGCTTATGTTTTACTTACTGTCAGACCTGCCCACAGCCTCAGCAAGTCTGTAAGAAAGGTAACTTGGTTCTCATCTCCTTATCTCTGTTCAGAGCTTTTGATTTTGCTCATGAACAAGATTAGGCTGCTGTATCTGTGCCAGAGACTCAATATTTTCCACCTGTGGTAACCACACTTGAAACACTTAGAAACAAGCTCTTGGAGTGCTTCACCTTCTGCAATCCAGTGCTGACAAGAGTAGATCTACATAACGTGGTGATCACCAACACTAGTATAGCTACCCCGGAGGTACTTTTGGGATGGGAGGTGCTGGAAGGGTTCAGGAAGAAGAGGTAACACTGAAGGAGGAATGAAACTATATCATAAATTAGACTTTTACTCAGAATTTCTAAACTTTCAATTTTGTGATTTCAAAACAGCAGTCATTCCAGTGATGAATGAAGAAAGAATATATTTAATAAAGATCCAGCACTCCTCACTGATCAGATAAGATGTAACACTCCAAGTACTCGAAATAAAAAAAAAAAAAGTATTAAAAAAATCTATTCCCAAGTCTGACCATCATTCTATAAAGGCCTATTTCTGCAATTGTGTTGTGTTTCTCAACTTAGAAATATCAAGGGACAGAAATCAAGTTAAACCTAGAATACTCCTGCAGCCTTCTTAATCAACTGTAAAAAGGGAAAAGGAAAAAAAGTACCCATAGATACAACCATATTCAGCAATAACATGTAGAAATCCTAGTTAATGTCAGCTGGAGCGCAGGATGCTAAGATGTTAAGAAGTTACCAATGCTGTGATACTAGATATACACATATCTAGGCAGAATCAAGCGCTCTCCAAGGAAGCTTTGAGCGCCACGGATCTAAGCTTACTATCTGACTCTGGTATAGTGCCACAAACACATTCCTCGGGGTCTCACACACCATACACCTGGTTCATCTGTAAAGAGATGAGCTCGCAGACCCCAGCTCTTCCCTCAATGAGACAGCAGTGCCTCCTGCTGTACTCCAGGCTGCATTTATTCCCAGACTTCCAGTTCTCTCCGGTTTCAGTTACCAACGCAGCTATGGTTGGCATTTTGAGAAGAACTGAGATGAGTAATGGAAGATGTGTCTAACTGCTCTCAACAGCTCAGGAAACATCAGCCTGTGTCACCAAAGTGCGCTCTGCACAGTCTAGCGTGGGACAACAGCGAGTTGTGCAACGGGTGAGGCAGCCTGAAACACCCAACAGATCTTCTGTTCATAAACCAGCCTGTAATGCTTTTCTGAGTGTGTTTGAGTATCACAGCACATCAGGGCTGATCTGTGGCACCCACAGGGTTTCAACCGACTCGGACACGCTCCCCTCCTCTTGCTTTCACACATTTCGGCACTGATCTGCAGGAAGCCCTGCTGCAGCACTGCGACCTTCTGCTGAACAGGCTTTCGCTTGTGCTGACCCATGACAAACTATCACAGTTGGGGAATGCTGACTGTATCATAGCCCACGTGAATGCCAAGTCTGCCTTAATCCAAAAACATCAGAAAAAGGAACTTGGGGTCAATCTTACTTAAGGAATGTGCCAAACTTCCTGGAGGTCACAGCGAGAGAACAAGCCCAATGTTTTACCTCTGAAATGGAGAGACAGAGAGGTTTTAAATCCTTTTGAGTCATCAGCCTGTAAAGCAGGTAGACTAGCAGAATAAAAGAGGGGCTTGTCTCTGCTCTGGGCTGTAACTGGGAGCCTTTCACTGGAGAGGGTTCTTCCTCCCCCTCGGGGTGGTTTTCTGCATATCAGGTAGAAAATCTCTTTGAAAAACAGCAAGTCAAATCTTTCAAAACAATCATTATGATAACAAAGAATAATCATGTTAAAGACTACTCTGCAACCACGACTTCCACCCAAAACGTTTCTGAAGGCTTTGCAGAAACTATTTATCAAACCTCAGTGCAGGGCAGCCGGCTCTGGGGAAGAACACCAACAACAAGCACCTCCACAACTCGGTGTGGTCATTTCTCACCGCAGTCAGAACAGATTTGCTGGTGAGGCTGCTCGAGCCGGGGGATGAGGCCCCGGGCTGCTCTCAGAGCACACCGACAGGCGCTAGCAGCTCACCACCCTTCCCTCCCCAGGGCTACACGAATCCAAATAACATGTCCCCAGTACTTACATCAGATAATGGTAGCGCTGAGACAGATGTCCATCTGTCCCACCCTCCCGCCATTTGAATCGTTTGTTTGCCTGACCTCCAGGCTTTGGGGCTATGTAATTCTGCAAAGCGGTTTGAGACCTTAGACTCAAAAGGTGCCAGGGGTGCAAAGGATAGTCTTTTCATTCCCAGGCAAGTTTTAGACAACCAGTAAATTTCACGGCACATGTGGAAGACTTCTACATTTTATATTTGGAGAAACTGAGGCAGGAGATTACATGGTTCACCAAATGAAACTGTGACAGTGCCAGGCGTAGGTAACTAAAGCTCTTCAAATGACCTGTTCCATTAGATAAATCTCTTTTCTACTCCTTTTCCATTAAGGTTTGAGAAATATCCCAACACTCCCGCTAACAGAAGGCGGAGAAGGGCGTTTATACCCGAAAAAATTTTCATCAGGGAACAGGGTTCTCAAATAACCCTCATGCAAGTCCTGGTTCAGTGACAGGGAAGGAAGGGTTAGTGGACGTGGGAGCTGTGACACCTCCCTTGCCAGGACCACGTGTGACCACAGTGCTCCTGCCAGCCCGGCTCTGGAGGCTTGTGCCAAGTTCGGCTCTGCTGCAGTAATCCCCTATCAGCATGGCCAGGAAAAATGTAGTTTGCAAGCTGTGATGCCTGCAGTGATGCGCCCTAGGAAGGAGTGCCAGGATGAATGTTAGTTCTTCTATAACTAGAAGCTGCAGAAGCGGTGGCTAAAGACCTAACTGACCTGTGGTGCAAAGCCTGGCGAGGATGGCCTCAGCAGAGGAGAAAGTCAAAAAAGCAAGGAGGCAAGAAGGTACCTGTGAACACTGGTAGAGTCACTCCAGACTTACTCTGGGATAAATGAGAGAAAAAACTTGGTCCTCTGCTTCTACAGCCAAAAGTGAATGTACGCAAAACCTGAGTAACAGGGGAAGTATTTCTCCTCACCTCTTTCCTCCTTTACCCATTTCATAAGTACTTCTCTTCCTCATTCTAGAGGAAAAGCCTGATCCATCAAATGACAGGCAATCCACACAGGATTTCAAATTTTCCTGAAACTCCCCTCAGAAATCTTTTTTCCTTAAAAAATTATCTGCTCCCTCTGCAGACCAAAGAGAGCATCATCTTCTGAGCATCTATGCAAGCCAAGCCAAACTTCTGAATCTTTGGCAGTTCAAAATTCACAGCACAAAACGGGAGTTTCAGGAGTTCTTCATAGCTCTGTTACTGAATTCTTAGAACAGAGCAAGCACTGCATTTGGGCAGTCATGCAAAAATATTAGTTTGCATTATTAAGATTTTCTTCAGCTTCATTGACTGTCTTCTTTCAAAAATTGTCCTCGAGAGTAAGTAGGAATAATCAGAAAAGTAATCCTTCTGACATCACTAGGAACGTGAGCGCGTACCATCCTTTCTGAAATGAAAAAGCTGACACTCATTGTCAGCCAGAGGAAGGAAGATGTGACCACGGCACCTACCTGTGTTCTTATCGCAGACATTTTGCGTGCAGTAGCAAGAAATGCTCAAAGTGAAAGTTTTTATAAGCAAAGGGAAAAAAGGCTTCTCTACTTCATCTCTAATATCTGTCAAAGAAAATCTGCAGAAAGGCAATTTTTAATTCATTCAGGTAGATCTTGAAAAGAAAATACAATGCTAAAGTTTGAGCTCTTCAGAGACTAAGGAGAACGTTCCTGTGCCAACCACCGAGTACAGAACACAGTAAGTTCACAAATGAACTACACCCGCAAGTAATGGAAGCAACAAGCATGCCTCAGGCTGCTGCAAGACAGTTCAAAAGAACAACTCAGAACACATTAACCGCTGTTAATTTTGTGATCTGCTTTATCTGTTCCACTGTATTTTTGCTTAATTGTTTTTTGACTTGCTTATCTGTTGGAATTAAGCATCCCAGCTCCATTTCTCAGGTCACCAGTTAAAGAGACTCACCCGAGCAGGTTCCTTAACTTCGAACAGTGAGACAGGTCCAGGTACGATTGTAGAACTTCATTTGTCCTGCCCAGCCAGCAATTACCTTACAGACTTTCTGGCTGCCACAAGTTTTCTAGAGCCTCCCCATCTTAGCCGAGCAGCAGCTTCCACACTAACCTGAAAAGGCTCAGCCAAAAACTCATACTTTCTATCATCTCTGGCATTTTTTTTTCAGTTCAAATAGCCCAGTTTTGGCTTTCTCTGCAGAAAAAGACTTAGGAAAGGTCTTTTCTTTCATGAGTATTCACAGCTTTGTGCCAGGATCTAATGAGACCCTGAACCGAAGCTGACACAGTTGGTCTCAGACAGAATAATCTCTTCTCACAGTGCACATAAATGCTTTTTGGACTGGTTTCCTTTCTCTCAGGCAATTATAGGTGATTTTAAAGAGACAGATGTTGTCAGAGTCCTCCTTTGTCTGACAGCTTTTTTTTCTCTTTTTTTTTTTTTTTTCTCCTTGTTTTTTCCCCTTGGCTCTCTCTTTTCTGAACAATAATAAAGAAGTTGGTATTTCTGAGGGACTTCCCAAATTTCTGACCACACTCACCACAGGGTTGCATTCCAGTATAAAATCCCAGCCATTTCCTGGTTTTCTGTCACAACTAGTAAACAAGCACCCCAAAAGATCAGTATTTATAGGGAAGAGCTGTGGGTAATCTGCTGCCAAATGATTGCAGTTAAGTACAATTTTGTGTTTATGAAGAACTCTCTTCTCATGATAAAAGACAAAGGTATTTTTCCTACTTACCAGACACTTAAGCACGACATCTAGCTGAGCATTTTATTACAATCTGATAGCCAGAAATATCCTTGGAGGAATAAAATTACCTGTTACAATCCCTATGAAGAGCCTGGCAATTAGAAGCAATTAAGATCCCCGTCAGCCTTTTGCAGCTCTCACCCAGCTGCTTACTCAGCCTCCTGGCTACCTCAGTGGAACCCCTCCAGTTTATTAGTATCTTAAACTGGGGAGCCCAGAACCAGCATTTCCCTCCAGGAGGGGTCACACAACTACGGAGCAGAGGGGAATCACCATTTTCTCCAACCTGCTGGCTGCGCTTTTATTAACGCAGCCTGATGTGCCTTCATCACCTTTGCGTTCATCATTCCTTCCCTCTTCTTGCTTTCCCTGTGAAGAGATGAACAGATTCCCTCAATCAAATACAATTTTCATGTGCTCATTATCTTCGCATTGTCCAAAAAATAAAAAAATCAAATTAATAAAATGAGGTGTTGTTGATTTTGCAACCACCTCGCAGTTTTTGCAAAACTTCAGCCTTAATTTAGCCTCCTTTGCAGATATACTCTGGTTCTAGGAAAGCCTGAAGGAATTGAAATGGGGCCTAAAATTGAGGGCTTGAGCAAATGTTAGACAGCTGCATGCATCTCTCCAAAGTAAAACAGATACTGAATGTATCTGCTTGGAAATGAGGATTTTCTGCTTCTGCTATGCTTGTCATGTTGCAAGTTCTTGTTTTATTTATCAGTTTGGATGCACCTGACCTTGTCTGTTCCATCTTGAAAACCTCCTTGTGCAGAGACAGCAGCTGGGCAACCATCCCGCTCGCAGCCCCGAGCAAAGCAATCAAATAACCCAACACGTCTGTAGATGTGCTTGTTTCAGACTTTGTTTAAGCGAAAAGAGGGGGGCAAAGAACTTAGTGAGGTTCACCAACCTTCACCAGAACAGGTGCAGAAGGAAATCCCTTGGGGTTGCTCCACTCACTATTGCTGCTGTCCTGTGGCTCTGACGACCCTGCCTCCTTCCTCCCAGCTGCCACTTACCTAACCGAGATGGAGCAATAAACTCATCTGGGTAAAAAAACTGCCTGTAGGAAAAGAGAAGAAAAAAGTCACTCTGTACAAATTCCTGTCCTGGTGATGAAAACCTGAAGTGAAAAACATATCTCCCTTCCAATCATAGGAAGATGTCAAACACTCGGTCTCTTTTCCCTGCTCCTGCTTTCCGCAGTGCCCGCAGAGTGATTTTAGGAGCTCTCCCCTCCACAGAGGCCAGACAATGTGGGAACCCAAGGGAGCTGTGGCTGCACATCCCAGCCCTGCCTCGGAGAGCCCTCTCGCTGCTGCCAAATATTTGTGAGAGAACTCAGTGTCCCTTCAACCTGTCTTCAGGGATCTGGATGGTGCCGTAATTCTCTTTAAATGGGGATAAAAAAAAATAAAAAGCCCTTGTATCCAAACACACCTGAGCTGGTGAGGAGTGTTGACCTGGCTCTTCCTTCTGCTCCTGTTCTCTGGGCTGGTGACGTCATCCACCTGCGAGCCACACCACGAGTGGCCTTTGTCTTGTATGCTGCCTTCCATATATACTTGTACAGTGATATTAAGAGGGACTTTATTGCCTCTGAAAGACAACAGGTAGGTGCCCTGGGCAGGTACAGAGGTCAGCCAAAGGCAGTCCATGGCACTGGTGGTGGCACCCAAACCCTCTGTCCTGCTCAGGATGGAGATCTGGCTCTGCTCAAGGCCTCTGGCCTCATCAGGATTGAAAATTGAGATTGGACGCCCTCTTGTGCCGTCCCGTCCCCTGGAGCAGGGGCTGGTGAGGGACTGACCAGGGTCACCCCAATCCTGGTCCCATCAGAGCCCCTGGGAGCAAAGCCTGACCTTGGCTCCAGCTCTGCACCCTCCAGGGACCACAACCATTAATCTCATTTCTGTCACCAGTTGGGACAGCATTGCCAGGACCAGTGCTCAGCTGCCCTGCAATGAGGGCAGTCTTTTAAACACCAAGGAAAAGTGGCTGCAAAATGCCTTTAAACCAGAACAAGAAAGCTCACATCCACTTTGCCACAGGTAGATGAACATGTAAGCATCGAGGAAAATGAGGATCAGTCCTCTCATGCACAGTAAACAACTTCCCCACCCCCAGGATCATTTCTTGGCTCCTCTCTCTTTAAATCATCAGTGTCACAGTGGAAAAAACAGAAGGACTCAGTCCCTTAAAGCTCTTTCCTCTTTTTGTCTGTCGTTTAATTAAATTATCCTATAATGAAATCTTTCCCTAATGAGTCAGTGTTTAATAATTTATTAGACACTGAAGCCCTGCTTGGAGTCTCATCAATTATGTATCACAGCACCAGGCACTTTCAATCTCTCTTTTTTCATTTCGCATTCACTTCATTAAAAGCCCCAGCCTTGCTGCTTCTAGGTTTCAATTCACTTGCCCAGACTTAGAGGTCAGTTCATCGATACCTATTTTGCCCAGCAGTCACCAACAGATGTGTGTGTGCACGTGTTAGCTGGTCTAAAATTACAGGTGGCATCTGTGTACATGTCTGTGCACACATGTGCCAGGGCATGGGTACCTGTGAGCAAGAACGTGCATTTATCACAGATTTATACAGATTATCACATAGGTGTATGTATATAAGTTTGTAGATTTACAAAATCTGTGTATGTTAGCACTTATGCATCTACATCTATAAGGTTATATTTGCTTCTACATCCATGCAGGTATTTATCAATACTGGCATTCCTGCCCAGTGAACAAGTTTATGGTATGCTACCTGTTTCATTTTTGTTCTCCTTAAAACAACAGCACAAAAAATCTGTAGGAATCTGTCAGGATATATTATACATGAGCTGTGAAGATAAGTTTGTACCTACTGCAGTGATCAGGAAGGGATACCAAGTACACATTGCTGCAGTCCTGACTGTCACCCACAGAGTAATTTGGGGAAGGAGCTGACTTTTCCCTGAGGTTTCCCATCCCATTCACTGTCAGCCTTCTGCAGTCTGCAGAGCACCGAGCCTTTACACAGACCAAGCTCCCTCAGTCACATCGAGGTAGTTCTGGAGTCAGAAGCCCCACTGACTACTTATCCTGGGAGCATTTTTCTGTGAAGATTTGTGTAAAGTACACCGCTATTAAAAATTGAGTCTAGGGGAACAGTTTCCCCAAAGAATTGTTGACCTTGGAAGAGTTATTCTAAAACTTCACCCATTTGCTCCAGCTTGTTTCATTAAGTCTGCTCAATTACCATAAAAACATAATTAGTTTTGTCTCCAGTTTGCAAGTGGAGAGTCAAGGTCTGTTGTTTCTAACTCTGGCGGTGTCCCCGGTAATCCTGGTGTGCTGGTGGTCAGGAGAGCTGAGAGGTCTGGAGCGGGTGAAGCCCCTGGCTCTGCACGCCCGCACTGGGAGCACAGCTCGGCGCGATGACACCACCAGCAGCGGAGCAGAGCTGATGTTGCACTGACGCTGTCCTGTAGAGGTACAGAGTGGCTTAGTTTCTTTTCCTGAGCAAAGCCATGCTTAGTCCATACCAGAATCTGGGCACACCGAAACACCACTGCTTTATCTCAATGGCTGCAGGTCTGTTCCAAGAGAGAAACAGACCCACAGCATGTGCACTGGGTCACCACGTGATGCCAATGACCAGACTCTGACTGATCAGGGGGAACCTAGGGCAGAGGTAATGCCTTCTCCTCCTCTGAACAACCAGCACAGTCATAGCACAGCCTGGTGCTGCTCCATCTGACCGCTGCCTCCGTTAGATCAGGGCTGCTCCCGTCCCTGGTGACATGGAGTGGAGATGGTGTTGGTCCACTCTGCCGCTCCCGCTTACCGATGTTTCCAAGGGTGGGAAAATCACACTCACTCACATGTACATGCATTTGCATTTTGAATACTTAACTAGACAGCTGTACATGTGAAAGATTTTTTTGATCAATTTATACCCCAAAGCACAAAATTTGATTTTCCTCTTAATTAACTTACCAAACATTTCTAAAAGAGTTGTTAGCAGTAACAATCTCATCAGGCCTTTCAAGAAATCTACTGAGATTTTAGAGGGTCTTTCTTTCCCTCAAATTCTTTCTTTCAAAGTGAACACTTCTCCATAACCCTAGTAAGAGAATCTGTGACAGACACCAATAAAATGCATTTTACTAATTACATGATGATCTTTTTTTTTTTTTAAAAAAAGGATACAACCTTCCAAAACAACCCTGTATTGGTGTTACTGGAACCCTATGTTGCTCATCAATAAATATTCTGTGTCAATAGGCCATTAACTATTAATCCCAGTGCTGGGCATTTGAGAACTTTACATCAACACTCTTGTTATTTTACACATTGCTTCTCATCTTATTAAGTGACTTGCACATATGGACACAAGCACAGTCTCACAAATGAGCCCACGTCAATAACACACAGGACACCACCTCTGATAAGGAAGGGGGAGAATCGCAAGAAAATGAATATGTCTGGGGCTATCATGAGTATTTATTTACATTGAGAAGAAAGAGAATCCACTCTTGAAGAGCTTATTGTATTACCTAACCTGAACTTCCAACATATGTTCACTCTCAACCACATTCTGGCTTCATTTTTTTTATCCTTAAAGCAAATTTGGTGTTAGTGAAAGATGCCAGACAGACGAGCGGAGTTCACTGCTCACCACGCGGGTTGTTGCCCACATGAGCTCCTCTCCAGGCTCAGCTCCCTGCTGCTACCTGATGCAGACAGATGATTTCCAGGGTGAGAACTGAGCTCGCTGATCCAGCGCTATAGCACTAGTAAACAGTATCACTTCCAGGAATGCGTTCTCCAGAATAAGAGAGACAACAAGGGGAGCGTTTAATAGCTTTGATTCTCACCCTTTTTTTCAACAGCATCTTGCAGCTAAAATGCATTAAGGGCAAAAAGCAGGAGCGACATTTTATTTTAATGGTGAAAAATGTTGCATCAATAAACAGTGTTTTTTCAAATTATTTCAATATGCTGAATATTGTTCCTTCCAACAAATTCTCTCCAGGCACCTAATTTATGATCTCAAATCAAACTCTGACCTGTTGATTTTAACCTGATTCTTCTGTAAGTCACTCTAGAAATATTTTGATTCCCCAACTGGCTTTTCTCTTCCTTCCAAGTAACAGTTGCGCAAGTCCACAAAGCTACTCCAAGCAATTACTCAACTGGACAAACTAAGAAATACAATATCCTGTATCCAGCTACTAGAGATGTCCCTACAGTATTCCTCAGGCTGTTATGGAAGGTGACTGACAAAGTTTTGAAAAGTCCTATTAGTGACGTATACGGTGAGACTGAAGGGGGAAAAAACCTCACTTCTTGTTTTAACTGCAGCAGAGAAATAGAAGTGAGGGCATAAGCAAAGAACAGAGATTTGCAGTAGGTGTCAAGCGCATGTGGCAACGTGGCAACCAGAGAAACGCACACACAGAGATAGAATTGAATAATATTGAAGTGGCAATTGCTACTCTGTGATTGTGTGGCTCTAATTCCTGGCATTTAGTTGGCCAGAATTCAGTAGGAATTGGTGTGTCTTCAATGGAGAGAAATGATGACAGTGCAACAGCTGTGCTCTCTAGCAAACTGCGTAATGATATTCAGGTTTTATGGCTCTTTGGTTTGATTCCCAATAGCGACTATCCTATTATCCGTGGTCGAGACAGGTTAGCACCTGCTAAAAGCAATTTCTCATAAATTAGTTCATGTCAGCTCTTGAATGGCTGCTACTTAAGCCTGAGGTCTGCCCGTACCCCGCCGCAGCGGCTCTGCTCGTGCAGATGGCTGTCTCCCTGCAGCTGTGCGCCGGAGCGGGCAGCCCCGCAGAACAATCGGGGCAGTGTGCGAGCTCTGCCAGGTTGTGCGGGGCGTTTGCACGGGGACCCACACCTGTGCTGTGCAGATGGTAAATGTGCTCCTTCCCTTCGGGGGATTGCAGAGGAGGAACGCGTAGAGTTTCTGTTTGCGTCTAAACCTGGGTATCCCAGCAGCTGCATTTGGGAGAGGGGTCAGCGGGCCCAGCTGGCTGCAGAAGGCAGAGCCCACACCCCGTCCCCGAGCAGCCTAAGGGAGCTAGTTCTGTCTGGCACTGGAAATCTGTCAGGAGCCAGCAGGTCCACGGCTCAGACTTGACTGATACAGAAAGCGGGGCTCACTCAGCCACGCCAGAGTCTTGTGAAACATTGGCCATTATTTTTACATAACATACTTCCAACCCAAGAAGATCCTGGACTCTCCTTTACTAAGCACCTAAGGCCAAACTCAGCCCTAAGTTCATGCCACTGTGAAGACAAGGTTGGTCCTTGAGTTAAGAGCAAAATTTGAATCACTTGGCTGTAAAAATGCCGGTCTGTCTCCAGTTCTCCCTGCCCTTTGGCTGCTAGAGATTAACACATGCTTCGTGCTCTCTGCATGGACCCACACGTGTCTATTTGTGCCCATTCCACGTACAACTCCAGACACAGCATCATACGATGAGACCCAGGAGCAACGGCTTTGCAGGCTGAGCTGCCGGCATTGACCTTGGTGCGGACAAGCCGTTTGCTGGATGGCACACACAGATGGAACATTTCCTCAACACAACAGACCTTATATTACACAGAGTCCAGTAGGTCACTGTAAGTGCTTTGAATCAATGAGGCATCTCACGAGAGACTGTGCAGGCCCCCGAAACGGGGTGAAATCTGATCGCGCAGCTCAATGTGTTACAACAATTTTTCAACTGCATTGAAAACAAGGGGGCTGCGGGGCAAGCAGTTGTCTCTCCTGAGGAAATAGCCAGAAAAGGATGAGGTTTACACATGGCATGTTCAGGATGGTCAAATTAGGATTTGAACTGACGGAAACGAAAAGTAACAGTTGTGAACATGGGGAAGCAACAAAACCTGATGCCAGTCTGTTGACTGACAGTGGTCAGAGCATGAGTGATCAGCGGAACATGTTTGCCAGTTACGGAGATTACATTGACCTGTCATTATAGAGCAGCATTTCCCGCAGATGCCACAATTATCATCTTGCGGACCAGGGAGCTTTGTTTTCATGTGTGCCCCTGGGCTCCAGTCCTCCCCTTCACTTGCACAAAGTCCCATCCTGGGGTCTCCAGTCCCACCAGGACAGGCTGCAGGAAGCCCATACAACCTGCCCAAAGAGACACCAGGGCTACTGGGAAATGGTACCGTTTTCCCCACCTCCATGATCACACCTATTTTTACTCATTTTATAACTCTAGACTTCCTTTTCTATTTCAGACAGTTTTGTTACCACCTTGTTTTCATTTCCATAGGATAATTTTCTCATTTTTTCCCCTGCATCTGTTCTCACTACATAGTGTTTCTCATTTTTCTTTTCCACTCAGTCCCACCACCCACCTCCTATGCTCTTGAAACCATGCATTTCCCCAGCTCCTTCCTCCTCTGTATTTGTAGACAGCTTCTATTTTTAACAGAGCAATTTCTTTAGCTGTTGAACAATGTACTGAACGCTGCCTGGAGATTGAGGTTTCCAACTAGAGGGAGGCTGAGCAGACCTTTTACCCTTCCTCGGGGGCAGTGAATGCGACACACTTTTCGAGTAAAACATGGATGACTCACTAAGCAGTTTCAAATTCATGTTAGCTAACAACCAAACGGGACTGGCACACCTTCATCCACAAGAGTGGTAATGACTCTTGAGGAAAACATTACATGTCATATTTTACCTGGGAAAGAAGTGACCATGGGAGCCGACACCGGATCCCGTTAAGGTGGTGTGTGTTCGCACAGGTGCAGAGCCCCAGGCAGTCATCACTCCTACAAAACAGTATTTTCACCATATGGAATTTCTCAACACTTGAACCCCAGCAAGCGCACAGCACGGACGCTCAGGAGTTAAACAGTCACAGGGCTAGGTGCACCCACGACGCAGGACAGCTCTTGCCACCAGACAGGCTCAGCTGTCTGAGTAACAAAAAGTACCAGGAAAGTTGGAAAAAGGTATGAGAGTCAACACAGGAAAGTCACGGTCAGCAAGAGCATGAAGACCTCGGTTTACAGCACCAGACAGGGTAAAACAAAAAAAAAAAAAGAAAGAAACCTACCAGAGCCAACTTCATCTGTCATAGGCAAGCTGATTGCGATCAATAGACACTTAATGGTCTCTCAGAGTCCCATCTGGGCAATTAGCAATAGCATTAAGCAAGCGAAGACATATTGTAAGTCTGTTTCTTCAGTGGAAGTGACAGAAAAGAGTAATAAGAAACCAAATTACATTTTTAGATTCAAATTCTTCTCTCATTAATTCTGCATGAAACCTACTGCTGCTGGTAAAAATGGAACAAATGTCAGAGTTTTTCTTTTCTTTCTGCAATTTTCTGACTGTTTCTTTTTTGTTTTTTTTTAGATTTTAAAAATTCAATCTCAGTTTCAAACTGTAATAACACCTATTGAAGTCAGGAGGTAAATATGAGTTCCATTGAAGGAAAGAGTGGCCTTTGGGTATTTTTTTTACATCCAAATAAATCAAAAATAATGATTTTGAATGCCCCTGACTTCATTAAAATCAAAGAGCATCATTCACATTTTTATTTTCTCTACCCTAAAAGGCAGCAAGTACCATTTCTGAGGATAGAAAATAGCACTAAAAAGAAATGCAAAAAGGAAAGTTTTCTGTAGATCTTTCATTTTGTTCATGGCAAGCACTGAAGAATAACGTATTAATCAGGCAAAAGTGCTTAATGCACTCTCAGTTTTATTAAATATGACACTGCTGCATTATGAATAACAAAATCATATATCTACAAGTCATATAACTAAATTACTGTCTCCACTGTGATCTCAGGACATTTTTCTTAAGAAATGGAGTAGATCCAGTATCTTGCACAAATTTAGCTGATTGTCCTATATTTTTCGCTTGCAATTCAGCTGACCCACTATTGTGCAAGTTTTGACCTGTGACTTCATAGAAAATAAAGACTAAGGTTGTTGTTGAATTGGGATAATATTTTCTATTATAAATTGTGCTCTTTTAGTGTCTACCCATCCAGATCTTCCAAAAATAACAGAGAAAGTAAATGATGAGTATGTGAAGTTCCTCTGTGAGATGTGCTTAATTATTAGGCAAACTATCACACAGAAGTCAAGTCTATAATACAAAAAATCAGTTTTGAAACTTTTTTATCAGCTCAAGACTTCAGAGAGTACAGCATTAGGCTCCATAAATTTTGGCAAGTTATTAGCACCTTTCTATATCCAAGCAGGGCTACTAGGATCAAATTTGCAGCAGATGCTTTTAACTTAATCCACGGAATTTTGCAGACAAAACAGACAAATTGCACAAACGTATGTCAATTTGCCAGTGGAAAGCCATACCCTGTCTATACAGAAGTTATGTTGAGCAATTAAAAAGAACTGGTGAAATATGCATTCCTTATGCATTTGCTCCATGTCATATCTATGAATCGAAGATAATTATCTCAAAATGATAGAGCAAGAAAACAGCGCAGCTCTGAGCATGATAAACCTGTATTATGGTAACTTACTGCATCACTTACCAGTGTAACAGAAACTCCTTTGAGCTCAGTGTTGCCCCTCTAAGGATCAAATTACATTTTAAACCTGCAGTGCTACTATTTTTCTTATCTTTGATCTACTGTATGAAGCAATTTTAAATCTATCCTGAGCAGACCTGTTTTCAACAAACTTTTTAACTATTGCACTGGTGGTGAGCTCTGAATGCCAGGAGCAGCAACTCATTTGTAAATACTTAGTAAATCACTTTATCTGAAATAGATGTCAGTGAGATAGAGCCTGTGTTTCTTTGCAAAATCTCATCTAAGAAAGAGTTCTTTATAATGGCTTTATTAAGTACTGTAGAAGACTGACGGTTCTCCAAACTGACAGCCATAACAACTGAGCCACAACCAGATGCCAAGAGTCAGGCCACAGTAGCAATTATATTTGGCAGGATAGGTTGCTGAAATACTTCTAGTCATTGAATTTCTTCTTTAAAACCCCTGCCTTTCCTCTGCCATAATGAGTTTTGCAAACATATATAAAAGATGGCACTGAGACAGCTTGTAACATATTGACTGGGTTAACCAGGTCTGCCTAGAGGGTTTTAGGTATGAAAGTGATACTGAAAGCAATCCTGAATGCTGGCTGCTCGCTCCTAATTGATTTACATAAATGTTTATGTGACTCTGATTTGATAAACATTACATGCAACATTAAAGGATTTGTAGGACAGATTTTTACAGCTTTCCATTTGGTCTCCATTTATCAGCAGAGACAGACATCAGACAGAAAAGGCCCAGGAGGAGAGGCAGAGAAGGACCAGGAGATCTAATGTCAGAGATATTAAACATCAGATTAAGTTTATCAGTTCTGATGGGCTGGTATTAAAGGTTTCTGTGCTCCCCAGAACAACAGAGACATGGTCATAACGGAGCGAGGCCAGAAAAGGGCAAGAAAGATGATTAAGGGACCGGAGCATCCGAAATATGAAGAGAAGCTGAGGGCTGACTGTTCAGCCCGGAGAAGAGAAACCTCCTGGGGGACCTTATTAATGTGTACAAATATCTGATGGGAGGCAGACGAGAAGATGGATCACTGGTATCCAGTGACAGGACAAGAGGCAGTGGGCACAAAATCAAACACAAAACATTCCATTAAAACATATGGAAAATGATTTTTTATGGTGAGGGTGGTCAGACACTGGATGCCCAGAGAAGTTGTGAAGATACTCAAAATCCGCCTAGACGTGGTCTTGAGCAACCAACTAGATGATCTCCAGAGATGCCTTCTACCCTCAGCACTCTGTGATTCTGCTGTACAGATGGGTGCGAGTAACGGCAGACACCCACATCATCCTGACTTGCACCATCCGAAAGGTTGGATCTGTAGCAGGACACTGAAGGCAAAAGTGATTCTTGTTACATTCTTGATTCTGTAGATTGATTTGTTGGCACACAAAATATGTTGATAATTTATCGTTTATTACTGTCAAACACAGTGGCAGCACAGTAGAGAATTATTTTTTTGCTGAACACAGTGTGGGTGTCTGTATGCTAATCACAATATCCTACACCTGGGTATAATTGTCATTATTAATACTGATGTAAATGAAATGTTAATTCTTGCTAATAGATTAAACTATGAAAAGCTTTAAGAGCAGAATTGCTACAATAAAAGCAATTGAGTTGTTTCTTTGTAATTTGATTGCCCACAGAAGTGCAGAAACATATCTTACGGCTTTACAAATCTGTGATAATTTCCTTCAACTTTTACTTTTATTGCCTTGTCATTAAATTCACATCGAGTTCTTAAAACAAAAATGTTTAAAACAGATGTGGCTGTTAAAGTTACAATATGAATTTTACAACCCTAAATTTTATGACACTGAAAGAAATTTCAGCCACCAAAGTCAGAGACAAGAATGTAAGCAGAAGGCAGCTCTAACGGTGACAGATTTCCATAATTACCAAAAACTTAAGCTAACATGATGCATACATTGTATACCAATTGTGTAAGTCAGTGTTCACAAAGAAAATTATTCAAAACCCCATGAATTATCAGGACTGAATAGCAAACAAACAAGGAAAAAAAAAAAGAGATGTAAAGCTTTCATGTCTTAGTTCTACTTCCGTCGTTTATCATTTTCCAGTATGGATCGAATTAATGGGACCTAAGTAGTTTGCTGCACAATAGTGATCCACACAGTGTCTTTCAAGCAATCCTAAGGCAAAGATTCATTCTAACAGAAATCATAATTTTCGTGATATTTTGGAGAGGAAATTCAACTTCCACCTAGTCTGACTATAAAAAACCTGATATCTGGTTTCACCAGAAAGTTCCACTATGGGTAGACAGACAGACAGAAACATAGACATGGTTTCTTTATGTCTTAAAATAATTCATAACAAGTGTAGGAATGACCTCTCACAGTATATTATCCCACACAGTATGTTTTCTGATCTTTCATGCGCATGGCTCCACGCTAATTCCTCATTTCCTGGATTTGAGTCTGCGTGCCACAACCCTGCACCAGTACGGGCCCGTTTCCTTTGCTCCCTTTCAGCAAGAAACATCTTCTCTTGTTGACTGTTCTTCTCAGGTCAGGTTCAACAGAACTAGATCATGGCTATCCCAAGTGTGAAAGGTAAAAACTTCACTTCAGCCTTCTTGTTTTCTCTTTCACTCGATCTTTATTGCCTTCCCAGTTCTACAGATCTCTAAAGCTCTGATCCTCCTAGCAACTGTAGTTTAGTCTTTTCCAAAGCAATTCATAGCAACAGTCATTTGCTAAATTTAAAGTCTACATATTTCAGATATGGTCTGGCTGACTCTCTTGACAATAAAACACCCATGTTCTGGTTTAAAACTTGTCCTCTTTTTGTTGTTTATTCAGCTCTACACACCTCAGCTTTAGAATCTATTTAAGCAGGTTTTGTGACATTTTAAATCCTATGCTCAGGAAAAGTTGAAAATCCAGACCCAAATAATCTTTACTGAGACAATATCGTCTCCCTGTGTGCTGTGAGCCACTGGAGGAGAGAGCACACTGTAAAGTTTTCCTGTTGGGTTTCAGTGGGTATTTATTTAAATAAAGAGTGGTATCACCTAATTAACCCATGCAATCAAGTTGCTAGAAAGACTTTTTTGTCCTATATTTATATACTCTTCATTTTTAATTGGCTCGATGTTGTTCTTTAGCTTGGCCTCTCCCAGAAGAGCATCTGAGCAGTACTGCTGTCAGCAGGGGCATCCCTGCACCACACTGCTCCGTGTTTCTCCTTTCCTCTAACTCCTCCTGCGGACTTCTTGCTGTTCCCCAAGTCCTTGTTCTTGCTGATATTTTGCTAAGGACTGGGCAGAGGCTTTCCAGTGTGCTGGTCCTTGATTTACTGCTTTTCCTCCCATGCACTTCACAGTAACTTCCTCGTGCTTGTTATTCCCATAATATCAAGCACGTCCTAGAAAACGCAGCTCTGTCAGTCAGCCACATTATGACGTACGCTTTTGGCTTCAGCAGAGAAAAAAAACCCTTTTCCTCTTCTCTTCCAGTCGTCCTGAGCTCCAGCTCCTCTTCACCAGCAGCCACATTACCTCATGATTTCGGCAGCCCTCCCTCTGATCTCCCCCTTCCCTCGTGACTGATCTCAACGCTGGCCAGGTAACTTTCCATATTAGCAGCTAATCTCTCTGCTTCCATATGGCTGGGGTCAGTCACCATTTCCATGACTTATTTGTTTCAATATCCGTAAAAAGTGAGGAAGTCCTTGGCATCAAGTAGCTTTAAATGATGTCAGGGGTCAATCGTGCCTTTGTTCCAGCACCGTAAATGTTCCCCCGTGCCTTTGCTCGCCTCTGAACGCTGCCCTGTAGCAAGCAAGGGGGTAACACAGGTGTCCTTCCTTCTCATTTAATTTACTGCAGACATTATTATATCCGTAGCTGTTCAGTTAAAAATAATACGGTCCCTTTTCTATCAGCCAAGTTGTAGGTGCCTGAGAAATGTCTAAGTTAGGAGGGTAAGTCTGGGGCTTGCAGGGAAATCTGGTAAAATACTGCCTCCGTTTCCAGCATCACAATCTCTCTCAAAATCTGTATCATCCATGTGAGTTCACAAAGGTAAAAGAGGGGAAAATAGATATGTAAAATGTTCTTTTTAAACAAATAGTGATCTGAGGTGCCAGAAAGGAGAAGCTCCATTGCTTAAGGGAGGTATGTAGCTCAGTTCGACAGCTGTCAATCCATTTTGTTCAGGTCTATTAAACTTCTCCTGTTTTAAAATTCTTTTCTCAGAATTCCTCCCCCATCGCTGTGTAAGATATACAAGTAATGATGCTTTTACAAGTAAAGCATCTATATGTGACAACATCTTGGCTACTCTGTCATCTAGACGTGTTCAGAGTAGGATTGAATATCTCTTTGATTAATGCTTGATTAGCGTACTAACGCTCTCATGAATGGTAGCAAGCCATTGCATAGAAGAAAGCGTTATATGAAACAGTTAGAGACTGGCAGGAGAAGATGATCTGACAGGCCTCTTAACATTTTAATTTTTATAATTTATTGTGGCTAATTTATGTGCAACTTGCATGTTATAGTATAGCGTTAACACTATTTGAAAAGTCAGAAATCTCTCTGATATTAAGAGATTCATGCACACGTATAAAGTTGCATATATACTGAAATTCTTAAATAGCCTCCAGACATTTCCAAGTCTAGTTATTGCATGTAGCTTCAGAAAAGGTATTTCTGTGCTGAAAGCATCGCCATCGGTTCCCATTCACAAATAGTTTGGACATGATATAATAGCGACACTGCTTCAAACCAGGCAGCCCGCAGATCTCCCAGATGTGCTCTGTAACTGGCTGCCACCCAAGCAGCGATATACTCCAGTCAGAGCAGTGCAGAGATTTCACCCGGAAAGTCAGAGGAGCTCCTCCCTAGGACTGCGGAAAGCAGAGTGCGAGCTGTGTCTGTCAGCACTGACCCGCACGTTTTCATCAGCCACAAAAATAGAGGGGGCATCAGCCACAAGTCATACCGGCTGGGCAGTCCTCCGAGACAGCACCACGTTTCCTTTTGTGCTTAGGGAAAAAGGAATACACCAAAGAACGATGGGAATAAATTCCACCTGCTGTTTTAGGATGTGTTCAAGAGCTAATTAAGGCTCTTCTGGTCACAAGCCCACTGTACAAGGAGGCAAAACAGGAGGAGGAGCAGAGGGTCTGTGTAAGGTTTTCGTTGCATTAGGCAGCTCAAAGTGTTGCCATTTAGATCCTGACATCCTGACCCACCTGGGTGATGTCTCTGAAGCTTAGAAATACTGTAAAAATAACAATTTCACACATATTTCACTGAGAAGTTCTTGCCTCCTCCCTTCTTTTTAGTAAGGGCTTGACATTTGGTGTTGTGGGAATCAGCACGGTGTCTGGATCTTTTGCAGTCCCTGGTGCGACGACACCTTTGCCTGTGTCTAATTCACGCAGTTCAGAAATGTCTGTGTACGCTCATCGGAGTCTTGTGGAAGCTGAGTAGCTATCTTCTCTACTAGTTGTAAAAGGGGGGTAGTAATATGATTGACTATCACAGCATTGATGCAAAGGTGAAGTAATTGATTTGGAGAAGCATTCAGATATGATGGTGATACCACCACGGAAATGTACACAAGTAAATTAACTTTCAGATTCCGGCAGCATTTGAATAATGTGCAGTACAAAACATCTGGGATATTAAAAGGGGATATAAAAATTCTGAATAGCCAGTGAGCATCCAGTGGATGAAGCAGTACAGGGTAATGCAATTGTGATTTAACTGAATCAAGGCAGTGGGGGAGGAAAGCTACCTTAAAACAAGCATACAAAAAAAAAAAAAAAAAAAGCTGCATTAAAGTTACAACATTCATTTTTGACTATCCTCATTTTTGAGTGCTTGAATTAAGAATTTCAACGTATTTTGTGAAATGTAATATAAAACCCTTTTGTGCACACCTAATGATTTCAATGGAAGTGCAGGTACCTATTACTAGACAATATATAGTATCCCTGACAAAGTGCATATAGGTATTACTAGACAATATATAGTATCCCTGACACTTTTCTCTAAGTTACATCATAACTCTGTCTTGCACATGAGAGAAAGTAGAGATCCATGTGAAATACAGAGACAAAGAGGCACCCATTTCTCGTGCCAGCTATGGCATAGCCTCCAAACCAAGCACCTCCCTGCTGAAAAACTTGTGTACCGGTGATCCATTCTTGTGTTGTCCTGACAGGAACAGATGGTTTAGGCACACAAATGAGTTGATTACAACAGTTTAAGCTAAGTTTAACCTCTGGATTTGGGCTTCACACTCTGCAGCTGAGTGATAACCAGAGTAGACACACATAAAAAAACTGGAAAACATTTTTGCAAGGTCCTGGGAAATAAAATAGCAGAGTTGTAAATGGAGTCTTCCCAGATCTTCCCCAATTCGGAGTTAACATCTCCAGTGCACAAACATTCAAAACTGGGTCTGCACAAAGACTGTCAAACTGTGCTTTGGGATGTGGCCCTCCAAACAGACCCCATAAGCTGTTGAAATGGCCCTGCCTTTTGCTATGGCCATGCAAAAATGAAGTAAAAATTGCGAAAATTCCATTCTCAGTCATTCTTCCTGCTCCACGTACCCATGAAGATGGCCATTGACACCTGCACAGCCCCTTTCACATGAGCAGCTCAGCCCATAATGCAGATGGTGACCAAAGTTATCATTTGCTGCTGTGTACACGGCAGCACTGGCAAATAATATTCTTGTAATTCATTCCTGGCTCTGGTATGAAAAGCATCTCCCTGGTGCAATATCCCTTCTCCTGCCATCCTGCAGCAGAGCTGCGGACAAACACGCCACAGGGACCATGGTTTGCTTTCACATATGGAGCAGCTCAGCCTGGACCAGGGCTGAAGCACTTTGATGGGGAAGAGGAATTTTTTACTTTATTTTCACTTACTGTGGGATGTACAAATGAGAACCCATCAGTGCTGCAGTGGAGGCAAACACACAGTTTGGCTCTGAAGAGCATCTTTGCAAAAAGCCCATCACGGAGTATTTACTCCTCCTCACTTTTATCTCCATATAAAAATATATGTATATTAGAAGTAAATATTGTTTAATAAGAGTTAAATTAACAAGATCAAAGTCTGTTTTGTGTGTGTGAGTTCTTTCACCCTATACCTTCATCACACAGTATTCTGTAGGTCAAATTAGAATCTCAGCAATATTCATGGTACCCCACTGCCTTAATGAGTTTAAACAGGTGAATTTAGTGAACTTGGATTTGTATAACTGAATCCTCAGTTTGCCAATTCTCCATTGTTTTGGTTCTTTCAGGCTAACAGAAGTAAAAATCAGTAAAAACTTATTTTTGGCATAGAGGCAGTGGATCTGACTGAATACAGAAAAACAGCAGATCAACTGAAACGGTTCCATTATTACATGGTCATTTTGAATGTTGAACTTCACTTTAAGCCAAAGAACACGCTAAAGAAAATAAAGCTTGAATATATTGTTCCCACATTTGCAAACCACTAACATAAGAATATTTTCGAGCATCCTAAATATTCACCAATTTTGGCTACAACTTTATCTCAGTCACCATCTCCAATGCCAAGTTTATTTTTAAAGAGCAGTCTAGTTCCTGCTCCTTCAGGTTTATGCAGACAGCTGTTTTGTTTTGCTCTTCCCATGCTATGAAAAATCTGTCATTCAGTATTTAATACTAGCACCTAACTGGCTCTCCTGAGACAACAGAGGAGCCTCCAACAAATATGAACCCATCAAGATCCCCAAGTAGGATAAAAAACCCCAAAGTGAAGGCTAAAGCAAAACAGCAGGTCAGGAAGCTCAAAGGCTTGTAGCGTTGATTTCTTTGGCACAAAAACCACTGGGTTAGTCCAGTCCGTACTCTGATTTAAATGGAATTATCCTGAGGTAAAAATGAAGGAATGCAGTGATGAATCAGGCTCATTGTCTAGATTTAGTACAAAGCTGAGATGAAGGCGCTGGGCTGTGTGTGATGCAAGGTGTAAATGAACAACACGCGTGAGCAAGGCTTGATCTGTTCCTTATGGCTCTCACTAAACTGCGTGTCAGGTATTTGTCTGCACAGCTCCTTAGGCCACGCAAGACTCATCTGTTTTGTAATAAAAAGATTTGGCTGCTACATCAAGATCTTAAAAAAACAATCGAAGCCAAATGGTACCATAAAATTCCACCATTCCTGTGTCAAAATTTGGAAGAAGCCACTTTTAATTGGGGAGTGTTTAAGGCTGCAAGCTCTTGTTTGTCACTATGTACTTGGGAACAATTTGCTGTCCTTGCTTCTAATCCTTTCATGTGGCTGCCCAACAACTGCATTTGATTTTTTCACCCCTTGCGAAGGTTTAAGGGCTGCTCCTGCTGCTGCTCCTTCCCTCCTCCTTGTTATCCAAAGCAAAAGCCGTTCCCTGCCCTGAATAACCTGCAGAAAGCCGGGGTTTGGCTGGCCCGTCGCACAGACTGCAAAGTTTCAGGTGCGGAGAGGCTGTGGGGAGAAACCTGGCTGGGGAAGAGTGGATGATCAGTAACTCATCAAGCTCTTAACACGACTTTCAGCAAATTTGCTCTGATGGCAGGTGACTTAGCCTGACTCCAGGCTGTTTTAAACACTGCGCTGTGCTTAAAGTGCAGCACGAGCAAAGGGCTCATCAGATCTTCTGGGTGTCCTGAAACGGGACGGTTGCATACTCACGGTAACAAAGCTTGTCAATTAGACTCGCGTTTTTGTGAATTGCCATGCACATTGAGCATTTTTTAAGAGGGGCCCATAAGACAGACAGAGAAGCACCCACCGGAGTATCCAGAGCTTTTGCCCAAGTGTTGCAGCGTTTGAAGTTCTCCTTAAAGCAGCAGCCCTAATGGTATGTTACTCAATAACCAGATACAACTTCATTTGAAATGTATGGAGTATATTGAAAATCACAATTTTGAGGACAATCTAAACCCTTAAAAGCTCAAAGAGCACATCATGATTGTTTTAAGCATCAACAGACCTTTTCTTACACCAGTGAGGGAACCTCCCTGTGATGCTGGAGCTGCGGGATTAGCAGCACTGTCAGATTCGCAGGGACTACGACCTGGGTGTACACGAGACTCCCAGAGAGGCAAGTGACACTTCTTGAAGCAGCTTCCTGCCTGTACAGGATACCTCTTCTGGAGATTTTCATATCTCGCTATAATCTGGCTGAATTTTAAACAGAAACTTAGCTGAAAAGGGACTTCTCACTGTGTTTCACAATACCTGGCACTGGCTGCTCCAACAGTGAGCACAAACGCCCTAAGAAAAACACTAGTTCAGCCATAATTTCCTGTCTTTCTGTTTCTGCTTTTCGGGGTTATGCATACCATTACCTAGAGCTTAGCAGTGTTGTGAAAGACACTAACCAAGTGTAATGACTTGGGGAATTCAGCTCACTTTAGAGTTTCCAGAAATTTTTCTCCCCCAAGAAGTTTTTCCAGCTATTTTATAGGCACCAGAAGGAAAAACAGTTTGCCCAGACAGCAGCAGTGTGAGCTATCTTTGGATTCACACTGTCAAATGCAGAAGGCGTTTGCTGGGCAACTCTCAAAGTGTGCATGCCACAAGATTGAATCAAGGAAACTCAAGTTCATGTCCTATTTTGCAATAGGTATATTCCCCAAAAGGGCTTGGCATACCTCCAGAGAAAACTCATCACTACCGTGCAACAAAACTGAGAGGGCGAATGCTTTAAGGTTGGAAACATCCCCACACTGCTCCTGCACTGCCTGGTGACCACGGGGCTGCAGAGCTGGGACCACAGCTTTGCAGTGGGCAAACAACATACAACCTGGCAGCAGCCCATGCAAAGCCCCGTGATGGCTCTTCTAAAAACTCAAGAAGGTCCCTCATAGTTGTCAAAAGTTGTAATAAGTATTCTTAGGGTGGTGGTTTTTTTTTTTTTTTTTCTTTTGTTAGATCATTTGATTTGGAAATGTCTGTTTAACTAGGAGACAGACTAATTTTTAAAGCCCATTCTGTTCCACAAATAATGCTAGGGTTATACCAGCCCAACCAGAAAAACTATCAACTACCAAGGCAGAGAAGAAGAGGAAGATTCTGTTATCTTTGCTCACCTTTAACTAGCACTTCTGTAAAAATAACCCCATGGAAGCTGATAGATATTGAAAGAGAAAAAGATCAGCCCTAAAATAACATTCAAATAGCATGAGAATCCCTCTTTTTGTAATAACAAAACTGAATGCCAAGAGTGATGATGATCAACACCAATAAGAAGCAAAGTATGTTTCTTTTTAAAGGGAAAACATCTGCTCTCTTTTGTTTTTTCCTGAACATTGTGAAAATAGTTGGCTTTGCCTCAGGAGGTAGAAAAGGTTTCACTCCTCTAGTAATGCCTTCATTTTTCTTCTGACCCCTTGGATCATTTAATTGGGCTCTTTTTAAAGCCAGTATGTAGGTAAACTGCATGCATAATTAGCCAGCTGGCTCCCCTGCCAAGAGTGTGTCATTGAGTATCTGTGAGTGCCAGCAGGGTCAGGCATGACACATGGTGCAGCTCTGAAAAGCAAACAACCTTAAGGTCTTGTCCATAAAACATGGAACACGTTCAGGGCTGTATCGGGCTCTTTCAGCAGTTTCTCATGCATGACCAGAGGTGTGGATTTTATGTACAACTCATAAAGAAAACTCTCTAATTTGCATGCCACAAGCACTAGCAGGTGATGGCTCAGGGTAGCAGAAGAGGTGAAAAAACTTTGGCAAAGACGTTAAACTGCGCCTGCTTGTAAAGAATATCCTTTTCCATTCAGTGCAAGCATCAGTTGCCATGTGATGGCTTAAGGAGCTAAGCAGCAAGTTTGGAACATGGGTGGGAATCACTGCTTCATATCCCAGCAGGACTAGCTCAGCCCCTGTGGGAGGTGAAATTTTAGGAATCTACTTGTAAGCACATTTTAATTTGCATGAAATGCTCTGGCAGGTTGTACCCTTCGCTTTCAGGGCAAACATGGTGCTTTGCACAGTCACCAGAGAGTTAATGGTGCCCTGGCCGTGTGGTCGCTGGCACAAAATCCTGGGTGGATTTTGCAGAAGGGTGTGTGTAAACGAATTCCAGGCATCTCTGCAGCCACTTGAAAAGCACTTGTAGTAACAGAGCTGCATTACGCTGTGTTTCTGCCTTCGCTGGAAGTTATTGGTGAGAATAGGGTCTGCAGCAAGGAGACGCACTGAGATTTATCCGGAATTGATGAACAGAGAGACTGTTCCCTGACCACAGTAATTCAATGCATCATTATTATACCATTGCTTCCCTCAAGTCACTCTTACCCTAAATATCTGCCTTGCCTTCAATTCATTTCCTTCCCAAATCCAGATGAGACTCGTACGTGTGACAAAGCATTACCTGCCTGCATGCGGTGAGGAGCCATCAGACATCACTTGCTTCAAGAGGCTCCTGTTTCCATCAGTTACCTTTGCTCTTCCCTTGGGTCAGCCATGACTCTGCCACCAGAGTTATCCGCTCATTTGCGGGTATGTTGCCAAGTCCGTTGTTGTTAAATAAATGCTTATTTTGATGAGGAGGATTTTCATACTTCCTGTGGGAAACAGAACATGGAAAGCACTCATAAAACCAGTGATTAAGATACACAGTGACATTCATACCCCAGTCACGACAGACCCAAAGCCAAAACCCAGACATGGATCCCTGCAGTTCTGTACTCATCAAGCACTCACATTGTACCTCCTCGCTGCCTCACAACCAGCTCTGTGAAACACATACTGAACACTTGTGCATTTTCAAGGAGCCACAGGCAAAGGATGAGCAGAGAATGTTTGAAGGATGTCGGTACCCCAGAATGCCCACACCACCTCTTACCACCAACATTTCTTTGTTGTGGACACTTCGCAGGCCACTGCTTTTATTTGTTGGCATGGGCAAACTTGCAGGTTCATAAAGATCTGCCAGATTTGCAAAATCAAGAACTGTTACTTCTTTGTATTTCTTAGTGTTTGAATCTTTCAGAGTCTCACTTCTAAACTTTTCTCCACAAGTAGGAAAACTAGTAGCTCGCCTGTGTGCTTGCTTCTGTAAGGTACATGGAAATGCTGACAAATTCATCGATTCCAGAAGCTGGAGATTTAAGAAAAACACCCGGTGCTGTGAGAGCCTCAACAGTGATAAGACTTTGATGTTTTGAATGATGGAGTTTGCACCGCTTCCACTGGAGACTACTCCATAACAGGTCCCTGTATACTCATGTTGCTGTTACTCAGCAGTTTTGTATTTTCACCACAAAACCACTCCTTTCATATCATCCTTCACATCCCATACCGAGGAAAGCCAAAGTATGGAGGTTTCTCAATTCTCCATAACATTTAGGGATACGAGATTAATACATTTATGTGGTCCACTTAAGGTTATCACATGATTGTCTTCAGGAAATGAAAGGGGCCAGAGCTTTTACACATTTTTAAACAGATACCAATAATAATTTTAAAAAAAAAAACAAAAAGCTCTCTAATTTTCTTGTATAACAAAGAAGATATTGTTTGGAAGATAGAAAATAAATTAATTTTCTACTACGACCTCATTAAAATTGGATTTAAGTTCCAACCCAAAAGAATTTTAGAACATTAGTCTCTTGCCCTTAAATCTCCATCTATTGAAGCTGGTCTATTTATTAATTTCCCTGCCAGAAAGCATATTTTGACTGGCCTGTGAGCTGAGCAGACAGTCTCTCCCCAGAAGCTCACACATGACGGCCATTTCCTTATTCATTTCTTCTCAGCAGAGAGGGTGTTTCCAACCATATCATTTTTAATCAAAGCACTCCTGACTCAGACACAATTGTTCATCTTGATGGACAGATGGGGATTTGATCCCGAACCAAGAAAACAAAAAAGCAGAAAGGGCAGCGCCGCTCTTATCTGCAACGAATGAACAAGATTAGCCATAACCTGTTTTCTTCTCACCATACAACAAATCCAGTGTGTGCTCCCAGCACAGCCGTAGATTCTCATCTTGTAATTTTTAATACAAGACATATACAGCCTGAGGGAACAAATTACTCTTCTGTATTCAACATGCTTCAGTGCCTTCAGAGGACTGTGCTTGAGAAATAGTTACTTTGCTTGGCAGGAAAATCCTTTGAAAACAAAGGAGAGGGCTCTCTGCGATGAAAGTCAAGTTCATCCCAAAAGCAACAAAAGAAAGCAGTTTGGGAAGCTGGACATGCTTTGGTGGAAAATTGTCAAGACACGGTTTACTTTCTAAGTGGCATCGTGCATCAAATAGTTTTTCCGTGCAATCCCAAAGCATAACTGTCTTTAAAAAAAAAACACCACCATAGTTTGAAATCAGCAGGAGTCTGTATCCAAACTTTCCCGTTGGGAACCTGGAGCTGAGCAGAGGGGACGGGGGAGCCCTTCTCTTCCCTCTCCCCCTTCCATTTGTCTGCTCTTAAAATCTCAGCTCTCCAGGACGGGCACTATTTTCTCATGTGAAAGTGCAGGAAAATAGGATCTCAAATGCTACTGAAATAAAAATACCAATGAGAGATGAAAAACGTGTGGGTCTCTGTAAATAAGACCGAGTGGGCTCGCTGTCTGATACCCTTCTGCAGCTGTGCCAACCGCGTGTGCACTAAATCATAACAGTGCAGGCCTCCACCCTCTAAACAGTGACGTTAATTTAAGAATCATGAGACTTTCAAAGTTACAAGGTTTGAGAGGTCTTATTTGTTTCATTCAGCATCAGTGGGTTTTGAGCCTATGGAAGCAAGAAAAAATAGAAACTTATTCTATCACAAAAATTTTTAAAAAAAAGAAGAAAGAAAAGAGATTTTTTGTGTAATTGCCCATCTTTGCAAACTGTAAGTTTATTTTTACTGAGCTAGGAAATGGGGGTCTTTTTACATTGAATATTTGACAAATTACATCAAATGCTCCATTTGAATTTCCTTTTTCCCATGCTTTGCTACATGAAGATTCCTATAGGACTGCAAAGGCCAAATACAGAAAATGTTTCTTTTTCTGACCGCAGTACTTCACACTAACCAACATATAGTACTTTACTTTTTTTTTTTTTTTTGCATAAATACTCTTCATAAGAAACTTTTTCAAGAAAAATTCCATTACAAAAACTGCCAGGTTTTTTGTTTTCCAGAAACGTTTTCAAATATGATACAACTATATCTCCATTTTAAATGGTTCAAATGAAAATATCAAAATATCACTGTTTTATACTGCGCCCGTTCAGAACATCGTTTCAGGTTTTCGCAACTGAACATTTTTGTTTTCCACCTCTGCTGGCAGGGCAGGAGGGTTTCCAATTTCTTAACTTTCTCCCTCTCTACAAAAAAACAATATGGCTTGTAAGGAGCATGAAAAGAGAAAATGGGGGGGGTGTGAAATGTTATATTGCTTTGCCTAGGGGATATAAATATTGTTTATTTACCCCCTTTCTCACTTGAAAAGATTTAATTGGGATGCCATTTTCAGATATGGATTTTTTTTTTTAAATATAATTGAGGTTTTCCTATGCATTTAAATCTAAGATTCAAATCCAAACTACAATCCTATTTTTCCTTAAAAATGTAACCTAGTTCTAGATGCCTCTCTTCCCAAACAGTTACGCAGGTTTGGAAACAATGCAGGCTGTATTTTCCAGTTTACAAGTAATAAAGTGTAACTTCCAGGAAGGAAACCCAGGATGAAGTATCCTGTCATCTTTCCATACAGTGGCTGGTATATTTGTTTGCCGAACTAAGTACGCAAAAATACATATAGACATTAAATGTAATTTTAGTATACCTACATTTGCATGGGTAATGATGATGCTTTCTTTTGTTAGTTTATGGGCATACTTCTCCAAGAGCAATGTTTTTTCAGTCTGTTCTGAAAATCTGAATTCACATACAGACAAATTCTATCAAGTATCTTCCTTACTAACAATTGTCATAACAACAAAGAAAAAACATATGCAAAAGTTTACATATACGGTGCCTATTAACACAGACTCAAAAAAAAATCTTGCAAAAATAGTGTATATGCTCCCTGCAGTGAATTTGATTTTGTCTCGTCTGTAACTAAATTCCCTTGATACTCCAGTTTTATGACGCTGTGATGTAGTGGTAAATCAGGGCCATACTGATGATCTAAATCAGAATAACCAGCATGTTTTTCATTTCAGAAGAGAGAAAAAAAAAAGTTTGCAAGAGAAAGTTTGCCAGTTTCAGCACTTCCTGGCCGCCAAGAACATTTACTGAAAATCAATGGTCTGTCCAAAACCTAATGTGAGCAGGAATCGTAGTGCAGCTGTTCAGAATCTATACTGCTTCCTAGGCAAAGTTTCTAAGCCCTTTCAGTCCTTTAGAATAATAAAAATGATTAATGGTCTTGAACACTGTGAACCAAGTGTTTTGAAGTGTAACCTGCTACTTGTAATGCACTCAATATTTCTGATCTGTATTGTACTGTCATACGGGGCCTCTGGAAGTTAGTGTTAAAATGGGCAACATTTGAAATGAATGAAGAGAGGCTCACAAAGTCTGACGGCAAAATCATTTTCTCCCAAACCAAGATATTATTTTCCATCAGTTCATAAAGGCAAAAAAGAAGTGACTGTAAATATATATAAATATATATCATTTCCTATAAACATATATTCTAAGAGAGCAATGCAAAAGCTACACAATATTTTATCAGCAAAATGATCCATCTCGTTCAATGCAAGAGTTTGCTATAAAGGGACCTCAACCTGTTTTGGAGAAACATAAAAGTTTTGGGTTTTCTCAGACACTGTGTGCAGCAGACAGAGGCTCAAAAGCTTCATGGAACAAGTCCTTCCACCTGGGCCCTCCATATTCCTGCCCCTTTCGGGTGCAGCCCCAGCCATAAGCGCAACCCTTGGAGCCAGTTTGATCTATGTCGAGAGTTGGTAGATTCACCAAAATAGTAAAATCCAGTGAAGCACAGCAAAATGCTGGTGACCAGCAGATACTGGGTACCTGCAGTGTACAATCACACCAGTCACCATGGGCACTTCTTTGGTTTGCAGCAAGCCCATCTCCAGCTGCCACATGCCTGATCCCTGAGTCTGCTTGCACCAAGGCTGCAATTGCACAACCACCTTGTTCCAAAAAATTGGACTCAAGCCTAAGCTATTAGCCAGCTCCCCATGCACTGTGACTTGTTTGCTCATGCCCTGTACCAAGCTCAAGCAAACAAACTGATGAATTTGGACCTCACTGATTTCCAGGTATTGTCAGGGCCCTGAATATATCAAGAGACCTTAATTGCCCCCAGCCTCACCTGGGACCCCCACCCACAGCCCTGCCCATGGCCCAGGAGCTCTATTTAAGCTCAGCCCCAGGGTACTTAGTCCCTGATTGGGCTGGGGGTGTTTGTGTCTCCAGCTCTAGCTCTTGGGTAGACCTTGGCCCTGTGCTAGAGGTGGCTTACCTCTGGTCTTCTCTTTGGGCTCTCCTGCTTTTGTACCTGACTGGGCTCTCTGGGTGGACCCTGGACCTGGTTCATTGCTCTCAATGGGCCCCATTGCCAGCATCTATCACTGCTTGTGCTGGGGTCATGCCTGGTTCCTGGGTCAGCTTCCCATTTGCTGCTCCCTGAAAAACATAAACTTTAATTGAAAAGCTGTTGGAGGTGGGAAAACAGCAACAAACTACACTGGAACTGGAGAAAGCTTGGGCACTGGATTGGATCTCTGCTGCTGCTTCAGCATCCCTGCTGCCTGTGCTTCCCTGTCTGCTTGTGGGCTGTACTAGAAGCTTGGGAAAGCGTTATATGGAACACTCAGTTAACGTTTATAGAGAGGTAATGTGCTGAGCTCTCTTATGAAACTTTTTACTCTAAATTTACAGGTCTCATATGTAATATTTTTTGGGAGACAGCATATTGTATTCATTAGATATTTCAAATGGTATAAACAAGGCAGTAGAAGTACTCAAATTGCTGCAAGCCAGATGGAGATCTTATCATACTACCTTCCACAATTTAGAATAACTTCTTTGAAAGCCCCAAGTTACTCTGCTTATGGTATAGCAGATGAGTAAATCTGAGTCAAAGCTGAACTGTGGCATGTAAAGCAGATATGTGCCTGTCCCCTCTCTCTGCTAGGGATGGACACAAGGTGTAGCCTCCTCCTGCCTGAGCACTCGCTGCATGGGCGCACGGTAGTGGAAGGTGTGTGTAGGCTTAAACAAAAACAAAGTAAAAATTAGATCATGAGAAGTCACATTTTTGGAGCATAAGGGAACATTTTAGTCTAATTATCATCTTGAGCACAGAAAGAAAAGGAAACATTTTACCAGAGTCAGTTTTTAAAAGAATTATCCTAGGTAAATTGATCTGCAGAGAATTGCTCCCAAAACTATAAATCATATTGATTTACTTGCTTTACATTTCTAAAGGGTGACCAATGAGTTATCAGAAGGGTCCATGGAGCCCTCAGCCTCACGGATTGAGGATGTGGCTTATTCCAGCCTGTAATATGGATTAGCAAAATGCAAATGATCTCTCTGTTGCAATAAACAGGAAGGTAATTATTATGTTTCTTCTTGATAAAAAATGAGAATACACTATCTGTGATTTCCTAGCACCACCTAACTAGATCTGAGTTTCTTAAGTTTCACTGTATTTGCAGGGCAGTTAGGAAAGACTATTTATTCTTTTAATTTGGGGTGGATCTTTGCAGCTTGAAATTACATGCGTTCATTAAATGGGGTATAAATTGCACTCTGGAAGCATATCTCCTTTGGTACTTTCTAGTTTGGCGTATAACGTTCTGCCCTTTCACTAGTTTGTAAAGCAAATTTAAAAGTCCAATGAGTACTAACGATGGGAAACCAGCAAAATGCTCTTATGCATCTATTGTATTCCCAGTTCGTTTAAAAATATTTAACAGCCATGGTTTGGAGCAATTTTTAAAATATTGTGTTAAATCTTCTAATTAAAGTTTCGAGGCAGCCAGATTGTCTTATCTGAACAGAGCAATTAGGTTGGCAGAATTGACTCATGGTCATTCTACCTGACAGCATTCCCTTTTGTGGGAACGTAACTCTTACTGTGAAAATGTTGTACTAAGCAAACCTTAGTTCCGCTCGTAAATCAGTTCGATGAAAGGTTTGAAAGCTTGTTTCTATGATGTAGTTAGATTACATTGAAAGTACAACTGAATTTGTCCCTAGTTTTTCCATCGAGTATAATGTGACTTAAAAGAAAAGTTTGCTAAAGCAAGAGTACGGCTTGGAAAGCCAGATGAGATTTCTTGAACAAAAGTAGATAGAATTTAGGTAAACATTCTCAAAGTTTAAAATAACACACTGAAGCATTTGTCTTTGATTATCAATTTTAATGTACATAATAATGAGACTTTAGTCCCACGGGGACAGGCACATTAAAAAAATCCAGAGTGCTTGCATTCAGATTCCTAAAATCAAACTCCTCCTTGCACTCAAAATCCAACGTAAAGTTGGAAGAAGGATAGCTTTTGAATCATGCATGAATGAAGTTCCCAAATACTTGCCAGTTCTACAAGATGAATTAAATGGAAGATTTCTGGAAGACTAGTGTCAGCCACTCTGTACCAGCAGGGCTGCTGAGCTGCTGTTGCAGCAACAACTGAGGACTTGGATGCTCTTGCATCAAAAGCTAACTGGTGCCTAATTTGGAGACCACCCAAAATTCAGCTTTTTTTGGCTTACTATAACATCTACCTGGAGGGAGATGCAACATTATATGGGTCAGAAGCAATTTCAGTGATGTCCCTGAATTACATTTTGCCTCATGCATGCTGCTCTAGTCATAAAGAAACAGAGCCAAAAGTTGTGATTTATGAGTAAGTTTGCCAGTCTATGGAATTCATAAGTCTTCCTGGAGGAGGAAGCTGATATCTACAAAAGACTTCACCTGAAGTGTGTAAAAAAAAAAAAAAAAAAAAAAAAAAAAAAAGCTAACAACCCATGAGAAAACAACTGCATGATACCTTCCCTTTTCCTTCACAGCCACATGAGTGGACCATGTGTCTTCCTCTCAGACCACAAATACATCCTATTTTTGAAGGGAATGTTCTTTTATTAAAAATTAGTACAAGTTTTAACTGATTTATAATGCACATATTGATTAGAATTGAAAACTGGCCATTTTCCAGCTCTACTCTAGTATAAAAAAAAACCACCCACAATTGTGCACCTCCTCTCCAAATGGATCTGTGTCCAAATTCTTCCTAGTGATTTTTTTTTTATTACTGGTAATTGAAATAACATATCAAACCTTAACTTTAAAATATTGCTCTAGGTCTGTCTTGGGTCAGGTTTTCAAATCCCTCCTGCAGACCATCTTTCATTCCACCAGCAGAGCCATGGCCATTTCTCATATTCAGAACAGGGTTCATAACTGCATGTAGCAAAGTGAGTCAGCAGGAAGTATATATTTGCATATAATGCTCCATCCCAAGCTAAGAATTTTGCTCTCACATTATGTTATTAAAAGAGCTTTTAGAAAACACTCATGGAAGAAGAAGATCAAAATGGTCACAAAACTTATTTTCCATTTTAATAAACTTCTATGCAAATTAACAAATGAACTGTTATGCAGTTGTGCTCACAGGTGAAATTGGTTTTACTTCTATTGTTAGAGATGGCTGTCTGCAGTAAAGAGCAGCAGCGTCCCACCCTGCAACAAATCATAATTTTTTTCTCCGTGGATGTATTATTTGTGAAATTTCATTGTCTTCATAGTACAAATCATTTTTCTGCTAAAGCATGAGGAAACAGGAAGGATGGAGTAGAGGGATCTTTTGTTTCTACAGGAGAAATTCCAAGCAAAATAGTGGGAGGGTTTAAAAAAAAAAAAGTAAAAAATTCTGGTTTTTTTTCATTTCAAGCCAGTAGTGGAAATTGATTAATGAAGCCCGTCTGTAGCTGGTACAAAGGGCCAAATCTTCAGTTAATATAAAATAGCAAACTTCTACTTTTAAAAACCAGAAAGAGGAAGGGGACATAAAACTAAAAAACAAACAGCCATATTTGATCATTTAGTGGTGAAAAGACCAGGCGCTCCTCAGTTGCAGGGTTTTATTTTTGTGCATTGTGTCAACGATTGGAAACCATATGTTTTAAGATCAGCTTCAATAGTATCAGTAGCTACAGTCCTCCTCTCAGATTACTTTTTACTGCCTGCCTAATTTTGAGCTTTAATAGCTAACATGCACTTTGTTTATCAGTTACAAATGTTCTGAATTTTGATGAAGCAGGCTAAACAACATATATTGGTTTATCATCCATACTAGAGACTCAACTAACAATTTGTTTAATATTGCGGCCTGCGACTTTGCAAGCAAGTAGTTCTTAGAAATAAGAAGAATCTTAAAATTGATGGCTCTGGTTCTGAATGTGAGATGTTAGCGCTGGGATCCTGACACAGCTCTTGTCACCCCTGGAAGAATCCATCCTACAAGGTGCTGAGCCTTTTGGCATCAAAAGTGCAACCAAGTATAGCACCGTTAAGTCCCCTCGGATGGCACTCCTGTTAAATAGCCGGTCCTGCATTAAGTGCTTTATTGCACTGAGGTCAGTCTGGCGGTATTAAAATTAAATACATGTTTAAAGGCTTTCCAGAATCGGACCTTTAGTACCTTGCAGGATTGAGCACGACTACATGAAATAGCCTTTTTTTAAAAGTAATTCTGTTTAGCTGTACAACAAAGAAATTCAAGAGAGTCTCTAGCTTGTGTTATATATCCTCTAATTACTTGAGGACAGAGTACCTCTCCTCTGTTTTTAAAGCACTGCATAAATGAATGATGTTCTAACAATGACAGCAGCAGCGATTCTGGGCATTTACCAGAGAGGAAGCAACCATTAGCCTTGAGAATGAAATTTCACTGCAGTCCGCAAAATAATGTGTTAGGAAATATTATGGTTGCCAACTGTTGCAATTTTGTTGAAAGTCTTCTAAAATATGAGGGTTGGGGTGTTTTGGTCGTTTTTCAAAGCCTGAGCTCTGGCATCATGTGGAAACATGAAAATGTGAGATTCTCGGTTTTAATTTTAGAAGACAACTAAGTTACTCAGCATTGTGGTTGCAAAGAGAAATTGAAAACATTAACCCAAGGGCCGGAGAGCAATTAGTAAGAGCCCGAAATTCATTGCTTTTAAAATCTTACACTTGTAGAACAATTTCATGACACTCAAGGTCTGACTTGGGGAGTTTCTATCTTGGGGTTAACCATATTCACTACCCCAAGAAATCCTCTATGCCCTTTTTGAGGGTTTCTCACCTTAGTTTGTACCAGAGGGTGGCATCACATCTTAATTGTCAGAGAGGATCTTAAAGTTAAATATTGGCTCATTTTTTTAAAAAATGGAACCAGTTGTTTGTACTGACGTAACTCTGTTCATTTTGGCGATGAGGTGGACAGCAGAAACTGGAAATATTTCCTCAAGGGAAACACACTTTCCATGGTAACTGAACTTTGGGATCTAGCTCCTTGCCTCCTCAGAGAGGCTGCGGTGTAGCTGTGGGCTCCCCCACACTATGGGATAAGCTCTCTGGATCCCAGGCTGTGGCAGAAGGTGGCTCCCCGCGTATGGCCTGGCTGCTCGGGTCTCCTGGGGTGCCCAGGGAGGACCGTTAGCTCCTCAATCTGTCCAGGACACTGTCACCCAGCCAGCTGATTGGGAGCATTTCCATTTGGTGAACATGTGGAGCTTTCTGCACAGTTTCCCTTTATTCTTTAAGTTTATGGTACATGGGAGTAAGTGCAGGGTAACAAGTCAGGCAAACCCCCTTCTAAACCTGCCACTCTGAGAAATCCCTGACATTACACGGCTGGTGATGACCCAGCTTGATGAAATGGAGACTTTTACTGAGCCAACTACTAGGACTTATTCTGACTTTCTCTTGTCTTGCAGCCTGTTACCCCATGCAGCTGTATGACCCATGAACCCCAACCCATAGCCTCATCTATGTGGCAGAAACCATTTTGTTCCCTTGCCTTTCTAAACTGCTTTTAAGATCTACAGGTATTTTCCTGGATACTAACAATGATGAAAATTCTTAAAATTCCTAGTTGAAAAATATCCTTTATCTTCCTCTTTGCACCCTTTTCCCACTGTGCCCTTATCTACTTTTCCAAATATTGCATACAGTGTTTTTAGTAAATAGAAAGGATATTAGAGTAGACAAATAATGTTTACCCATCAGCTCAAGAAAGGTGTTTCTGGCACCAATTCACAAGTTACAAAAATTACTTATACTGAAAGGGACAAGGAGTGTCTTTTTGTGTGTAGGGTGCTGTACAAACAATGAGGTCCTGGTCTCTGACTGGCTTGCTGTGGCATTACCACAAACAATACTAATTCTTAAATACCTGCCTGGCTTTAAGCACTTAAGTAAATAATTGTATTGATTGTTGTAGGACTATTCACATGCATAAAACTAAGCATATATTCAAATATGTTGTGAAATCAGGGGTCGAGTGAATTCTGCATGCAAGGCATTTTTAGATGATTAGTATATATGAACTTACTTGTTAAGACCAGCTTCAAAAAGAGCTAGTGTGGCAATCAGTTTTTTGGGCAGGGCAGAGGGGGAAAGGAAAAGATTTTTTTTCAAGACAGATTTAAAGGCTTTCTTGTACTTCAGAGACTCCTCACCAGAACCACGATTACAGGCAAGCAAGGCAGCAAGAAAGTGCCCCAAACCAGCGATCTCTCCGAGTTTAATGTGAGAGCGGTGTAAACTCAGAACTGCAGATAATCCATGGGGAAATCAGGGGGTTAGTGCTGAGAACTGATGGGGAATAACAACTGAAAGAGCTTTGGTTTTTCTAGGCCGGCGGGAGGTAGCTCATGCTAGGAAGCCTGCCAGCTCCAAACTGATGCTGGGAGCTTTGTCTCCTTTGGATTGTAGGAACACACTTTGCAGTCGAACTGATCTGAGAGATTTTGATAGTAAAAACAGCTGTCTCGTTGCAATGATGTTTTTGTTCCATTGTCAAAAGTTTGAGTTAAATCCATGAGTGGGCTGCAGCTTGTTCAAACCCTGAACTCAACACCCTTTGTGCTCCTTTGGCTTTTCCACTGCGGTTCATGGGATATCCCCTTCCTGAGGAAAGGGCTAGGTGTAATAAAAGCCGTCGGGGTGAGGACTTGCAGGTCTCCTCCGATGCCTCCCCAGTGCTGGAGAGACAGAACTGGAAAGCTGCAGTTTGCCTCAGGCTGGTGAGAAGGGGGGGAATAAAGACGAAGAGCAGGGTGTGGAAACGAAACGCCCCAATGCCACTGTGGCCGGGCTGCATCCCCAGCGAGCAGGTACGCCGGTGGGAAGGGGCAGCTGCGTGCTACCTGTGCCATGTGTGGGGACGAGGCCAGCACGGGCAAGGTGAAGCTGTGCACATAGGGTACAGCACAAGGGGATGCACGGAGGGTGCACGCAGTGGGAGGCCCCAGTCCCATCTCCCCAGCACGAGCCCTCCAAAGAGGCCTGTTGCGCCTCTCTGGGACGTGCGGAGAAGCAGATGATGCACCTGATAGAGGTGCTCATCGCCAAGCAGGAGCAGAAGTCCCCCCTCGAGGTGCACGTGCCAGAGACTGCCTCTGATTTTGTGCTGATGTGGGAGATGGGGAAGCACCTCTGTATGGCCACAAATCCATTCTGGTTCCCTTGAGGAGATCAGAGCTAGAAGCAAGATCACCTGGGGAGGTTTCACCCTCTAGGGAGCCAGGTGCTGTGTGATGCTCCGTGTTTATGAGTGCAGAGGGCTGGCTCACACGAGTGATGCTATTTCTGCAGGACCTAGGGCTCTGTGGCACAGTTTGCCTAAGAAAAACAGGCATCCACAAAAGCCCTTCTTTTTAAAATGATACTTAAAAATTGTCACTAGAGATCACTAACACAAGGACTGTAGCGAGAATGATCGTTTCCACAGAAGCAGAGCCTACAAATAAGGTGATATTCAAGTGTTCAAGTTTTAAACCACGAATCTCTTTTACAAACTTGCAGCTAAATGCACGATGATAGCACCGACACAGATAAAACTGTAGCTACGAAAGCAAAAACGCGTGTTAGGAGAGTACCTGCTCTCAGTGAGAATACTGACTGGCTTTTGTTAGAAAACGCGGAGGAAGCGGCCGGGACGACAGCTCTCCCTCCAGCCAAACCAGCGGCGGTGGGTCACACGGGGCAGGTTTGTGACAATAGCTGAGGGGCTGCCGGGGGGTCCCCGCGCTCCGGCCGGGCCCCGCGGGGTGCGGGAACCGCGGGAGGCTCCTCCTCCGCCCCGGCACCGCGGGCAGCGCAGCCGTGCGGGCGCTGGGACACCTCCGAGGGCGCACGCTGCGACACGCCGCGGCCCCACGCGTGCGGTAGGTGCGGCGCGGACCGGCCACCCCCGACGGCGGGCAGCCCGGGGAAAGCGCCGCCGTGCCGTTAGCGGCCGGCGGTCCCGGTGACAGGCTGCCCTGGGGGGTGGAGGGGACGGGTGTTCCGGCCTCGCTACCGGGGAAGCAACAGGTCAGATGAACCGGTTAAAAATCCCCGCGTCGTCCCTCGTGCTGCGTGTGCCGGCGGACCGGCCGGGGCGCTCCGCACCCCGCGCAGCCCCCAGGCTCCGGCGGGAGGCGCGGCGGGGGGGGTGGGTGGGGGTGGGTGGGCGCGCCTCGGGCGCAGCGCGGGGTGCGGAGCCACCGCCCCGCTCCGCTCCCTTCCGCGGGCATGCGCGCCTGCCTCGCACATGCTCACTGCGCCCGCAGCGGGCGCGCACACTCCGCAGCGCTGCGGCTCCGCGCTGCACCTCCGGTGAGTAGTGGCGGGGGGGGGGGGGGGGGGTACGGCCGCGGAGCGACTTCTCTCCGCGCCCGCGGAGGGGACCCCTGAGCGGTATTTTGCACGCCTGCGGCTAGTCCGGAGTGTGAAGCCGTCTCCGCGTGTTGCGCGCCGGGCGGTGCGCGGAGCGGTGCGGAGCGGGGGACATGGCGCGGGGCGCTGCCGCGGAGCCAGGGGCTCGCCCCGACACCCGTCGGGGGACGGCGGCGCTGGGGGGAGCGCGATGAGTCGCCCTCCGCGGCCGCGGAGCAGCTCTGGGCGCACTGCGGTGCCGTCCGTGGCGTGAAGCGCGGCAGCGCGTTGAGGTCCTGCCTGCGGAGTTGCGACCAAGAATTAACCGAGGTAGTTAATTGATGAGTAGCGTTTGACTTTACCTTAAAACTGGGTTCGTTCAGTAATTATTTTCAAACTTGAAGCACGCGTTTAAATAAAATGAGTTAATGCTCTTTTTCGCTATTGCTCGCACGAGGGAAACTTGTACTGTGATTTATGCGGTTTAAATAAACTTTTTTGAGTGTTAAATTATGCTTGAGCCCAGTGAATGGCCTCTAAAGGAAATTATTCATGCTATACATCTACCGTTTTTCAGATATTTTAAGTAATGATGTATTCTGTTGTATAAAATTGTAATTGTTAAAATACATATGGTTAACCAATAAACAGTTTATTGGTCTACATCAAATTTATTAACAGGAATTTTGTTCAGCGTAGTACCAAATTCACACACCCCTTAGCGCTGTTAAAGGCAATGGCAGGAATGGTTTATTATTTAATCTTTCTCATGGAGTTTATGAATTTACTGGGAATTTCTTATCTCTGCAGTGCCATCCATAGAAGGGTCCCCCCCAATATATTGAGAAAGCATGTCTAAATTCTTTCTGCCTCTCTATATCTGTGTGCATTAGGGTGGTCTGGTCCTCAGAAGATGGCATATATTTAAAATAGTTGTTCTGCGTCTAAACTAACGTTTCATAGATCCTTTCATGCATTTAGTGTTGTGTTGTTTTGTGTTACTTTTTGCTAATACAGTATAAATTCTTTCTCCCTGTCCTTTTTGACATGAATAATCCGTTCATATTCTTAAACATAGCTGAATTTTTATTTCTACTTTGAAATTCAAGGTATCATGTGGCCTCAAATGTTACACATGCAAGTAGGAAAGACTTGCAGTACAAATGTCTTGAAAATAATCAGTGCTCGCAGTTTTGGAAACATTCCAGAAACTTTTTAGGCATGTTTTGAAAATTCACTTGAAATGGCATAGCAGCCGATTACTTGATTTAATTATTCTAACTTACATGTCTTAAAAAAAAAAACAAACCCAAAAAACAAATGTTTGCGTGATGCAAAACTAAATTGTAAAGTTACTGAGTCAAATTGTCCACGCGATTCTTGTGCCTCTTCTACTCCCCCACCAACCAGTCAAAACATTTGGCTAAGTAACAAGCGGTGTGCTCTTTTGGTTTTATGCTCATTGATTTGTTTTGCTTTGCTTTGTTCAGTCCGCTCACCTCATTTTCCTTTAAAAGACTACGTTGAGACCCGATTCCCACGACTCACTAACCTTATCACCATTATTTGGTTGAAATGTTTGAAATGGGCTCCTGTTTCAAATATCTCACAACCTTGGCAGTCTTAAATTTCATTAGAAAAGCTTCATTAGGGAAAAATAAAAATGTTGTTGATAATCCCCCCTCCAACAATAAGTCCCATATTCAAATGCATGATGTGTGTAGGTACACCTTGATTGTACAAAGGAGTTAAACTCAGGTATTCATACAAAGAACTTGATCTCAGAATATTGCTTAAAGAATCTCCTGTGTTGCTGTGGTGGTGTGCTTAGGTGGTTGATGTGCTAGATTTTCTGAGAGTTAAATAATTTAACTATTAATCTTGCAAAAAATAGTTGCATGTCTAACTTCAAGCCTGTAAGGCATCCTCCTGAAGTCAATGTAGCTGTATTTGTATGTCAGTGTGTATATGTACACACTGCTGACTAAGAAAACAATTAAAGAAGTTAGTAATTTTCTGCTGTCTTCCCAACTGTTATTTATGATGTGTAGCAGTAAAACAGCTATTCTGAAATCAGCTGTAATTCTCTTCTGTAAGATTTGTTTCTTCTGTGCCAAGTTTTGCTGTAACTAGATGGTTTTAAGGTGTCTTCAACTGGAGAACGAGCAAGAACAGTGCTGAAGACTAATTATTCCTTGCAGTAAATTTCTTCTGCAATAAATTCACAGGTTGTTAGACTTAATCTGTGGAAATGATTGTTAAGATTACTTGTGCAGTGAAAAATGCTTTTAAAATTTTGTGAAAACTAGCTTAAAAAACTTAGAATGCTAAGAAAATATTTTTGAATTAATTTTGCCTAGCTGGGATAACTTTTATTAGGGACAAACTGTTAAATGAAGCTGCAAATTCAAATACTTTTCATAAACCATGGAATGCTGCACTGTTATTATGAAGATTTTAAATATGTCCCATAAGTGGAGGGCTCATTTGGTAGATCAAGTAGGGAAATCTTGTACTGCTATTTTCAATGTGTAGTTACTGTATGCATGTGTGTTATTCACAGCATTAGCAATAGAAACTTGATTAGTACATGGTGTGGTCTCCTGGACTAATGATCAAGTTCTTTTCATTAAATTTCACAAAACAGTACTACATGGGACAGAAAATTAGTTATACCAAGGAGGAACAAAAAATATGTTCAGAGCTATAAACAATGGCACATACAAAACTAAGCCATTCAGGTTTTAGATACATCCTCCTTTTCAGTGGCTTACCTTAGTAAAAAGTGCAAGATACCTTTTTTAAAGTAGATACACACTTTTAAAAAAAAAATTATAACTACTCAAACTTCTTGGCATAATATTAACTTTGGTATGAACAGGTAGAACTCAGCAGATCTATTTCCCTCCCTTTTCTACTGAAAAGCCAGAAAGACCGTCCTGGTTGGGAGTTTGCTTAGAGGTTTCATCAGAAAACAATTGTTTATGGCAGTCTAATTCTTAAAACAATACTTCATCTTTATTTGCAGATCTTAACTCAAGTAATGGTGTTTAACAAACACCTTGTTTTAATCAGGTGAGGATAAGCCCCTCAATTAGGATGCAAATAATTGCTCATCTCAGGTGGGTCATTTGGGGCCTGGAGGTGTTGGCCATTTGCAGGTAGGTTTGGTGCTACCAGAGTATTGAAGCAGGAGGGAGGAGAAAGCAGAATAAGGATTTAGGACTCTGCAGTCATCTCACAAAATATTTTTTGATCACAGCATACAAAACCCGATCCAGTTCCCTTCTTCGGCAAGCTGTTCAGTTGCTCTTGATTTACAGCTGCAAGAGGTGTGAGAGGAAAATTGGATCCAAAATAGTGGTCACTGCGTAGATGGTTCCACTGAGTGTGTCACAGAGTGAGTATTTAATTAAAATAGTCAAACCACTTTTCACTCACTCTTTCTATTTGGGCTTTAATTCTGTATTTGCATTATTTCAAAGGTGTGTAAAATGAGAGCAGGAAGATTACATGGGCATAATCCTTCCCATTTAAAATTATTTGTCTGCAGCTGCTTAAGTACTAGCATTAGGAGTCAGATATAAACATGTTTATTTAACATCAGCGTTATCTGTTAGATTGTACATGGTTCATTAACATGGAGAGAATACTTTTTGTTTAATAGTGTGTGGGAGCTGCCAGAGGTCAGAAGAGGTTGTTTGCCTGAAGTCGAGATGGCATCTTGGCTTTGCTCTCATTCTGTTTGTCACCTCCGCTGTCTCCGGGAAGCGCTTCGTTAGTGCCGTGCTAAGGTATTTTCCCTCGCGTTTGTGCACAGGGGCTCTTGTGGAAAGCCAGAACTCTGCTGCAGGGTTGTGGTAAGGTTTATGGGGAATTTTAAGGAAGGTTTGTTGTAATTTGTGGAGGATTGTTTTAGTTGGGGTTCGATTAGAAGAAGCGGCTTGGAAAGGGAGGAGCAGCAGGGAAGAAGGGAACCCGGAATGTTGTTTTGGTGCCCACAAAGTGCGTGGCTGTAAATCACAGTATTTTACAGAGTCAGGGAGATGGGGTCCGATGGCTTGGGAAGTTCAGAGTATTTTGTGTGCTGTTGAGTAAGTTTTTGTCGTTGTCAGTGTGGCTGGGTCACAGTCAGACTCAAAACAGCTGTACCTGGCGGTGACGCTGAGCTGAGAGCCATGAGAAGGACATGTCTGCAGGGGACGGAGCGGGAATGGGCCTGTCTGTCTCTGCAAAGCTTGTGGGGTGCTCTCACCTCTGTCTTCTATTGGCTAGAAACATGCTTCGGTATACCAGACAGTATCAGGGACGCTGGAAATACCTTGTATAGAAGTAACTGCAGCCTCAAGTTTGAAAAGGTTACTTAAAACATTTTAATATGAATAAGCTAATAGCCGTGCACTGCACACAGTGTTGAGGGAGAGATGTGCATACACACACACACATATATACACAATTTCATTTTTTTTGAGATGCTTGAAAATGTTTCTGAATGTTTCTGACAAGTCAGTGAATTTTTCCAGCCTGATTTGGGTGGCGGGGACTCTTTGGGCTTTTTTTGTCTTGGAGGGAGAAGATAATTTAAACTTCCATTGGGGAAAAAAAAATAATAAAAGATTGACTTCCATGATTTTTATCAAGCAAGGACCCCTGATAGATCATAACTAAAAGGCATCGAATAAAATGAGCATTGTTGTAGAGATCAAAGTGGCTGTGGAAGATGCAATGTGAATGAAGCATACCGCAAATGTGCAGTTTTTTAAAAGCAAAACAGTAAAAATAGAAGGGATTTTAAAAAAATAAACTGAACTTCTGTGTTGATTATAAGTTGTATCTGAAGTACACTGAGGGCCTGAATATTGTTTTAAAAAAGCCAGCAAAACAGTTATTTCTAAAAAATAGTATGTTCCCTTAGAAGGGTAGAGAGACAACAAAAATAAGTGTTATGTTGGGGGGAATGTCTAGTGTAGGGTTGTGTGTTGGGGTTTTTTTTGCTTTGAATTATTTTCAACAAGTACTTACTCTGTTCTGTATTTTTAAGAAATTATGTGGACAGCAATTTTGTTTCTTTACTAAGGCAGTGAAAACACCAAGAATCCTTTTTATAATTTGGAAAGAATGTCAAAAGAATGAAGTAGTTAAACCTAAGTGTATTAGATCATATGCCTTAAATGCATAAATAAGCAGAACTGCAATCACAGAAACCAATGTTAAAACCACCAGGAAAACTCACCCACAAAACCTAATGACTTAAAGGGAATGACCTCAGCCATTGTGAAATTCGTGCCTATTTGTTGACTGACATTTTTTTGTAGAAGCAGAGTGCGTGTTTTGTTGGGGTGTGGGATTTTGTCGTTTGAAAGACTGCTGTTTTTTGGGTTGTTTTTTTTTTCTGTTGTTGCTGCCAGGTTTGAATGCAAAGAGTAAAAATGGGATTGAGGCCGGGAGAGTTTGGATACGATTTGTCCTTTAGCAATTTGAAAAGCAGGTGAAGGGTTAGTTATTGATGGACAGAGACTGGTTGAAATTGATGGAAGTTTGTTTTTCAGATGTTAGAAACTTCCTTGATGATAGCCCATTTCGAACTTATTCCCGGCTGGTTTCCTCTTAAGGAAATGAAGGTTTAAAGTATTTGGTTACAAACCTGAGATTTTTTCACGTCCATGTCTTTGCGTGAGTGCTGTATGAAATGCCGGTGTCATTCATCTCCCCTCTGCTTTTTGGAGAGGAAATTGATGTACTGTAGAACCTCAACTTGCCTTTGCTGCAACACCACTTAATAATTTAGGGAAATGGAAGTCTTGAATTATTTCAACAATAATAGACTTCTTTGGGAATGTTTTTAAATGAACCAGTGTTACAGACTGCAAGCCTGGCCAGAGTCAAGTCACTCTGTGGACAAGGTTTCTCTCTGCTGCCTGTTCCTGGCAATGGGCTCCTACTTTTCTGGGCTGCAGTAATTAAAGAAGGTCCAGATACAATTGCCCCTTCTTAGATGTGCAGAAAGGTTTAAGAAAATGGTAATTTTATGCTGTTTGGTGTCTAACTCTAGGCTTTCAGTCTCGTGGTACAGAAATTCTCATTTGCCATCTCTGCTTTTGAGAAGGAAAACAGCCCGCTAAATAAATAAATAAAAATCCTAAACAAAAAGAATGATTTAATACTAGTCAGCCCAGATAGTAACTAGTTAACCTGCAGAGAGTTGATGCCTCTCTCTATGCTGGAAAGGGCAGACTTCACAGAGAAACTCAACCGGAGTAGGAAAGCCTAGTACTTCCAAACAAAGACAAGGGGACGTGGGGAAAATTTCTTAAACTCAGCAAATGCCTTAAAAACTGGAAATGCCTCTAGGATTACTCAGGCACCCACAAGAAACAGTGAGGGGAAAGTGGGGTAGGCATCTGATTTTTTTGTTTTGTTTTTTAAATAGGTCGAGTAAGCAAAGCAATCTGGGGGCCCCAGTTATTTACAGCTTAGTCTGTGCACCACGCAGAGAGGCTCATCAGCTGTCTTAAAGGCCAGTTTTGCATTGATTGCAAATTGTGTCTTTTGATGACACATATGATTCGGCTTTTTGCTGTGTAATTGTCCTACAGCTGCTTTCAAAATAACTTTGATCAGTTTTGAATATAGATCTGTATCACCAGTTTTGATTCCCCTTGCGACTGCTCTTCTGTGCTAAATTACCATCTTTAGTGTTTAATTGTGACTATCTGACAATTCTTTGATTGTAAGTCAAGACAAATTTATTTACAAAATACTTTCAGTAAATGTTGACGATGTGTACTTCAGTTTTGTAAACTATGCAAATTTATTATTTTTTCCCCATCTTTGTGGCTGAAACAACACAAAATCTTGTTTAGAATTGAGCAATGCTTTTTATTTGAAAAAGAGAAATTGTTTTTCTACCCTTTAACAAACTAAAAAGCACCATTTTTTATGAAACGTGACACTTTTATAAGTAAAACATTTGAATGTTACATTGGCTATGTCCAAGTTTTCCTTTTTTTAATAGGCTAACTTTATTTTTTGAATTTATTAAAGCATGGGCTTTGCTAGCTTATGCTTGGTAAGTGCTATGTTGATACTACTCCTCTCCACTGAGATACAGAGTTAGGAGTAAGTCAGCAAAATAGATAAATTTGTGGCAAAGTAGATAAATTTTCTCCTTGTGTTTAACTGTGGGTAAATATATTAGATCCAGTCCTGCTGCCACTGCAGTTCCCAGTCATTTCACCCAAATAAGGGTTGGCCCATTATTGAGAGGGAGCAGTTTTAAATCTTCTGTACTTGTTGCACAAGTGCATTGTAAAAACAAAAAAAAAAAGGGAGGGGGAATCACATCTAACCACTGTCAGTGCAAGTCCAATTGACTTTTCAATGCCTGAGTCTTGCAAAACAGCAGTGGGAATAGCTGTTTTTCTGTGCTATCCACGCTGCTCATAGGCCTTATTTGCAACTTGGGGAAGGTTTTCAGCAGCGGTTAACAAAAGCTAACAAACCCCAATCGAGTGGGAAGCCAGTACAGGTCCCCGAAAGGGAGATGCTGCAGAGTACAGTGGATGTAATAATCTCCTGCACCGAAAGACCTTTGCAGTGATATGATTTAGTGCTTGGTGTAACATCTCTGACCTAATACTCTTAAGTGTGTTGGTGGGGTTAGGTGTGTAGCAGGAAAATTAAGGCAGGCACCAATTTTCTTTTTATTTATTGAAATCAAATTATCAAAATCCTCATTTTGTTAGCCTTGGTAGCATGTTGTGTAAATATCTCCTTCAGAGGAATCTTGTTTTTAATAAAATTCAATTCTCTGAATAAGAGGCAAGCTTAGGTCTCTGGCCTGAAATATGTAATCATTCAGCAATGCTGTAAATGTATGTAACCCTGTACAAGGGAATGTAAGATACCTTCTGTATGAAAACTTTGACAGACTGTTACTGTCTCTTAAATGACTTTGCTGTCTTCAGTGTCTCTGCACCTGAAAGTTTTAAGTTGTGGTTCGAAAGAAGGCATATTCTGCCTGTTATGTATGATTTAATTTTGTTTGGCAACCATCCTTCCTGTTCATTGAAGCAGATGAATATAATTTAGGGAAGAGAAATGGATGGGGAGGGGGACTGAGGAAGCCAGCTGAGTCTTCTGTAAAATATTTGAGATGCAGCGAAACTTCTGGGCTAGATTAGTTTTGAAACACCATTTATGCCCCCCCTGCAAAGTAAGGGTGGGGGTGGAGACAAATGCTTGATTTTGAATTGAAAGTAATAAAGGATGCTGCTCTTAAGTCAGATGCGTTGATGTTGGAGCCCAGTGTTTTCCTTCTTAAAACCCAGTGCTTCTCCTTCCCCCAGTTCCCCCTGCCACGAATCAAGATTATTCAATCACGACAGCAGTTTAACCATATCTGTGGTGGAGCGGGATGGTTGCTTAATGATGCACAGAAGCATTGTGCCCTGGTTTAGGACAGGAAGTGGAAAATGAATATTGTTTTGAACTTGAACTTCACGAGCAGACAAAGTAATTATCAGAGCTGGAACTCCCATGGGAGAAGTGGAGGAGTGATGCACTGTGATTGTAAGAAGCACTCTGGGATCTTAAATATCTAGTCGAGTTTAAGGCTTTGGTTTTACATTTCTGCTTTTTAATTGATCTTCCACTCTATTTTTTTTTCCTTGGCAAATAGAGGAAATAATTGCATGTAGACTTCATGTACTGTATTTATTGATAGATGCCCTCCCTTTGCTGGTGGGGCAGCACTCTTAGATTTCTGTCTTGGTCCTAGTGTTACTTTCAGTTGTAAAATGAACTCTTTCACTGCCTGGGTTACTTAATGGGCCTATTATAACATGGAAAATTTACTTAATTGATGATTAAGAGCACATAATTGTATGTGGAGCCATTTAATCAGAAGCTGAGTAAGCCAGCTGTGTAGTATTTAGTATTAATTATAAACTAAAAGTTTTTTATCTGTCTTATAAAGTAGAAAAACCCACTAAATGACACAGTCTGCATAGTTGTAAAGTTAACATGAGTATCAACTTTTTAGTAACATTACTATTTATATATTACCACTTTCGGGGGGGGGGTGGGGAAGGCAAAGCTCTGCCTTCACTGAATGTTTTTTTTGCCATATTTTAATGGCCTGTGACTTCAGCAAACTACCAAAGTGTTTTGGGTGGGTTTTTTTTGCTCTACTTTGGCTACTTTACAAGTTCTTCAACAAACAATAGTCACTGTGCAAGACTTCACTTTTTCTTACAGACGGCGTGGTATCATCTGCAGATTTTTAAAATTCTGTTCGTTATTAAATTAGATAATTAAAGACTTTTTGCTAATTTTTGGAAGGTCATACTTCTACCTATGGTAGGTACATTTTTTTTTGGTTCTCAGAAGGGAATAATTCATTATTTTAAAAAGAACATTTAAAATATAAGAGTAAAATTACATTAATTTTCAAAATAAAATTAAATACATGTTTTTATGATAATGTATCCCTGATCAAGTTCACAACACTATTTTAATCTTACATTAACACAGTATGGGATTCTTTATTTGTGGTGAAGTTTTAAAGGTAGTAAAATTATGTCACTTTAAAAGAAAATTGTGTGATGATTTATTGTAGCAGAGTAGGCAAATTTCCTCTAGAGATGTTAATATCTTCCACCTGGTATAGAAATGAAAAGAAAATATTCTTTGGCCGGTGACTAATTTGTCACTAATACCCAGGGGTTCCTTCATTACAATGCAAAGATGTCAGTTTTAAGAGAAACGTACAGTGAAAAAACAGAGTGCAACTTCCTGCTGCAGACACTTACAAAAAGGAGAAAAATAAAGGTCTGGAAAGCAGCCGAAGCAGTGTGAAGGAAGGCTCTAAAGCTATCAATCAGGGCAGAATGGTTGGGGAAGGATTTTACCTGCAGGCTTCAGCAGAATTCATTAGGACGAGTTGGAGGAGGAAAGTCACTCGATACGACTCCGGAGGAGGAGCTCTGACATGCAGTAATACCCAGGCTGACGCTCAGTTCTCCTCCAGACTGCACGTACTGCATCCTGGTAATTGTTTGAGGAGGAACTGTATTGTTAAAAGATAGTGACACTCTGCTTAGTGATGGCTTTTATACTTTATCACAATGTTAAATAAATGGGATCCGAGACTTACAGTTCAGATGAAAATGTCTGCAGCTACTGACAGCTCAAACCTGACAACAAAGATCACTGTGCTTCTGCTGCATCAGTGTCTTGACAAGTCATTTTTCCCAGCGGAGAGCTATTCCAGTGTCCAGACGCTTGCATAGTGTCATCGCTTTGCCTTTTGCTGCAATAACAAAACTTTAACTCTGTTCCTGTCCTTCCAGTACTGTGGTTTCACAACAGCTCAGTATAAGGAGGGGGAGCATGAGATGTTGCAATACCAGGAGAGAGTGGAATGAGAATTTCGGTCTCTGATCCCTGAACAAATCAATTCTGCATTCATGTCATATGTGAGTAGGCACAGTAAAAAGTGAATATTGGGTAGAAGACATCTGCTTATGACCAGCTTTAGAAATGGGAAGTAAGCGATTGGCGATGGCAGCAAAGTGTCAGCCTGTGGCAGCAGAATATCTGCCAGCAGTCTCTGTTGTCCACTTTACTGGTGCAAGAATCGCAGGAACTGGTCTGGTTTCTGCTGCAGGAGTGGATGCTCTGGGATGGAGCAGATATCGCTATCCTGTGCCCCTGCAGCAGCCGTCTGGCTTCTTGAGGGCTTTCTGGTTTATTCTTTGGGTTGTGCTAAAAAGCAGGGGAAAAGTTGCTCAGGAAGCACGGTAGCAGTAGATGTCTATGACAGAAGTAATGATTCAGTGTTGGGACTGCACTGATGTTAGAGATTTGGGAAGAATTAGTACCACACCAAACAATGTACATGTTAGAAACGACATGCACGACAACTTTGTGGTAAAAGTGTTTATGTAGCAAGGGTAAGCCCTGGCATGTTCTGCAGACTCCAGGCCATGTTAACATAGTTCTGTTTCTTGCTAGAGAGTAAGATTTAATCTCAACCATTCTACGGTTAGTTGGAGAAAAGGAAGATTTTGTGTTCTGTTAAGCAGATCATTGGAAAGGAAATTTATTGGTTGTGCTATGTGTCTTTCGGTTTTAGTGTATTCTTCAGTCATAGCACTGAGGTGAATAAGAAATGTTTTTGTGTGTGCGGTGGGTTGACCTTGGCCGGTGGCCAGACACCCACCCGGCTCCTCTCCCACTCCCCATCTTCAGCAGGTCGAAGGGGGAATAAGATGAAAAAGCTTGTGGGTCAACTTAAAGACAGGGAGATTGCTTACCAATTACCATCACAGGCAAAACAGACTCAACTTCAGGAAAATTAATTTATTGCCCATTAAAATAGCGTTGTATGTTGAGAAACAAAGGCAAGAACTAAAACAACTCTGTGTATCCCCTTTCCCAGGCTCAACTTCACTCCTTCATTCCTGATTCCTCTACCTCCCCCAGAGCAATGTGGAGGGTGGGGAATGGGAGACTGTGGTCAATATATAACATTAACTACTCCTTCCTCCTCCTCACACTTCTCCCCTACTCTAGCGTGAGCTGTCTGTGGGCTGCAGTTCCTGTCAGGAGAACTGACTCCAGCCTGGTCTCTCCAGAGGCTGCAGGGGAATCTGCTCTGGTGCCTGGAGCTCCTCCTTCCCGCCTTTCTCTCAGGCCTTGGTGCAGGCCTCACAGAGCTGTTCCTCTCCTGTTTTTATTTCTGCCTTGGTGAGTTTTGCCCTTTCTTAAATGCGTTTTCACAGAGGTGCCACTGGCTTCCCTAATGGGCTCAGCGGGGTCTGTTGTGGAGCTGGCTGGAACCGGCTGGAACTGGTATGGGGCAGCCCCTCACCTCTCCTCACAGAGGCCTCTGCCAGTGCCAAGTACAGACACCTGATAAAGTGCTGATTTTGTTGTACTATATTAATTCATATTGGACTGTGATCTGGAGTGACTGCACATCCTGTCCTGTGGGAATTGCTGCCATTTTTACAGCTTTTTATAACAGGGAACTAAAGGGAAGGGTGATGCAGGAGGTCAGCTTGCTTATCCTGTGTCTCTGCTGTGGTAAGAGTCAAGCCTGATAATAACGAGCGGTCCCTGGTTGCTGAAAAATGGACGCATCTTTTAAAAAGTCTCTCAGTTGATGCTAAAAGGCTATTTGGGCACCCTGTGGGCACAAGTCATCCTGCACAGAAACCTGAACTTGTATTTTATTGATGTTTAAGGACTGAATTTTTTTGAAAATAATCTACTTGCACTTACATAGTAACATGCTGGCTGTTGTCATCTTTTAAATGACTACCTGAACTAGGGACATGATTTTTTCCATGTTCAGGATCTTGTATTTGCTAGATCTGTTTTCTTGAGAGTTTTTTGGGCTTTAAGTTGCTTGTAATTTTGTTACTGCTCTGAGGATGGGACAGGCTGCTGTAGAGGACCTGTCCTCTGCCCCGTCTCTCCAGAGGCCAAGTCTCTTTATATGTTTGGGGTTTTTTGCATGTATTCTATTAATATCTGTTCATATCAGGAGTGTAGAAACAGATGAGATGGTCTTGCCATCAAATGATGGCCATGCTTTGATTTTAATCATGTGTCCAGGGCTTAAATAACCTTTACAATTTCCTTGAGATGTTGGGCTTTGTGGCTTTTCAAGCCATTAACCTCAAGCTTGTATGGCATTGTTCTTCTACCTGATTTAGGCTACAAAGGAAGATCTGTTAGTTCCTTATGAGCTGCTTGCCATTCCTGTTGGTGATGGCTGCTCTGTGCCTGGGAAGAGCCTGGAGTGTTCAGAGGAGAGTTTGTCTGAGGAGGTCAAAGGAACCTGCTGTTCTATGTAGAAGTAGGTTTACTTTGAGAGGCATCTTGCCAAAGATTTGCCTGTAGCTGCTAACTAGGTGGTAAGTGAAGATGACTACATGGTGCTAGTGTTATTGCACATACTAATGTGCCAGATGCTCTGTTGGCAAACTAGGATTTTTGTTGGGCTGCTTCTTCTCAAGAGAGTCTTATGTTTATGCTTCTGTCCTGGGAAGCAAGTTAGAACAGTCATTTGAATGGCAGTCAGCTCAGGAGAGAGCTCTATGTAAGCATTTTTATGCTTAACCTGACGAGCCAAAGTCTTGCCCCAAAATATCGTCTGCCACTCTACAAAGAAACTGTCAGTCTTTCATTAATCATTCGGTGATCCTTTAACTATATGGTAAACAAAACCCACCAGGCCTGCGTTGTCCTTCTTGCAGCCAATTCTCTTTTGCTCAACACCTCATGCAGCACTTGGTTTGAAACCCAATCTAGTGAGGTGCTGCCTCCCCCAGCAGACATACTATTAATGGCCCAGATGTCTCCTTAATGAAAGGGTTTTGTTGTGCCAACACGATGCTCTCTGTCCTTCCTCAAATGGATGCTCTCTGTGTTGATGCAGATACCATTACCAGAAGTAGTAGTATTGAACCTGCAATCTTGTGGTCACTGGAACTTAAAATTCTGTAATTATTCTTGGCACATACTCTTAAAGGTTAGTGCATACTGGGCTTTTTTCAGTCACTGAAAATCAAGCCCTGAGTTGTCATGGTTTTGGTTTTGTTTTTTTGTAGTACCTCAAATGGTTGATACACCCTTGTGTCCTTTGGAAGTGCAGTTTGGATTGTAATCCACAAATCAAATGTCAGCAAAGAAGAATGTGAAAGGGATGTGACTTGTGGAGGCATTTTTCAGATGGTCCCCTGACAGTGCACAGTGAAGTGCTTAGAAGTTGCATTACTCACACAAAAGGGAAGCAGGTTTTAGTTGCCAAAATCTGACTACTTTAACTTGAGTTGACTGAAAATAGGTATGCTTTGCCCTGAAGTCTTAGCCTAGAAGTTACGCAGCAGTTCCCGATGTTGTAAATTTGAAGATTTCCAGACTCATTTAAGTGCTGTCAACCAAGGCTTGTGTTCAGTCTTAAGCATTTTTCATTTCAGTTAAGAAGGCCTGAAATCATCAGTCCTTGGAAAGGAAACTGTGTTATCCTGACACAAGTTTAAAAGAAATATTTCTCCCAGATTGTAAATGTCCAAAATACACTGCTCAAATTTGTTCTGCTGAATGTTAATTTACAATGGTGAAGGTAAGTGTAAAGTCAATTTTCATGTTTAATTAGTTGCATGGATGATTCATATGTGTGTTTATTCTCATTGCAATTTCTTGCCAGACTTGTATTTTTATAGTGCTGTGAATCTGAGTTTGTATTTTGGGGCAATACTTGTGGAGTGATGGCCACCAGCTCTCATCTTTCATGGACATACTAAGTGTCTTTTGATCTGAGGATTTTGACTCTCTAGATACTGACAAGTCAAATTATTTTTTTATACCAAAGAGATACGATCCAGTTGTCTTTAACAGCGTGTGTAATCTCAGAAGAGTAAAACCCTATGCTTATCCCTTAAGAAGCTCTTCAGAAAAAGAATTGCATGGAGAAAGAACCTGCCAAGCCACCTTCTGCTTAAAAACACTTACAAGTACCCTGTAGCCAGCTGCTATGTTCACTGATACTAAACACCAGTGAGCAATCTCCCACCAATTCCTAAATGCTATTTAATTTTCTAGTTATCTAGTAGAGCTTTTTGGCTCTGTTTTTAACTGCAGTAGATGGCTGCCAGGGTACATGCATGACATGAAGTAAACCCCCAAAGCAGTTTGAGACTCCTGTAAATAGGACAGTGCTGCAAATACCTAAAGTAGATGTCAAGAAAGAATTGCTGACTCAAAGTCTGCACATGAGTGTAGTTTATGGATTAGGTGCGGTGGGCATAGTCCTCAAAGCCATGTTAAATTAGTGTTTGTCAGTTAGCATTCAAATAGTAGAAGTGGTGCCAACTTCAACTGTATTGGAGTCTTTAATTGTAATCCTGTGTTTACAGCTACCTGTACTTCCCTGTCACCTAAGTAGTGGAGTAATTTGGGCAGACTGTGTTACTTGGCATTAGAACTACAGTCACCCTGTGAACAATGGGACCCTCCTTACAGCAGTCGTGTTGATAGATTGCAAGTGTGGTTTCAAGACTGGATTAAGCTGACTGAGAGCTGTGTTGACATTGAAAGAAGTGGCTTCCTCAGCCTGGCTGCATGTTCCTATCTCCTCCTCTGTCTTGGTGCTGTTGGACATGCTTCAAACTGGATCAACTTGCTGATCCAGCTGAGAAGAAAACCAGAAGAAAAAAAAAAATCAGTTTGGTCTGGCTGTAAACAGACTCGTATGGTTGCAGGAGTCTGCAGGAGCTTGTGGCTGAGCTGGGGAGAAGACAGGGTTGCATCTTGGGTCAGAAGTCAGGTATTTGAATTTTTACAATCATTTGAAGCTAATCAGATCCTGAGACAGAGGATGATACAGTTTTGCTTATGACCTGTGATAACTGAACTTCCAAGCAACAATTTGGGAAAGTCGTCAACTTATGTGTAGTCAACTTAGTTGAGGATTAAACAGGTTGATACTTCAGTTTAGGCATTTTTTTCATGTTCCCTCTTTTATTTATGCATTATATATATAAAATTCCAACCCTTGGCTGGCTTGGACTTCCAGCAGCACCTGCCAAGTCTTGTCCTGCCCCTTCACCTTGGTTCCCAAGGGCACTTTTGAGTAGGTATTTTTGAAATGTGCATCTTAAGCACATTCCAGGGGAGGTTCAGAACAAGATGTGAAGTTTACTGCTGCTTTCTTTTAAGACAGCATCGTGGTTTAACCCCAGCAGGTAACTGAGCACCACGCAGCCATTCTCACTCCCTCACATGGGGAGGAGAATGAAGAAAAAAAACCCTTGTGGGTTAAGATAAAGACAGTTTAATAGGATAACAAAGGAAGAGAATAATAATTATAATAGTACTAACAACAACAATAATAATAAAACAAGTGGTGCACAAATGTAATTGCTCACCACAACAGAAGAAAAAAACCACCAACAACCCAATGCCCAGTCTGTTTCCAAGCAGCGAATCTGCTTCCCAGCTAGCTTCCCCAGTTATATATGGAGCATGACGTTATATGGTAGGGAAATATCCCTTTGGCCAGTTTGGGTCAGCTGTCCTGGCTGTGGTCTCGCAGCTTCTTGTGCACCTGGCAGGGTGTGAGAAACTGAAAAGTCCTCGACTTAGTGTAGGCACTACAACTACTTAGGAACAGCTAAAAACCATCATTGTGTTATCAACGTTATTCTAAATCGGAAACACAGGACTATACCAGCTACTAGAAAGAAAATTAACTCTATCTCAGTTGAGACCAGGACAGCCAGCCAGAGAAGCTGGCGGAAAGTCATGGTTGTATATTGAACAATAAGAGCTCTTGCCCCAGTTGTAGGAAGCCCAGGATGATTTCAGGTGTAGGCTGTGTGTGACATCCTCAGTGGATAATAGTAACATGCTGATCCTGATTTCATTCCCATTTGAGATCTTGTCAGAAATGACTTGTCCAAAATCTAACACCATGTTAGTAGGACAGTGATAAGAATCAGGAATCCTTAATTTCTGGGTTTCTGAAGTCATTGGTGCATTGGTTACTTAAAGACCTCACAGAAATAAGCTATAGCAATCCCAATTTTTCGGTTGTCATTTGGAAATTGTATTTTAAAGTAGCATTAACTCTCCCTTCAAGTGGGGTTGGTGGGATTGACTGACTAGCTATATTAATTACTGAATGTAGGTTACATATATACAAGAAGAGCTTCTCTGACAAAAGTATATTATATCTTGGCTCTCAGTACTAACCAGCTCAACTTTAATTTCACAGCTTGCTGCCAACAGCTGCCTTACTAAGACATAGTACTCATAATAAATGAAATTTCACAAAAAAAGAAAAATGAAAACTTTGTTCCAGCTGGATTGAAAAGGCAGTTGGAGCATTTCTATCCTGCATATAAAGCTGCTATCCACATAAACATTTCAAATTACTTTTTCATTTTTAATAATCAGGATCAGACCTTTCCTTGGTATTGAGGCAAATGCAAGATATTAGAAACATACAATTTCATTCAAAGTCCATTAGTTATTGAATCCTGTCCAAAGTTCAGCATTTGAAGTGTTTTGGGAGAAGCTCACCTTTTAGTTTCAGGTTTTTGACAACCTACTTGGATGAAAACCCTGAAATGAGCAGACCACTCTAGTCCTGCTTGGTAGTGCTCAGAGGGACATTAGTTACATCATTTGCTCTTGGAGCTGTTGCTTGTGTATTGTTGAAAGCCCTGCAGCTGATGAGTGCTTGCCCAGACTACCAATGGGAGTCTCGGTTAAATTATCACACAGCCTCTCTGCACATGGAAGAGATTAATTCTCATAGCTACAAACAGAATGAATGCTTTGTACTTGGTACCATAATGTAAGTTCATGCTGAAATACAGTGCCAGTAACCAACTCCTTCAATAAATTCACAGTTCTAATAACTGTGTTTTTACAGCATCCTGATCCCAAAGGATCAAAGAAACATTGATTTAGTCAGCTTTGAGTCCCATCCCCTGTTGTTCTCACTCCTTCCCCTTGTTCCCCATGAGCTTGAAAGAGCCCCATATATGAGATGAAACCCCACTGTTATTGTATAGTCCACAGCAAGGATGGACACTTTGCAAAACCACAGAAAAGAACATTTTAGCCCATAGAAATGACAGGAAGTGTTGTGGGCAGACAGAACACAAACAATAGAGCCTGCTTTGGCCAAGAGTTGATATCAACCTGTCTAAACTGCTGTAAAGTTCTCTATTGACAATAAATGACTTGAAAGTTAAAAATTCAACGTCTTAAAAAATTACACTATATCTGTGGCATACAACTTTGCTGCTGTATAGAAAAGCTCATCGAAGACAGTACTGATCTTTCCAAAACCTGATTGAGGGTGCAACTTAACAGTGTTAGTTCAAGACAGTGAAGTTGAGAAGTGTTGATAGGATTTTCTGATGAAGCAGGTATGCAGCAGGTGCCAGCAGCAGGAGCATTTTGTCCTTTAGTTAGGAAATGGTGAATAATGCTCACAAGGAATGTTACTGCTGTATAGCTGAGCTATTGGTAATGTGATCATGTCCCCAGACCTCTGTGAAGGCCCCTTGTCCTATTGCAAGCACATGCTAAGACATCATATAACTTCTGTAGGAAGTAGTCCCTGGGGGCTGTGAGGATTTATGCCCCAAGGGCTTCCAGAGTTGTAGGACTGATTGATGCTCTTCATCAAAAGGCCAACTCAATACAAGAAGGTTTCTGATAATTTGAGTTGACAAAACTGTTTAGCAAGCATTACTGAAATTGCTTTACAAAAAGGTGTTTTATGGTTCAGACAGTATTTGGTGGCTGTTGTATTACAGCAGCAAGTAGAGGTCCCAGCCCCACTACTCTGTATGTATGTGTAACTAAAGGGCTTCTTGCCTCATAATATTTATTTCTTGTGAGCAGAGAAAAATGTGTGGAAAACCAACACAGACACAAGTTTGAAATTGCCATGACCGGGTCCTTACTCTGATACAAAGTAAACCAAATATTTGGGGTTTGCCTCCAAATTATACAGCTTTGGGAAAGCTCAGTAATTCCTAATGGCTGAACGTTTTATTTCTAAGCCTAGAAATCCTACTTCTCACAAAAAAAAAATAAATAAAATAATTATTTTTAGAAGAAGAAGTTGCAATTTTCACTGTTTTAAATGTTTTTCAATCCCATCTTAGACCAGTGCAATGAAATAGAGTTTTTGGTTATATGCAGGCCTATGGGTCTATCAGAACTGGCAGTTGTTCAGGGAGGAAGAAATTGGTACACTGAACAGAAACCCTGTCAGCGATTGGAGAAAATCCTTTTCTGGTGTAATTCTTACTTCAAGATGTTTATGCTGCCGAAGTACATCGTCACCTTGACCGGTGCTTTATTTGCTACTTTACTGCTGCTTAGACTCTAAAAAGTAAAGATTGCAGCCAGTACTTGAAGCAGCATGATATGTTTCTGTGTTCAAGAGCATGTTTCTCAAGTTTTTTGGGAAGGGAAGGTCCAAAAACGTGTGCTGCAAAAACATCATTACTTTGTGTCTTTGTAGATAGGAATGGCAGAATTATGTACATGTGTCTGTTCCTATATAGAGAATATATGTTGGAAAACTTGAAAATGAGAATGATTGGCTGTCTAAAACTGTTCCCAACTCTAATATTTTCTCCTGCATACAACATATAGTGCAAACCTTCTTTTGACATTTGATCTATACTGTTCGTAGGTCTTTATATACACAGAGGGATTTACTGCTTTGTAATCAAGCTGCTGAAGAAAAACGTTGTCCTTTTATTCACCAGGGATGACTGTAATAAATTAAAATGGTTTCCCATTAGCCTTCCCTACTTAGTTGAACTACTTAAAATTACTTTGGACTTTGCCCTTGTCTGACCTCTTCGCCTTTGCTCAAACATTTCTGCTTCCAGGAGTGCAGCAGTGTTGGTACTGGAGCCTTACTTCTGTTACTGAAGTTACAATTCATTTCAGGCTGGAAGCAGAGTACCAAGGAGGAGCCCATTTGGAGTTGAAAGAACTGTTTAGTAGTTTTAAAAGCCTAATGCATGGCCTAACTTGCAGGTGATCTTTGACATCGTAGATTGCTGTTAGTGTTAAGAGGTGATTGTAGCTTTATTGCATGCATATTTTGCAGTAAATCTGTGTGCATGCAGATGAAGATAAGTTGTTTTCGGGTGGCTTGGGTTTTTTTATTGTTCCTCTGAGGTTTCTGTGGCAATAATGGCTTTACCAGCTTATGGACAGAACTGTAGAGTTGAAACAAACAAATTTGAGGCTTGTCTGAGCACAGAAGTACATTTAAACAAGTATATGTAAAGGCAACCAGAATTACATTGATTTACAAAACAAACTGCCTTAGTGTTAAATGCATACACGTTGATCGGTTGTGCTAAAGGAAAAAAAGTCATGACAGTTATTAGACAGTTTACATGCAGTTCAATTCTGGATTGTCATTTTTAGTTGTGATATGAATGGAAGGGCTGGATTTCTTACTGAGTTCCCAAATTTTCTGTCCTCCTGCCTGTTACTTCTCTTTGTATTCAGGTTCTAAATTCAGGTTTTATACTTCTCACTGGCTTGGAGTAGTAACTTGGAGGTGATTCGAGATGGTCTCAGTGAAATGTCTTAACCTGGAGAGCCTTAGAGGAGCTTCTACACTTGTAACAGTGCAGGGAAATACATGGCATTATTGAATGGGATTCTTTGAAATATTTCAGTGAAGTAAACGTGCATGAGGGATGGATAGAGGAGTAGTGATAGAATTGAGAAGGTTTTTTAACAATATAAAAATCACTTGTTTACATGTAGAAGTCTGACCAGGTTGACTTTTTTCTGTGCCAGGAAAGCATGCAGGGCAGGCCCAGAATGACCCCATGTTTGTGGCACACCAGGCATTTCAAACATCTGGCTTTGGAGACACTGCTAGTGGAAAATCGCCCCCCCCCCAGCTAACCCTAGGCATGCACGCCTTGATAGGTGGCATGCTTATTAATGCTTACAAATTAATGGGTTATTTTATAGACAATGAGACTGGCTAGACCTCCAACCATGTCTCAGTACACCCATATTGGAGACTGGTAAATGCACTAGGGAGAGAGCTAACCACACCCTTTGGAAACACAGCACATTTGTGGGAAGGTAACAACTGAAAAACAAGCTCAAATGGCATTTAGCAAAGGTATCTTGTAGTAGACTGCTTTTATAGGAATTAGTAGCTAATGCCAGTCCATATGATTCAGGAAAAGTTCCAAAACTGTCCTATAAATCTCTGCTATTTCAATTTTGAAATACTTTTGTTAAGCAAGGGTGAACAAAATAGAAAAAGCAGCCATAGGATTCTTGGCTGGTCATAGTGAAGATCTCGCATCTTAAATATTTTCAGCTATCTGTGATTATTCCACATAGGTAAAAATAACTGCTGGTCTGCATAAATTTGAATAAACACAAGGAAACCACAAGCTGACTGCAGATGTTGCTCTAAGAAGAAAAGCATATCCTATATGTGATTGATGAAATCATAACTGAGGGCAATTTGGTATCACTAGTGTTTTCTGCTCAAGAGGATGCTGGGACTAGGGTAACTGGGGGGGGGGGGTGTTTGTCATATTATGGGTTTCAGGTGCATTGTACGACATAGGGAATGTCTGCCCAAGAAACATGAAAAACTACTGAAGTTTCTGAAACTATTTTTGGAATCTCTACTCATGTATCATGGGCTATTGGGGTGCCAAGGGCAATATTGTGAGTAGTTGAGGAAAGGGAACATGTTTCCTAGTTTTGCAATTGCTGATGCGCACTTGCATCCTGGGAGGAGAGCAGACCAAGCAGAGTGTTTGCCTAGTGAGGCTTGTCTCTGTTCCAAAGCAAACTCTGGGCTTTTTGCATATGAAAGTATGCAAGAATTTATTATCTGACCCTCTGTATTATTTGTGTGTATACATAACCTGCAATTCATTAAAGAAATCCTTGCTGCCGCTCTCTGCCTCTGCACTGTCTGGGAGCGATGCAGAGATGAGAATGGTCTTAGCAATTGCAAGAGGTTTCATACAAAACCACCAGCTTGAAAGAGCTTATTGTTGGTGAGACAATGATCTTTGGTATTTCATAAATCATCAGCAGTACTAACACGCTATTTGGAGATTTGTATCATTAGCAAATTAATCATGTTCAGGAACACTCCTGTAGCAATGTTGGATGAGATGCTGTGCAACGCCTTTCTGCCAAATAAACTGCAGAGAGAGGGGCCTGGGGGATGGGAGGTGGAGAGGAGATGAGAAGCCAGGCTCAGCTTTCATATTACCTCAGTGTTGTCCTTGATAGTGGTCTTTAAAAATATTTAAACAAAATGACAGTGAAAAGCTTCTTAGCAGCTTGACTTACGCTATTGGCAGAATACGAGGAAGGAGTGATTTCTGGTTCTGACATCTTAAGTTTCCGTCCTCGCAGGAAGCACCCACAGAATTTTTCTCAGTTGCTTTCCAAGTCGATAACATCTCTGCCATCCTCCATCCCTGGAGTGCAGATGGTCATCAGGCTGCTCTAATGTAAGGAAGAGTAGAGATGGTAGGAGGTGCAGTATTTTTATAGGCCACAGGAAAACCCCATTTTGGAGTGAGAACTAAACCTGAAGTTCTGCCCACCTGAGTACTCCTTGTCAAAAACCATAGTTCTTTTCTTGGCATGAACCCAAAGTTTTGGTGTAACAGAGGGTAATTTTGCCAGCCTTTCTAGAATTTAATTTATACACTCAGTTATTCATAGATTCAGGCAGTATTCATGTAACTCTGTTTTTCCCTTGAATTCACCAAGCTTCAATTTTGAATTCTAAAACCAATTAGCAGTATTTCCCACGCATTGCACTCTTGAATGCATACTTAGATCTAAGTTTCCACACAGCTAAGGATAATGTTTATACCGCTGCTTCTGTGATGTTTTTTCCTCTTTGAAAAATAAACATAAGCATATACAAAAAAACCCAAAACATGTTGGACTATTAAATCATGCCAATTTTCAGTTGCTGGGTGTTGCCTGCAAATTCAGCAGTGCAAAAGACCATTCTGTAATTTGATAAACTGACTTGTATGTAGCCTTTATTTGGCTTTTTTCTTTGATTACACTTCTGTGTTAACCAAAACTGAATGCTTGCACTAAGAAGCAGTGCAACTAAGTTTAGCAACCTGGAGTCAGGAGAGTGTATTTTGGGTGTTGCCATACATTACATTAGCCCAGAGACCACCACTACTCATTTTGTGTTCTGGTATAAGTCAGATAACTACAGTTAATGACTAAGCTCATGGTATAAATCTGTTGTGTTTCAAGACAGCTCTTAGATTAGTTCTCTCAATCTTTTGATGTGCCAGTGGATGCCAGCAAGTTCCAAATATAAGTGCTTTTTAAGGCTTTGTGCAGCACTGGACACATTTTATAGAGCTGAGTTGGAGATATGCTATATTGTGCTTAATAAACTGCTCCTTAAAATATCCATGATTCATCTGCTTGTATGGAAAAATGTATGCTTAGCTTTGAGAAAAATCTTAACTCATAGCACTCAGTGTCAGGCTGTTGCTTTTAAAACCTACCTACTTTTTGGTTAAGGTGATTTGGTTAAGCTTTTCAAAGTATTTGTCCTGCATTATTTACTGGCAAAGTGGTGTATGACAGGACAAGGAAAACGTTGCCTTTTTCAATTACATGTTGTTAACCTTTTCCTCAACTCAAACTTGAGTTTTTGTGGACAGTCCCATGATAGAGGAAAACAGACGGAGTGTAATTCTAGCAGAAACTTGTTTTATTTGTTTATGAATTGCACTGAAAGGGTGTTTTTAGTTTAGTTTTTTTTTTTCCAGTGCTCCGAAAGGAACAGAGATTGTGTTTTTCAGTAGTACTGCATAACATGTCAAAAGGCTTTTCTCAGGCCCGTGTCCCAGGAACTATTTTTTTTTTACTTTTTTTGTCACACATTCTTCTGGTTTTGTGTTGTTTTCTCACTGATTTTTGTCTCTCAGCTTCCATTCTTCTGACAACAAGCACATATGCACTAAGGAAGTAGTTCCTAGCCCAGTTTTAGAGGGAGATGTTCTGGTACAGGCTGTCCTCTCTTGTGAAAGATTGCAGTTCGGGGTCATTGTTGTACCCATTTACTCTGTAATATCTTTTGTTGAAAATGCACCCTCTTAACCTTCAGGAACTATGTTAGAAGTGAAAGATGCAGGATTTTAAGATGTTAGTTTGTGAAGAGAAACTAAACTAAGCAAAACTGGTTCTCTTAATTGTGACATTTCAATTCCATGCTTAAGTTTGCAGCTGAACTGAATGAATTTGGTTGCTGGGCTCCTAAAGAATCAGAATCCCGCCAGCAGGCACACAGACAGTCTTTGTGATGACAGCCTGTAAAACCAGCAGCTGTCCAGGGGTTAGCAGATTGGTTATGCTTAATGTGAACCATGGCAGGACATGTGCTAACAGAAGATGCACAACATACCTAGCACCTATTGCTCAAGGGTAGAAACAGACCAACTGGGGTAGAAGTTACGCAGCCAAATGTGAATTAAAGGGAAAATTTAGCCATGCAAAAGTTGGATGTAGGAAGGAAGGGAGATGGTTTATGGTCTAGGAGAAAATAGGAATGTGATACTTAGGCTTCTGTTCTGTATTGACAACTGCAGGCAGTGTCTGCTCTCTGCATTGGCAGATGAGCAGAGAAGGGTTGTGAAGTAGTAAGGAAAACTCAGAAATATGCTGGTTTCGTGGCATTTTTAGTAGGTGTAGCATTGCTTTTCTGTCTTTGCTGTTTGTATAGTTTTCTCCCTCACACCCCTGTGCTGTCTTACCTGAGTGGAGCACATTATCTTCATGGTTTTGAGCTCAGCATGCTCAGAAGTGGAAAAAAGCAGTAATCCCTACTTTACAGAGAAGGGAAATAGAAGCAAGCAGATTAAATATGAGTTGGCTTTGTAAAATACTCTGGTAACAGGAGACGTGTGGCTGATGCAGAACTGAGTCCACGTCTCCCTAATGAGAGTCCTATAGCCACTGGACTGTGGCATCAAATTTGCCATTTCTGACAATTCCACTTGAGAAAAAAGCAAATTTTCTTCCTAACTGCATTTTTATTGGTGTTAGTATTTTAAGGTGCCTCTCTAATTAGTAGTTCAGGGAAATTCATGTAGTACTGTAATTTGTCTGAGCTCAGATCCCTTTACTCCTTTTTTTTTTTTTTTTTAGTCCTCTATATGCACTAGTAAAAATGCCCCTGAAATTAGGCACACTCTCCTTTTTTCTTGTTTTTCACTAGAGTTACCAGGACTATTCTGGAAAGATGGAAAAGAGGTGAGCTGCTGTATTTCCTTTAGAAGCCTAGCACTGCATTCAGATATTTTGCACAGTGGTTTTTAGTGGGGTTTTTGGGTTTGGTTGCTGTTTTGGGGGTTTTTTTGTTTGGTTTTTGGTTTTTTTTTCTTTGGAAGCTCATTGCTGCAAACAGTGGGGGTCAGCAAGAGTATCTTTGCATGCTGCTTATGAGTGAATTGGTCATATCTGTGCCATCCTGTAGTAGCTGGAGGGAGGAAATTATTTTGATTCTTTTGTCTGTTGTCCAAGTTATTCCATAAAAGTGTCAGAGAGAAATTGTGCTGAAGGCAATGAGCTAAAGTTAATCCAATGTCAGGAAACATGTCAACTGTTGAACCAGGCTGTCGGGCTATTCTTCTGGGCTGTGAAGGAGTGAGGGCCTTTGAAGTCACATGCACGTGAGAGAAATTTGCCTTTGAGCTAGGGATGTTGCAGATGAAATCTGAATTTCAAGTCCAAGGCAGTCACCTTCTTAATGGCACGTGTAAGCTTATTCTCAAATGTCCAAGAAGCTAAGGTTGGCTTTTACTTGCAGCTGGATTTCCTAATCTGTACAAATGATAAAACTCTTTTCTTAGATTATTTGAGTGAACTCTAGGGAGCTGCCATTTTCTCTACCTGCAAGGAATTTTCTTGACCTGCCTTGCAGTCCTGTAAATGAAGCAGTCCTCTCTGTTGCTGTTTTGAATCCCAGCACTCTTGTGTTTACAGCAGTCCCCTGATTTGGCATTGTGCTTGAGCAGTGGCTGTTGACAGGCGGCGTCAGAGGTGATGAGCTGTATTGCAGAGTAGCTTCTTGAGAGTTGGGCTGGTGATCCCAAGGTAAGTGGTATATAACATGATAGGAGGAAACTGCTCTTCAGTGAAACAAAGTGGGCTTTAAGATGCTAGTTTTGCCATTGAAGCTGTAAACATCTTCCAGTAAAACATACCATGGTTTGTGGTCATTTAAAGTTGTCCTCAGTTTTCAAATTTGACAGTTTTGTTTGAAGAATTTAAAGCCATCAGAAAAAAAGTTAGGTCATAGTAGTCAGATCTTACTTTTTTCAGCTTGATTTTTGGGGGTCAAGTTTTCACCTGTAAACCAATTCTTGTATTTCGTCTATGCCTAAGTTGCAACAGGAGGCTGTAACTTTTATACACCTCCACATGCAAACACGATGTTGGATATCCTATTAGAAGTGCTTGTCAGTACTATTTATGAAAGCGTGTGGTTGCTCCTGAGGATCAGATAAATCGCTTGAAATCTGCTTTGAATGTTCTGACATGTTTTAGTGCTAACCAGATTGCTAAAAAGCTGTTACAGCACCACACACGTTTCGGACTTTTATCTTCCTGGTGAAGGTAGTCCCTTGTTTGAGAGTTAGTGCTTAGAGAGTTTTAAAATTTTGGGGAATTTGGGATGGAATATGGAGTTTTTCTGCTAGAGATAATTAGTTTAAAAAATAATTAGTAGCAATTGAAAAATGCTTCTATTACATGGCTGTCTAGTTGTGTGAAATAAGCTGGTGGCATCTGTCCAATTGCAGGCAGATGTCTGCAGCACAAATCATCAGACCCTTACATAGAGCAGAGAAAATCAGCCCACGCTCTTTCAGCGCAAGCCGGGAGAGAGGGATACAGTGAAGAAAACTTGCATTTCTCTTCTCTCTTCTATCTGCACTTAAAAAAAGAAAAATAGTCATATGCATCTCTTTCCAGAGCACTGCTCCAGCATCACTGACTAGGAGCAAATTCCCTCTTAGGAAAGCATAACTGAAAAGTACTGGAAAGAGAAATGTGTTGAGACAGATGTGTTCTATGGGTCAAGTATTTTTCTTTGAGTAATCTTGTGGAACTTGCAGTTGTGCAGAGAGATTCTCCTGGCTCATAGGAGCTAGCTGGTGGTTTTTGTAAGCTCAGTTTGGTATGATGGACATATGAAAGGCACTGTTACGTTACACTTTGGTCCTTGCTACTGCCTTTAATTTTTGACATGCTGTTGTAAAACTCTTTAGTTTTCATATATAAGTAGGTGCTAGATTAAGTGGTTAGCTAATCTGCATCTTTGTTCCAGTAACAAAACTATAGTCTCTTTCAGCACTTTTCCATTTACTTCTCTGCATGCTGTTTACGGCAGCAATGGCAAACCTTTTCAGTGTGTCTGCCAAATTTATTTTAAAGAGCATGGTGTTTGGTGCCAACCCTAATCTCTCCTGGTGCCAAACTTGGCTCCAGCAGCAGTAGCTCTACATTGTTAGTCTTGTGCAACATTCACATTACATCATGGTGAAAGGAGGAAAAGGGATTTTAAAAATTTCAGTTATTCAAATGCAGTAGTCACAGGGGGGGAAAAACAGGATGGAAAACAAAACTCCTGCAGTTCAAATGTCAGTGTCCCTCTGTACTTTGGTAAGTCATTTGAGGCCTGTTTAATATCATAAAATGGGACTTTCAGGAAGTGTTTATCAGATCAGACTTAGCAAAGGTAAACAAGGACATTTGTGTGAATGGCTTTGGGTTGGTGGATTTGTCATTTGGTATTTTCACTGCCATGCTGCCCTGTGGTATTTCAGTGACTGGATGGCAAGATCTCTGCAAAGGTGCTCCATAACTCTTCCTTGTTTGATAGTATCCTGTGGTCATCCCTGTAAAAATCCCTTCCCTCTGTCTTGAAAATAAACCTGATGCTAACAGCTTTGGGATCTTGGGCCCAGCTCAGCTTTCACCTAGGCTTAAAGAAAAAGCTTCAACCTATTGTCACACCAACACTCTTGGGAAATCACACCTCAGCCCATCTGAACTCACAGAGTGGATCAAACCATCCCATTTGTTATTTCTGTGTTGTTATTTTAGCCTGATTTTCAAATATCCACAGAAACAAAATATTAATGGAATAAATATCAAAGAAACCACCATGTGAACATTTGCTCTGAGTAAACTCCTTCTCCCCTTGGCTGTTTCCACACTATTAATTGGCACAATGACATGACAAAGTGCAGTATTGCTCAAGCATTGCTTTTGATTAATTGTCTTTTTTTCTCCTGACATCCCCAAGATGTGCAGCAATTAGATTGTGTTACTTTGCTCACTACTGTTGTACTGTAGCTCTTTAAAAAGAGAAGACTGCTCCACTTAAATTTTGTCTATAAACTGCCATCGTCAGTGTGTCTCCTCATTCAGAATACCCCTTTTGAACCTTCCAATTGAGATACAGAAACAAAAACAATTACAATTAGTTATTCCTACTGATGAAGTAACCAACTTTTGCTACAGAAATAATATTTACCAGCAGAGTAACTCCTACACATTTCACACAGATTCTTGAAGACCTTAACCTAAACAATAACTTGTCCTTGTGTTTTTAAAAGCATAGGAGGAGCTCACCACTGTAAAAATGCATATCTGGTATGCATATATAGTTGCCAGTAATGACAGCACAAACTTTTCTGCATTTGTATGGACGGATGAAAACCTAGCACTTGCACATGGAGATACCCAAGTTCAGTAACCAGTAATTACTGGTGTGCAGAACTGCTTGGTCTCAAGTTAAATAAACCTTTAACAGGGAATGGGCAAAGGAGAAGTGCTGTTTACGGCCAATGAATTAGTGTCAGAGCTGGGAATGAAAACCTTTGACTTCCTGGCTGTAACCTCTAGAAAACATTTCCTTCAGATAAATTATTTGAGATCAATAATCATTATTAATAATGACATTTGATTTTTATTTTATTATGAGTCAAAAGAGAGGGAAAAGATGGTTTTAATTATATCAGTGAATAAGAGGAGGGAAGGATAACTTCTTGAAGTTTAGCTGAGTGATAGCCTCTCTTCCAAGACCACCCTCTGCTCTTTTCAAACAAAGAGAAAGGATTGTGACTAAGTGAATGTTAGTTTATAAATTTGATTTATTTAACCACAATATTTACTAAATCCAGATTGGTAACCTGACTTACTTCAAATCAAAACAGGGAAAGTATATCAGAGTACAGTTGGATTTCATAATTCAGGAGCAAATCAGCTGTACATTCAGGCCATGCACTTGGAAAGCAGCTTCAGGGTTAAGTGGTAATGAACAAACACCTGCATTCATAGTACTCTTCACAGCAATTGCATTAGTGCTCATACAAGCTTTGCCTACAGCATGTACGAAAAGGAGTGTGTTAAGCAGGATCAAAAGGAGCAAAGCAGCTCTTTTTACATTATTAGGCTTAACTAGTTTGACTCAACGTGTTTGAAGGTGATCCAGCCAGAAATTCACTGTTGATCACAGAATGGTCTAAACTTTGTGAATCTGGTATTTTCATAAACCTTAGCACTAACAGAGCAGTTTTATTCGGAAGTTTCATAGGGTTATCACCATCATTCCTGTTTTAGCAATAAGGTGAGCAAGGCGGGAGGGTTGAAGGGTGGCTTTCCCTAGTAAGACCACATGGGCCTCTTGACTTTGGTATTAAATGTGCTGTCCCAATTTTACAGAAGCAGGACAAGAGAGTTCTTCCCACCCCACAGTGTTGTGCCTCAGGGCGAATCCATTGCCCTGGCAGGCAAACTGGCCTCAGACCAGGTGATAGGGCTTGTGTCCCACTGCTGCTACAGACATGCTCAATCAGCAATTACTTGGGAACCACAAGTTCTGATTTAGTGATGCTTTAATTAAGACCACAGCAAGGAAAATCCAAAATGAAAAACCCACCCTATTCCCTCCTGCCCTGAAAACCCTAACCCAAAAATCTATCAGGCAAAGAGAAGCAATTAGGGAAGCCAGCTTTGGGGGAGTTAGAGTTTTTGTTCTCCCTCATGTGTAGTAATGAACTACCACAAAGATTTTTATTTTTTTTTAAATATGAGGAGCTGAGGAATGGTGGGAAGCTGCTTAAATTCCAACCTATGAGACCAAGCCAAAGCAGTGCAGGGTTTTCAGACACGTTGTTAAATTATATGATACTTCCAGTTTCTTAAGAAAGTGTCTTCAGTTCTAGAGAGACCACAAACTTTGTCGCATTTCCTTCTGGTATGTAGGGCACTAATTGCATTTAGGACAATGAGACTGGCATTTGTGTTTTACCTCATCAAGATGCTTTATAAATGCATGAAACAGTGTACTAAAGATATAAAACATGAGGCATTAGTTGCTTCTGAGTCCTTGAGAATGATCTTCCTTGGTTTATTCCTGCAGACAGATGAAATAGTCTTCCCTTCCCTCACTGGGATGGGGGGGGGGGGGGGGGAGGGAGAGTCCCGATCAAAGATGCTTTCAGCTTTCCACATGTACAACAGACCTTCCTCTTTGCTGTGTACTCTGGTCAGAGGAAGTCTGACATGGGGGATTTAACCAAGGAGAGGGTATGTCATACTCACTCCAGCCTCACTTGTACTGTTATGCTAGAATTTTCCCTCACATCCAAGGTCCTTTTACTAACTTATATTTCATAGTTCTTTTCCCATAGCTCTTTTTGAATTATTATTCCCTGAATGCTACTCTTTTACAGGCCGAGAATGGAGGTGCTGACGCAGGCCTGTTGTAAAGGGGCAGCCTTACCTTTCTCACTGGGTTGTTGGAGCCATTGCAGGACACTGACAGGTTTAAGGAGTAAATCAAAAGG